>NC_137823.1:18692845-19000345 GCF_963921795.1 Nannobrachium achirus | reverse complement strand
TCTCTGCTGGTGAGAATAACGTGCTAAACTTTACGATTATATGATCTGTTTAAACATGTTGTTCAGTATCAAAGTCTAACAACATCAGGATGATATCAGACCAACACAACACAATGACACACACATCAGAGGTCAGGTGGTTTTAGTGTCTAATAAATGTTGTACATTAACTATTATTATAATCTACAGCAAGGCTAGGTCAACCGTAGGCACGGGTGCCAACATGGCACAGGGAAAAATCCATGAATAATTTACTGAGTTGAATTAAGTCCCCTCACATCTATATACAAATTACATAAGTCTAATTATCATTACATCCTGATGTGAAAGAAGATATTTCTAAAGAAGAAGAATACAAATTAAAGTTGTTATATAGCCTGTGGACAATCAAAATCAGTTGGTGTACTTAAACTTAATGTTGATATGGCACACTGACTATCAAGAAATTTAAAACGTATAGCCATTCATATCAAAAATGTTGCCGACCCCTGATCTACAGTAAACTGCAGAGAAACACAATGTAAATCAACCTTTAACAACGACAACAGAGCAAATACAATTAAAAATGCATTTTATAGTGATCTGCTATTTTAAGTTGTTTTTAAATTAATAAAAAATACATTGTTTAGGACATCCAAGGTTTCCACCTGACAGTGACCATATGCTCTACACATACGCTACATTCCCATTCTATTACAAATGCCTTCTAAATCAGTGCTTCGCAAACTTTTTCGTGCCAAGGACCCCGAAAATGATATGTCTTTGGCCACAGACCCAATCTGATAAAAATATGGTGCCAGGACCCTTGAAGAGATAATGTGTAATATAGCATCAGTCAGTTTACCCACTTTATCAATAAACATTATACATAATTCTGAACATAAACAAATAAATAAAGGTATAAGTGAATAAATATTTATATTTATTTTAATCATGAATTAATTGATCGGGTGTCCAAGAAAATCTGATGGGGGTCTGTGGCCAAATATACATATTAATTTGTGGGTCCTTGACAAAGAGTTTGAGCACCACTGGTCTAGACGTTCATCCAGCCAGAGCCACTGCAGATTAGAGTTCACAACGGGCCTGAAAATGAAGGCCCGGACCTAACTGGGCCCTAACTGGGCCCCAACAGGGCCCAGTAAGTAACATTTTAGGCCCTACCTGGCCCGAAAACGTTGGGTCGGGTCTGGTATGTTTGGGTTCGGGAAGCATTTGGGGACTCTATCACAGAGTAAAAGTAATAAAATAATAAAAAATATATGAAAAAAGCGTGAGCCATACCCAGCCCGACACAGGTACATTTTAGGTCCTACCCTACCCTAAATGTCGGGTCGGGTTCGTATGGCCGGGTTCGGGCAGAATTTGAGAACTCTACTGCAGACTGCACTGTGCTGTATTCAAACCCTAGACTCTGTGATGGTGGACAGATACATTACCCCCTTATCCCTCTGTTAATCACCTGTTTTATGGTGATTTCTTTACATATCACAACGTAAATAAAGATTTTAAAATAGCAAATTCCAGTTTAAAAATATATATGTTGTTTAATGTTTCAAAAGGTCAATTCTGTCAACTAGATATTAAAAGAAATAAAATCTATATATAAAAAAAAAAACAATAATGGAAGAATGAACTGAATAACATTTTCTACAGAGACAATAGGTTCATTTAAGATGCTGCACTATAGTTACAGCTTCAAATATATTTATAAACTATAGTTTAACTGTAGAGTAATCACTTTGTAGCACAGACTTATTTTCTCATCTCTATATTGAATTGTCCACTCACTCTTCTATTGGCTGATTAGGATCCATGCTGCTTGCTGTGATGCTGGACTTTATAAATCATTCTGGATAACAGCGTCTGTTGAAACACAATATTGGAAATAGTTTGAATTGTAACAATAGACTGTAGAGTACAGACAGACTGTCATGTAAATTGTTAGTTACAATCAGTGTTAATTTAGTCGATTAAAACTATTCATCAACTATCATTTTTCACCGACGAATACTAAACAAAAATGAAATAAAAACAAAGCTATGATGACTAAAACTATGACTAATATATCATCAATTTCGTCAACACATAAAAACTACACTAATATGGAGCCTGGAGCGACTAGTGGAGAAGAGATTCATTACAAAGAAAATACATTTTATGCTTAGCTGTCACTCTAGGAAAATAGCTGATCTACAAGCTCGCAGCGTATGTATAAATCAGGCATTGCGGCAGCATTATGGCTCACTAAAATACATTGACTAAATTATCATATTGAGTCTATGTAAACTAGACTAAAACAACTAAAACATTTCATTTCAAATGACCAAAATATGTCTGAGATATAATATTATCAAAAGACTATGAAACTAAATCAACATTTGCTATCATAATGAACACTGGTTCCATTATACCTCTCCATGTTGTCAATAATCTGACACCAAGATGAAGCTCTGCTTCTCATTTCTCAACATTCTGATGTGTGTTAGAACTGAACTGAGAAGGACGAGAGGGAGAGGGAGGGAGATAGAGAGAGAGGGAGAGAGAGAGAGAGAGAGCATGGGAGGAGTGTATTCTGAGTATATCTATGTGCAAACCTTTGTGATGGTTGATTTATTACAGTTTGTTCTGAGTAAAGGTTCACATTCACTTATAGTTTATTATAATCCTCAGAGTCATTCAAACACAACTCTCTCATAACTGAGTTAAGAGTAAGACTAAAGTTCACATGATCAAAGTCATGAACAAATCTGTAAAACTTGCTATTACTGTATTTCTTCATTTCATTTTTAGAAGGAACAATGCATATTTATGAACATTCCATACATGAACTTTATCAGCGATGTAGCCTAGTCTACTAAACATGCCGGATTTAGAAGCTCATTTGTATTTGCAGTCACTTGTTTTCTTAAATAATGCAACAAACTGTTTGTTCTGAGTAAAGGTTCACGTTCACTGGTTTTATTGTTATCCTCAGAGACATTCAAACACAACTCTCTCTCATAACGGAGTTGTCAATAATCGGACACCAAGATGAAGCTTTGTTACTTGCAAAGACTCAGTCAACATGACTATTTCACTACAATACCAAAGGAGTGAACCAATCAGTGAAACTTGCTATTGTCAAGGTGTCTTACCTTTGGGTTCTTAAAGAATACTTTTCATTGTTGTTGTTGTTGTTGCGAGCGAGAGTGAGAGAGAGAGAGTGTGTGTGTGAGAGAGAGAGAGAGAGAGAGAGAGAGAGAGAGAGAGAGAGAGAGAGAGAGAGAGAGAGAGATATCATGTTATGAGTTTTATGTTCAGAGGCCATAAATCACTACAGAACACTTAATACCCTTTAAAGTGAATCTAGTTTCTGATTTATTATACCCTGGACTTTCTCATATATACTAGGCCAGTCACAATTATTACATAATCCTCTATCACAATTATTTAACATGATTATCTTAATCGTTACCTTCTTGGGAAAAAAGACAATAAGCGGAAATAGCAGATCTAAAAGCCCACAATAAGTCGTGGTCGTTGATATATTGATTCATCGTAAAAGACCAAGGGTGTCAATGTTTTAGCTGGGAGGTCTGGTTGGTGCTGCATATATACTGTACATAAATAAGTATAAGTTAGAGGGAGTGTAACGTACACGCGCAAGCACACACACACACACACACACACACACACACACACACACACACACACACACACACACACACACACACACACACACACACACACACACACACACACACACACACACACACACACACACACACACACACACCCACGCACAACATTACTGTCACTTATCTGCCCAATTATTATTATATTAATAGTTTTGATCCAAATTACTTTTTTTTCTTTTAAATAACTGTGATGTGATAGCTGTGATGACTAAAATTCAGTCAGATAACTCAGGAAATAGATTGAGACCAATAATTGAGAAAATTCTATTTATATTTATAAAGTGTAAACACAAGTGCTGTGAATACTATATTTTAATTTTGTGTTCAGGCTCTGCTACTACATTACTCCCTGCTCAGCACATTAGCAGACAACCATTTAAGAGCAGGGAGATACATCTACATACACATTGTATGATGTCTGACTATACAAAACATTTAATATAGCCTACACACTGTATGTCTGACAATATAAAACATTTAATATACAGTACACGCTTTATGATGTCTAAAAAAAATAACATATTGCTTCAGCTTGAAATATTTCTTGACATTGATATTTCTCAATAATAATAATAAAAATATAGCTGCAAGCAGCGATAAAGTGGCCAAGGTAGAAAAAGTAGGAAAGCAAAAAGGCATCAAGGGAAAGCAAAGAAGAAATCAAAGAAAAACTAGAAGCAGTGTTCTTCCGAACAGGTCTCCGGCAGGTCAGGTTTTCTTTTTTGGCCTAGTGGTGACTATAATAGGCCAAAGTGAAAAGGGTACCACGTGTTCTTGGGCATTTCACGGCAATCGGACGCTGCATGCGGGATTTGAGACATGTTGTTCCAAAAATGTGTTTTGCAAAAATTGACCCGCTGGTGGTGCTATAACAGGCCAATGTGAGAAGGGTGTCATCTGTTCCTTGGCCTAGTGGGAATGTGTGTGCAAAATCTCACACTGCATTTGAGACATTTTGTTCAAAAAGGAGCAATCCTGCAAACCTTGGAATTCAATGTTAGCCAATTAGATAGAATATGATATCTGACAAATCCGTCATGATCACAACACTGTAGAGATACTGTGTACTGATTTGTGTGATTTTCGGGTAAAATCTGAAGGAGTAATATCGAAAAATGTGTTTTACATACTGTAACACTGGTGGCGCTATAAATGGCAGATGTGGAAAAATGCAGGGAACAGGTTTTTCCTTGGCCTCTGGGAAGTGTGCATACAAAGTTTTACACTAATCGGTGGTTATAGGTAAAAGCACAAATTGGCCTCTACACAACATGTATGCAAAAGACTGTAGGCCAATATGCAACAGACATAAAAAACTGTGATACTATGCACCTGGACAGTTTGATGATATACATAGTAAGCCTTGCTGAGCTATGAAGACCATATGAATCGGCCGGGCCATGAATCTCATAGGGCAGGAGCCTATCTCCTATTTCTGTAGCATAAGGCAGCTTGATGTACAAGTACACCCCCTGGACATGACGCTAGTATGTCGCAGGGATTTACCATTTTTTAGAATCTTTGGTATGACGCGACCTGGGTTTGAACCCAGATCTCCCAGTCTCAGGGCAGACACTCAAACCACTAGGCCACTGAGCTGGTACATGATATCATTGCAATCCTTGGAAATCACAACATAGGTGTAGACATGACAGTTTGTATTATAATGCTTGTTTCAGGATTTATGATGCAAAATACATTATTTAGTAATGGCGGATATTAAAATACGCATCAAGGGGGGTTGGGGGACATTTTTAGGAAGGCTCCATATCAGACATTGTTCAAGGAACCAAACTGTAAAGTCTACCAAATGTCATGGTTTTATGCTTATATAAACCCCAGGCGGGATTCGAACCAACGACCTTCTGCATGAAAGGCATATGCCCTGACCACCACACTAGGCAGCCACAGGATCTGTTAACCATGTTTGTTTAAAAAAAAAAGTTCTATGTAGGCTGAGTGCCTTGATTTTATTGATTTCTTTTTTATATTTTGGAGGCTTGGGGTGAAATCAATCTGAGTATTTCTGACATTTTCTTTTACTCAGAACAGAAAAAAACGGACGGTAGAGAAGGGCTCATTTTAAACATGAAGGTGATCTGGAGTTAGATCAGACGTGTCAACATTAAAGAGTTTGACATGCGCACATGCCATGGGCATCCAGGATGTTAACATCAACTCAACCCGACGTGGGGTTTGAACACTCAACCATCCGTATACCAGGCACAGGCACTGACCACTACACTACGGCAGTCAAACATAATGGACCTGTCATTTAAAAAAAAAAAAAGTTTCATGTAATGTACTTGACGCCTTCTTTCGAAATGATATAGCGCCCCCCTTTGGCCAATTGGGGTAAGATTGGTTTCAGTGATATTTGGACTAACCCTCTACAGTAGTTCATCATGAACATTTTACTTTGCATGTATGTTTTAGAGGCAGAAGAATAATTTGCATAACACCGCAATATTTATTGAATTATTAAAAAAGCATGTTTCAATTTAAAAAAAATCCGATCTGACAAATCTTTAGATATTGGTCCAAAGTTCATGTAAAAAAAGTTCCGTGCACGTGACGCGAAAGTTCCGGAATAAAAGCGGGTTTAAGTGTTTTACAAACTGCTCAAAATGGCGGAAAATCTAAGGGCGGAGCTTACTTAACAAAGACACAGATGTCTTCCGCTTGAGTCAAGGCACGCCTGTAAGCAAGTTGCATGTCTTCAAACGAAACGAGGCATGACTTATGCCCCTTTAAAGTTTGAGTTTTCAAACGCTTCGTATAGCGCCCCCCTTTGGCCAATTGGAGTAAGATTGCTTTCAGTGATATTTGGACTAACCCTCTACATATTTGCCAAATGCCATGAACGTGTCACTTTGCATGTATGATTTAGAGGCAGAAGAATAATTTGCATAAAACTGCAACATTGAGTGAATTATTAAAAAATAATGTTTCGCTTTAAAGAAAATCCGCCTAACTTCTCAGACCGTATTGGTCCAAAGTTCATGTAAAAAAAGTTTCGAGCACGTTATGCGAAAATCCCAGGAGGAGATACATTTTTACTGTTTTTCATATAATTCAAAATTGTAGTAAAAAGTAAAGGTCAGAGGTCAAAAGTCAGAGCGTAGAAGTTGTTCGGCATGAGGAGACGCATAAGTGTATACAGGTTTCATTGCTGTACCTGAAACAGGGCATGAGCTACACCAGTTCAAAGTTGGCATTTTTCAAAGGCTTCCTACAGCGCCACCCTTTGGCCGATTGTTGCGAGCTTCGCGTTTTAGCCGTTTGGCATAGTCCTCTGCCATACTGCCGAGTTTCGTAAAAAGCGACTGCACGGTCTAGCCGCTAGAGAAAAAGTGGCGGAAGATGAAGTCCAATATCAATGAGTGGCCATTTGCCACTTCGTGGCCTTGGCCACTAACAAGACTATAAGAGAAAAAGTCTTAACGGCTCGTTTTTCTGGCTATGTTGCTGTTCCATTAAACCTGTACCTTCAAAGCAGTAGGCAATCATCCATTTCAAACAGATGGCTTTGAACTGTAAAGGGCGTTTACTGCACTTTGAATCACAAGCATTATTTTAATTGGTTTATTTTACAATTGACCTTAGTTAAAGCTAAAGTTAAAGCACCTTTGTGTCACTGTCATTTTTGTTCAGCCTCATTGCAACCACACATGTATAGAATAAATATCTCCAGTAATTATATAGCTATCTTGTAGCATGTTTTCTTTATATGGTTTTGTTGCATTTCTGATGTAGACAAAATGGCTCTGGTCATATGTCCATTTGCACAATGTGAAGTAATGTTCATATGAAATAAACATAACCGATACATTTCTTTAAATTATAAGTGAAGCTAATCTAATAAGTGAAAAACAGATGAACAACTCATTTATACCTTTATGAAGGCAAAGAATATTTTGGTCACACTTGTGAATGGTGGGAGTGTGTTTATTTACAGCATTGTTAAAGTCAAAGCTGTGACTGACGAGCAAACTGTTTTCATTCTTTGTCCTCCTCCTGTGGACAAAGTGAATAGTACTGCAAGTGAGATTCAGCACCATTATATAGCATTCAAAGAGTTCATTTATCAAAAAATAAAAAAAATAAATAAAAAAATAAAACAATAAAAACTCTGGTACTTCCATACATGCTGAAGAACAGCTAAAAACCTAGGAAAACCCCTCCCAGAAAGGTGTCATTTTCAAGATGGTGTCCAAGATTTCTCCAGTGGGATTAATAAAAGGCATACATTAATTAGGCTATTATCATGGGTTACTCACAGGACCCACTGGGTTCCTTGAAGGGGTTCCTTGAATGGACCGTTGGCAGGTCTGTAACGGGTCTCAGAGTTATGGGGTCCTCAAAAGTAGAAAGGTTGAGAACAACTGGAACTACAGATTATTCATTGAAAGCCAGATCAGTGTCAGGCGTGTCCAGAGCTCTGCGTAGGTTCTGCCAGAACAGTCCAGGGTGCTGTCCAGCCTGGGTCCAGCTCAGGTAGGTGTGACTCTTCAGCAGCCTCCTCATCTGATGGTAGGGAGACAACTGCTGGGCTGGGATGTCCTCCAGAAACACCAGGATCAATTCGTCCTTCTGTTCATCAAACAGACGGTAGTTGCACACAGGAGAGGAGAGATAACCTTTTGGTTGACAGTGAACTGGGGAGACGCTGGCTCAGTGTTTGCATTGCATTCCAGGACATTACATTAATTGGAGCTTCTACAAGCAAGACTGGTAAAAACAAAAGCAAACTTGCAGAGAGAGTGAGCGGTCAGCCAAGTGCCCAATGGTAATGATAGTTGGGTTAAAAACGTTCTAGTATCAATGGGAACCTGAGCATACTTTCCCTGATGAAGACCAGTGCTGGTCGAAGCATGTTGGCTTTTAAGAGTTTGTATGCATGATTAGAGTACCTTAATTTTATGCACTCACCTCCGTTATTTTTTAGTGCTTGTATCTTTCTTCTTTTTTAAAAGCAATCTTGTTTGGACTTTGTTAAATCATAAACTCATCTCTCTCTCTCTCTCTGTCTCTCTCTCTCTCTTTTAACTCAGCAATTGCTCTAAAATTGTATGCCCCCCTCACATATTGGGACTGGGAGGACAGTATGCATGTTTCGATAAATACAACATGGTTAACATGGGGTTTGAAGTTACAACGGGTTTGGAAGTTTGGAAGGGGGCGTGTCTGGGGGCGTGTCTGATCAAATTAATATAAAATATTTAAATACTGATTCAATCTCAATATCTTAAGGACTTCATATGGGAATGCCCATATGTGGAGGCCACATACCACAGAATCCATACTGTATATGGCCAAGACATCCCATATCTGTGTGGCTGTTTCTACAGACAGGGATCTCCATGTATGGGCATACAATGATTGTATGTATAATGTCAGATGTCATAAGACTTTCACATGTTCGGGCTCTCACAGCACATCTCCATACAGTACATGGATCTCCACATATGGGTAACTGGTCCGATATACATCACTGGCCAGATGGCCAAGACATAGCGCAGGACGATGTCGCTTGTCGAGGTCGCTTGTCACCCGGAGGCGTCTTACTAGTATAAGTCAGTATGAAACCCCAAATAATCGATGGAAGAGATTTTTCAATACCCAATAGTAACAGAATCCATTGACAAATCTCTTCCATCAATTATTCGGGGTTTCAACCATATACTTACTGGCCAATTTTATATTGGATTCATTGCCAACAGACCACTAGGGGTCCAGCCCAACTTGTTTTCGATGGTTTTTGAAAACCTTATGCCCATACCTAACATCATGTCAAAAATCAAAAATGTATCACCAAGTGCACAATATGATTTTTATATATAAAATCCCAGTTTCTAATCCCGGCACGCACAAAGCACATCAAACTACTATCTCTGTAGTATCAAAGAACTGCAGGGGATAAAGTGACCGATCAATAACACATTTAAAACAAAAAACAGATATTCTCCTCATGCACTAAAGAATAAAACGAGGTTAGCGTGCTGTACAACTGTGATCAGCCTACGTGAACTTCCATGTCACATAATGTCTTATGGCTGTAGTGAAATGTGGCCATAGGCCACTCTGCCAGTCGGCCCACATTGTCAGGTCAAATCAGGTTTGTTGCAGAGTGTCATGAAATGCATACAGACACACAATGTTAATGTTCAATATCCCAATATCCATTTGTTTTATCCGCACATAGTAGGGCTGCACGATATGGACCACATTTCATATCTAGATATTTATGCTAAATATTTAGATATCGATACGATATACAATATTAACATACACATTTCATATTCAATATTCTAAGTGTTGCAACAGTGAGCATTATTCAAAAAACAACATAAGTCAATATCACTCTTGATTTTTTTTTGTGCTGTTGGGTTCCCACACTTATTTTGTGTAGCAAAAGGCAAAGGCAACGATATGGGCAACAATATAGGTGATATGGGCAACGATATGCACAATATATTGCCCAGGGCGATATTTATCGCAATATTGTTGCCTTTCGTGATACTGATATTGTGCATGGTCATACCTCGATAACGGTACGAGAACGATATATTGTGCAGCCCTAGTACATAGGCTACGCCAGCTGAAGGATGAATCTGGGTGGTCCAAGGACCCTCCTAGGGTTCCTTGAGTGGTGTTCCAAGTAACTCTTAGAGTGCAGAAAAAGGAACCAAATGGACCCGTTCTACACAGAAGCACCGGATTAGATTCAAGATTCAATACGCGTGTGCCAAAGGAATTCAAATATTGAAACCTACCTGAACTCCCTAAAACTCAGTGACAGTCATCCTTTCCAGCGTGTCACTCCGAGGGGAATGAAGGGTCATGTGAGAGTTGATTTGACAATACAAGTTCATCCGACTGAAACAGAAGTGACATGGTGACAAGTGAAAGAGGAGGGACCCTACACCAGTGGTTCTCCACCTAAACAATGACTATATGCAGGGGTGTCGCACCAATTTCTGGGCCCTGGGTACAAGGATTCACTGCGGGCCCCCCATGAATGTTCTTCATGGGTGGGGGGTGTTTAACCACCAAGATACCCATGTACCTGACAAAATATTTCCTAAACGTCAAGAACAATTACAACACCAGAGGTAGTTCCACAAATCATGTTCAACTCAGATTTGACTCTAGAAAAGGCTTTAATTTGTTCTCCTGCTATACCACTAACATGTGGAACGCCCTACCGCAAGACCCAAAGGAGTGTAAATCCCAAACTTCCTTCAAAGGGTTCCATGGCAATGGTCCTAAGGTTCATTAGTCCGAAGGTTCATTAGTCCGAATCTGTTATGCCTAACCCTAACCTCAGTAACCCTAACTAAATTCGGACTAATGAACCTTCGGACTTATGGGCAGTCCCCCCTTCAAAATCGGTCTGAAAAGTCACCTACAGACGTCTGCTACTTGAAACTTTTAATAGACTAAGCCCATACTTACTCTCCTTTTCCCTTGTAAATATATTCTATTCTACTGTGTTCTATAAGTCGGTCTTTCAATGTTGTATGAGATACATAAAGTGGTTCCTGTGTAAATAAGCTGTAAAGCTTACTAGGATCTCCTTTTAGTAGACCTTTTAGTTGTACCAGTGATTTGTACCGTCATGAAACTGTACTTTTCCTATGCAACCTTCTAATACATTCTTCAATAAATCAAAAAAAGAAGAAAGAAAAAGTGGAGTCAGTGGTAGATCAGTGGTGTGTGTAAATGTTGCATGAGTGGAATCCACACAAGATATGTGGATGGAAAGCAGGAGGAATGCAGGACTGCCCTATAATCATGTATATGCAAAAACCTTTTTTTTAATTAAAAAAAGTTTATTAAAGGTAATCCAACCTCAATTACGTATTCTACTAGTTAGTTAGTACTTAGATTTGAATAAGCCATACAGTAATTTCACATGACCGCAGTATACACAGTGCACTCGTCATGTTGCTCAAGTTGGCGCTCATGAGTTTGGAGTGTTTGCTCAGACCGATGCAAGCGTGCAGGGAACTTTGGTCTTCAAGTGTTGTTTTAGGGTACTTATGTCACCAAAGCTTGTTCTACAAAAAGGACAGGTAGTCCTATATGGCCTTTCCCCTGTATGAATCTTCATGTGTTTTTTTAGGGACCACCTTAGAATACAACTGTAGTCACACTCTGTACAAGTATAGGGCTTTTCCCCTGTATGAGTCTGCATGTGGTATTTTAGACTAGACAATCGACCGAAGCTTTTGCTACAAACTTCACAATTAAAAGGCCTTTCCCCTGTATGAATCATCATGTGCTTCGTCAGATTTCCCTTTACATTAAACACTTTGTTACAGACTGTACAACTAAAACTTTTCTCCTGTGTGAGACTCTGCATGGAGGGAGTTTCTAGTGATTTCAGGTCATGGGACAGCTTATTGCTCCAAGAAAATCTCTGTCCTTCCACATATTGTGTCGCATATGACTTCAGTGTGTTTAACGGTGACCGATCTACACTAGTCTCCCGCTCATCACCATCTTCAATGATGACAGTTTCAGTACAGTGTGGAGAGAGGAGCTGGTCATCACTAGTTGGTTGTGCTCGTACCCAGTACTTTATATAAGCTTGTGTTTTCATGTGTTCAGTTGAGGTGCTGGCTACAGGCTCTGTGTCTCTGTTTTCACCATCATCTTCACTTTTCACTGCTAGTAATGTCACCATTGGCCTATCAGCCTCTTCTGGTCGTTGAAGTAGCTCGTCCTCTTCCTCTTTAATCTGTGGAAGTTGTGGTTCCTCCTGGACCAGACTGGACTTCCACTTCCACTGTTCAGGGGAAACCTGCACGATGTCTAGGGGGAAAACAAGATGCCAGAGAGAGACCATTAAAGTTTTGAACTTAACATTTTTCATGCAGTGTTTCCTCTGTTTTATGAAAAGCTTGTGTACACATCCACTTCAGTGCCCATGTGCAGGACAAACAATAACCAGTAAGACTCCCTAATCGGGAGATAAGCGACCGTTGGTCGCTTATCTCCACAAATAGGCCAAAAGTTTGTTTTACCAATTATCAAGACATACGGGCAGTTGACAGTTTGCCATGGTTACTCATTGAAGTTGAATCTCCATATATGGAGACATAAGTTGCTCATACCATAGCAACCATGTTTTTTACAGGGCCTGGGATTGAAGACATCAGAAATCTCCATATATGGGCATGAAAGGGATTTTGTTTCTGGAAATATGTCTGTGGGGTGCCACATTTGGAATAAAACACTTACATCACACATCTGGATATCCATACAGCCCATCTAGTTTGCCTGTGTCCATTTATGCCCATATATCTGATGACATTGGGACACTGATCTCCATATATGGGCATAAAACTTATGTTAATTAGTAAAGCCTGGGGATCTCCATATATGGGCATGAGGGGTACCCTAAAAGGGCATCATCTGGGAATAGCAAATATAGTTATCCTAGAAAGTGAAAATCTTACATCAAAGGCCATAACTACCTACCTACCACCATACTGCATTCCTCATTAAACTACCTACCAGTAAGATGCCTATAGGGAGAAAAGCAAAGGGCGAGGTTGCACCATTTCTTGGTCTTCTGGCCAGTGATGTATATCGGACCATTTAACCATATATGGAGACATCTGGTACCCAAAGATATTCACAGATATGGGCTTAATATTGATGACATAAGGGATCTCCATATATGGGCGTAAAAGGGATTTGGTTCCCCTGGCATCACAGGGATCTCCATATATGGGCATAAAATGGATTTGGTTACCCTGGCAACACGGGGATCTCCATATCTCCATATATGGGCATAAAAGGGATTTGGTTCCCCTGGCATCACAGGGATCTCCATATGGGCATAAAAGGGATTTGGTTCCCCTGACATTACAGTGATGTCAGTGGCTGGTTCTACAGAGGGGATCTCCATTTATGGGCATAAAAGGGAATGTATGTATGATGATGTCAGATATCATAGACGTCATAGGACTTTCACATAACGAATAACTGAGTAAGCATGTAAACCCGTAAAATCTATATTTGGGCATGGCTGATTTATGACCTCATCATGATGACACGAGCAAACACAGCTGAATTGTATAAATGATCAGTGCAGAAACCAACAGAAGTATTTGACCAAGACTCTTCGATTTAAACATCAACAAAGGTGTGACGTTTGTTGATGGTCACAAAGGTGTGACGGACGGACGGACGGACGGACGGACGGACGGTGGAGGTTTTCATAGTAAACTGCTCCCTGACGGTCGCAATTAAACAATAAAATAAAGTCTGCACACGTTTTTTTTTTCCGTTTTTTTTCATTGCGCTGTCCCAGTTTCAGTCAGATCTTTATCAGGAATTTCCTGATGACGTCTCACACTTTCACCCTTGGTGATAGCTCCACAACAGAACAGAATACAAGAAAAAGAGAGAGAGCTTCAAACTTACTGAGTTCCAGGTGGTCTTCTGCTTCTTCTTTAATGTAGTCTTCTGGTTCTTGTTTAAGGTGGTCTTCAGGTTCTTGTTTGATAGAAACAGTCCTGGCTGGAGAACTCATCTTCATCTGAAGATTGGTCTCCACACACTGGTCTGGAATGAAGGCATAAAATAAGGACATTAATAACAATAAGTACTTAATGTGGCATGCATAAGGACTTGTATAATAAGGACTTTGATATTACATGAATAAGGACTTAAATATTAATTCTGACTCAAATAATTCCGATGAACAATTTAATTGTGTTTTTGTCATTGACAATTAGGCTACATTTCTTTTTGGATTTTAAGCTTTGTAGTTGCACATGGCAGATATGACACATACCCTAAATATACAAAGAAATTACAGACATATTTTACAACTTTATACTAAACTATCAGAACATTGATAGTGGAAAAACACAGCGTTGTGAGCTTGTAGATCTGTTATATCCACTGTTTATTTATTTATTTTTTAATTATTGCGATTAGACGATTATGTAATAATTGTGACAGGCCTAACTACTATAGAGTGGACCTCTAGTCAGTTACTGGTGCAGAAGCAAGCCTAAATAAGCCAGAGACATTTATCCGTCACACCTTTGAACTAGCCCTAGAATGTCTGTGATTAAACAAATAAGTATTCGTGTTAATACTCAGCCATAGAACGGTCCCTATGCATGGCGGTTAGCAGCTAATCTGCACGGCACTAAAGTGCTGCGGGTTACTTGTGTACTCACCCAATAATTTAATCCTCAACCTGGGAGAAAGATATTGTCCTGTAGTGTCATATCCCTTTGAAAGTTCTGGCTGAAAACGTGTATTTAGTCAAATATCTCCACTTATCCACGACTTTACGACCGGGCGAGGGGCCCTGAATGACTGCTGGACTGAATATATCATAACTTCCTTTGGGAAGCACAAACGTACGGGACACACAATCACGCCAGGTGGTGTGATTAGTCACCCCACGTCAAGCACAACTGACAAGCATCTGCCAATTGTGTGCCCCGTATGTTTGTGCTTCCCAAAGGAAGTTATGATATATTCAGTCCAGCAGTCATTCAGGGCCCCTCGCCCGGTCAGAAAGTCGTCCGTGTTGGCTCGTGGATAAGTGGAGGTATTTGACTAAATACACGTTTTTAGCCAGAACTTTCAAAGGGATATGACAGGACAATATCTTTCTACCAGGACATTCTAGGGCTAACCTTTGAACTAGATACCATATTCTCAATCTCAACTCTAAATTCCTATATAAATTGATCAAGTCCAAAGCAAAGTAGCACTAAAATGCTTGTGTTTGTTCTCTTCAGAACTGAGTGTTGCCACGCAGTGAACCAAGCCACCAGGTCTATGAAAAGAAGACCAAAAGAAGCAAACAGTTTCTCCACTTGAGCCATATCAGCTATTTTGCTTTTTTCTTTTTTTAAAGCAGCCCAAATAAGCAACTACACTTCAGAAAACAGGCCCAAACAAAAGCAATGCATTGTTATACGGTATTGTTATTGATGTACTGACATATTATGTACAAGATACACTACACCTCCAAGATTACCATGTACCTGACAAACTACTTCTTAAAGGTCAAGGATGTTCACGATCACAACACCAGAGGCAGCTCCACTAATCATCATCAACGTAGATTTAACACTAAACAAGGCTCTAACTCGTTCTCCTGCTACACCATCAACATGTGGAACGCCCTTCCTCAAGCCCTAAAGGAGAGCAAATCCCTAGCCTCCTTCAAAATTGGTATGAAAAGTCACCTTCAGACAGCTGCTACCCGTGACTTGTAAATAGACTAAGGCCCCATGCCCCCCACCCCCCTTTTTTCTTTCTTTTTCTTTCTGCCTTTGTATTTGATGTTATGCTTTTGAAACTGATATTTTCCTAGATAAAGTACTATGTTCTATCCGCCTGTCTTTCAATGTTATATGAGATACTTAAAGTGTGGTTCCTGTGGAAATAAGCCTCGGCTTTCTAGGATCTCCTTTTAGTTGACCTTGTACCAGTGATTTGTACTGTCATGAAACTGTACTTTTTTCTATTGCAAACTTCTAATAAATTCTTCAATCAATCAATCAATTATCTTGGTTATTATATTGATGTTGCTTATTGTAAGTCGCGTTTGGATTAAAAGCGTCTACTAAATGCCTAAATAGTAAATTGTAACCCACAACTATGAATATTTACAAGCGACTTTACAGGAAGACAACAAGACTAAAGTCGATTCTAATAAGCAAACAAAAACTAGCGCACACAAATCAGCATTTCATAGAATTTAGACTACATTGCATAGGCAAAAACAATGTTCTATCGGTCGACTAGAATTTGGTTTAGTCTGTGCCAACTAAATGCCACTGACTACTACCACCCTGAACAAGTCGGAAAGAGTCTCTTGTGGTCTGTTTGGTGGAGAGTCACCTTTAAAAAAGGTAGGCTACAAATGTGTCAGCAGTTTATTATGATTTTGCCTACGTGTCCAAGTTTAAGTGTAGCCTTTTTATAATAAACGCCAGACATTGATTTTGTACTAGTAGGCTACAGTGGCGAAATTAAAATACAAAAGTAGTGTTTCATTTGGAGCTTTACGTGTAGCTAAAGTAGCTCCGTGTAGGTAGGCTGGCCAGTGCTGAACGTCATGTGTTGTGTATACCGACCTGCAGTGTTAGGATGAATGTCCATATTATTATCATCAATGTCCACTTTGTCCAGCACTCCAGCAGTTTGTTTTGTTTCTCCAGCAGAGTTTCTGGTGTCTCTCTATCCTACAAACACTCTAATTTGACACGTTTGACGAGATTCTTCCCCACCGCCTCCTTTGTCAAAACACCGTGATAAACTACACGCTTCCACTTCCGGGTTAACGTGTTTCACGCATGCGTTTAAGGGCTTAAACGTGCCTTAATTTCTTCCCCTTGTGGAAGGAGTGTGTAAAATCACGCAAATCGCTACACAGTAGCCTTACATTAATTCTCTCCGGTAGTAGCTTCTGCTTTGATGACGTCTATGGCTACAGGAGAGTCTTAACGCTTTGACAGACAGGTCGGGAGTATGGTCTGCAAAACTGCTACTGTGGCTCTACACATGCATACATGCGAGACATATCTTCCGTACAAGTTCTGCAAGGTGGATGCGACTTGTACGGTAGCCTTGTTTAATGTATTAGTCCGTATTTTTAAATAAAATTCGTTTTTACCAAGTGTACAGCTTTTCCTCGTTTGCTACAATGTTAGCTGCAACAGCGCCCGTTGGTGGCTGGAAGCATTATTCCGTATACACATACGTCATGTCCTTGTATGAACGAATGGGGGAATGGATGAACGTCACGTGATAAGTGCAGCCATCTTTAACCAGACCAGAGCTGCTCGATTTGGAAAAGACACACACTTGGTAAAAACTCATTTTATTTAACAATACGGACTTATACATTAAACAAGGCTACCGTACAAGTCGCATACACCTTGCAGAACTTGTACGGAAGATATGTCTCGCATGTATGCATGTGTAGAGCCGCAGTAGCAGTTTTGCAGACCATACTCCCGACCTGTCAGTCAAAGCGTTAAGACTCTCCTGTAGCCATAGACGTCATCAAAGCAGAAGCTACTACAGGAGAGAATTAATGTAAGGCTAGCTACACAGTATGTCTACACTCATCTCATCAACATGGATCTGTCCCATATAGCGCCACCATCAGGCCGATTATTTCAAATACATTTTTGGACACTGCTCCTACACATTTTGGCCTAAAATGCAACCTGACAGTCGCTTATCTCCCGATTAGGGAGTCTTACTGGTAGATAGATAGATAGATAAAAAACAAAGTGCACAATTCTTATGATTTTTTATTCATTAAATCCCAGTTTAATCCTGTTGTGCACAAAGCACATCAAACTATCAAAGAACTGCAGGGGATAAAGGGACCGATCAATAACACATTTAAAACAAAAAACAGATGTGTTCTTCTCCTCCATGCACTAAAGAATAAAATGAGGTTAGCGTGCTGTACACCCGTGAACAGCCTACGTGAACTTCCATGTCACATAATGTCTTATGGCTGCAGTGGAATGTGGCCATAGGCCACTCTGCCAGTTGGTCCACATTGTCAGGTCAAACCTAGCCTTGTGTAGCCAGATAACTATTCCACAATCTCCTGAACGGCGAGTAATGGAAGCTGGCATTTCCGTTCATGAAAACATATGTGACTGAATTTAAAATAAAAAAATAGAAGTCTGCACACCAATTTATGCTCCCAATAAGAGTAAGTTGTCTTGAGACCTGATGAAGAGAGCTAGGCTCGAAACGTTACCACAAGTAAACATACTCTTTGGGAGCATAAATTGGTGTGCAGACTTTTATTTTTCTATTTGTATACACTGCTTTAGTCCAGCACCCAGCCTATACTGGCCTTGGATGTGCATTGCAGTCACTTTGTTAACATATTTTAAAATGTCATTCCTGCTAAGCAGCAAGCTAAATATTTATATTAGGATAAATGTGCACGACGTTATAAAAAAGTGAGGAAGAGGCTTCACTTCTGCTTTAGCCGGGTACTCATCATTCTTCTTACATTACCCCAGTACAAGATACGCTACACCACCAAGATACCCAATGTACCTGACAAAAGGATGTCCACAATTACAACACCAGAGGCAGTTCCACAAATCAAGTTCAACCCAGATTTGACTCTAGAAAAGGCTTGTTCTCCTGCTATACCACTAACATGTGGAACGCCCTACCGCAAGCGCCCCAGTCACCTACAGGCGGGTGCTACTCGAAACTCATACATAAATTGGTTCCTGTGTAAATAAGCTGTTAAGCTTACTAGGATCTCCTTTTAGTTCACCTTTTAGTTGTACCAGACTATACATTCTTCAGTCAATAAAGCAAAAAAAAGTGGAGTCAGTGGTAAATCAGTGGTGTGTGTAAATGTTGCATGAGTGGAACATGGCGTACTGCAAGATGTGTGGATGGAAAGCAGGAGGAACGCAGGACTGCCCTTAATGATGCATTATGCAAAAAAAAGTTTATTAAAAGTAATCCAAACGCAATTACATATTCTGTACTTGGATTTGAATAAGCAATACAGTAACTTAACATGACCGCAGTATACACAGTGCACTCGTCATGTTGATCGACAGTTGCTCAAGTTGGCGCTCATAAGGTTGGAGTGTTTGCTCAGAACGATGAAAACGTGCAAGGAACTTTGGTCTTCATGTGTCGTTTTAGGGTACTTATGTCACAAAAGCCTCTTCTACAAACTGCACAGGTAAATGGCCTTTCCCCTGTATGAGTCATCATGTGTTTTTTTAGATCAAACTTTTGAATACAACCGTAGTCACAAACTGTACAAGTATAGGGCTTTTCCCCTGTATGAGTCTGCATGTGTAATTTTAGACTAGACAATCGACCGAAGCCTTTGCTACAAACTTCACAAGTAAAAGGCCTTTCCCCTGTATGTGTCATCATGTGCTTCTTCAGATTTCCCTTTAAATTAAACACTTTGTTACAGACTGTACAACTAAAACTTTTCTCCTGTGTGAGACTCTGCATGGAGGGAGTTTCTGATGATTTCAAGTCCTGGGATAGCTTATTGTTCCAAGACAATCTCTGTCCTTCCACATATTGTGTCGCATGTGACTTCAGTGTGTTTAACGGTGACTGATCTACACTGGTCTCCCGCTCTTCACCATCTTCAGTGATGTCTATTTCAGAACATTGTGGAGAGAGGAGCTGGTCATCACTAGTTGGTTGTGCTCGTACCCAGTACTTTATATAAGCTTGTGTTTTCATGTGATCAGTTGAGGTGCTGGCTACAGGCTCTGTGTCTCTGTTTTCACCATCATCTTCACTTTTCACTGCTAGTAATGTCAGCATTGGCCTATCAGCCTCTTCTGGTCGTTGAAGTAGCTCGTCCTCTTCCTGTTTAATCGGTGGAGGTTGTGGTTCCTCCTGGACCAGACTGGAGCTCCTCTCCCACTGTTCAGGGGAAACCTGCACGATGTCTAGGGGGGGAAAAAAGACACCAGAGAGAGACCATTAAAGTTTTGAACTTAACATTTTTCATGCAGTGTTTCCTCTATTTTATGAAAAGCAAGTGTACACCAGAGTCCTGCACGGGGTCCAACAACCTGCGCCCGCCCCGCCTGTCAGATCCGTGGACCGACCCGTTACCCGTCATTATATAAAAATCTAAACCAGATCCCCCCGCCCGTCAAAAAAAGGACCCGTCACCCGCCCTGTGATTACATGCATTAAAGTTAATAGCCTACAACCGTGCGTGCGTCCTTCAAAATGGCATCGCACTCTATTTTCACTCCATAGTCAATCGTCCCTGCACGGTGTCCCCAGTGTTTGCAAAGCAATATACATGTGTATTTACATAAACGTCAGGTCTGTTGCCACACTTAATTCTTTTAGATAGCCTTTTAAACCACCCTTGCTATGATGAGAACATGGGCTAACGTGCTAGTGCGTGCTGTGGTTGTGTGTGTGTGTGTGTGTGTGTCGGTGTCCTCCTCCCAGCAGCTGCTGCCTCAGTCAACTGGGACTGTGTGCGCTCCAGCCGGCAGCCGCTCCATATGTGTGTGACTTGACGTTTAGGCAGAAACAGTGCTGTATGCATGGCATGGTTCTGTCATGCTGCTCACTGTGTGCGCCCTTGCGACGTTTAGGCAGAAACAGTCTGATTTTCACAGTAAAATAGTATTATTCCGCCCGTTTTCACCCGTCGGGTACCCAAGGGGCCCCGACCCGTTGCAGGACTCTGGTGCACACACACACACACATATCCACTCATCAGTGCCCATGTGCAGGACAAACAATAATTAAACAATAAAATAAAGTCTGCACACGTTTTTTGTTTGTTTTGTGTTGTGCGCTGTCCCAGTTTCAGTCAGATCTTTATCAGGAATTTCCTTATGATCGAAACATTGAGGGAACCGATTACTACCTTTTATAACCGAACCATCGTCCCATTCATGGTACATTTCGAACGATCCAGGAGTCCACACATTGATGTAGTCACATTTTAATGTTGAATGACGTCTCACACTTTCACCCTTGGTGATAGCTCCACAATAGAGATCTTCGGGTGGATCCGAGATCCGAAATTACCCAGGATCCGACCCGGTCCGAGCTGGGTAACGGGGCCATTTACGAGCAGTGGCCTCGGGGTGGGGCGGGAGCGTTACCGTCTGCCCAGGTTCCCGGGTATCTGATAGTGAAATCGCCGGTTCCAGTTACCCGAGTGGAACCGAGTCAGCCGAGATTGAATGAAAGAGAACGCACCAACTGCACCAAAAAGATCACGCCACAAGATGGTACTAAACGATGCATGTATTGTAATCTGATGCATTGGTTGTGAAATAAAGTTGTTTAGAACTCACTCAGTCACGACAATGTATATTGGGAAGTTGGATTATTATTATTATCAAAGTTGATATTAACGCAATGTTTTGGTTAATGGTTCACAATGGTGTTGTCATCGCGTGTTGTCATGCTCTGCAAAGCATAATGAAAAACTCAAAACAGACAGATATAATGAACAACAGAAACGACAGAAAATGATAGCATTAGCATTGGCTAGCCAAAGAAGAAAGAAGAAGGAAAACATGGATTTATTTGTATTTACAAACTGTCCTGGTCTGGAGGTTCAGCGCCGCTGACAACAGCAGCAGCTGCAACCATGGCGACATTTAGGTAAGAAAGATGTCTCATACATCTTAATATAATAACATTGGCATTCTGTCATCTCGGGGCCACAGGTTCGGGTATCGCTCTCTCGTTCTGCCCGGCTATCGGATCTAATCTTTCTAATAACAGGCGGGGCCGTTCGGATCGGATCCATTATGTCTCGGAGTCGGGCTGCTCGGGTAACGGTTCTCAAATTCCAAATGATAGACGGGCCATTTGGGTCCGGCTCTATTTTCCCCGGGTCCATTTGGGTTCGGGTAGTTAAAATTGGACCTGTGAAAACCTCTACTCCACAACAGAACAGAATACAAGAAAAAGAGAGAGCTTAAAACTTACTGAGTTCCTGGTGGTCTTCAGGTTCTTGTTTAACATAGTCTTCGGGTTCTTGTTTAATGTCGTCTTCAGGTCCTTGTTTATGGTGGTCTTCAGGTTCCAGTTTAACAGAAACAGTCCTGACTGGAGAACTCATCTTCATCTGCAGACTGGACTCCACACACTGGTCTGGAATCAAGGCATAAAATAAGGACATAACAATAAATACTTAATGTGGCATGCATGTGGCAAGGACTTAAACAATAAGGACTTTGATATAACATGAATAAGGAGTTTAATATTCATTGTACCTCAAATACTTGCAATTAACTTAATTTAATTGTGTTTTTGTTGCTGACAATTACATTCCTGTTTGGCTTTTAAGCTTTTTAGTTGCACATGTCAGGAGGGGGGAGTCCAATGCATTTTCTATCTAAGTCACGTGGTTTCATGTCGTTGCCGTGTCTCTTGCTCAACCGAAGGCTGTATTTGCAAGAGACAAAAAACCATGTGACCTTCATTGACAATGAATAGGACCCCTCCTCCCCTCATTCTCAGACGATACGGACACGATAGCTCTCGCAACTGTTTGTAGCACGCCTTGCAATAGAGAAAGGCAGACAAACACAGACAGACCCCGCTCCCAAGGGAAGACAAGCTATGCACCCACTGCACACAAATGTTGTGGAAACAGAGCTACACTTTCCAACCACCTGCCCACTATAACAAGACATCAGAGACACATACCTCCCACAGATTACACACAACCGAAGTGAGTTTGAAAACATGACCAATGATGAAAAACTCCCATAGCCTACCTACTGGGAGAAATAAAACAATGTGCGAACACAGCAGCAAGATTTGTGAACTGTTGCGACAAAAGAAGGCTAGAGTCTGGAACACAACCACCCTAAGGACTACAAACCATGGATCGACATCTAGACCTACTGCATACCCAGACAGCACATCGACATAACGCCGATGCCTTCTCTCCCTCTGTAAAAATGTAGGCACTATGTAGCGTCGGGAGCGTTTGCTCATTGGGAAGATTCATTTGCAACATTCCCAATGAGCAAACGCTCCCGACGCTACATAGCGCCTACATTTTTACAGAGGGAGGCAGGGAGCTACTAGGTCGCTGTGCTGTTAGGGTACAGTATGAAACAGAGCTGCTACCTTTAAATGAATTTTGAGAAAAAGATATTCTGCTATTTGTTCCAATAGCTTTATACCCTGTATAGGCCTATATATAAAATGTCACAATGTGACATACACAATGCCAGCTGTACCCCCTCCAACTGTATATGTTCCCTATTTTCAACTGTTTTTATTGTCTCCACCAGCCGAAGGCATGGGGGAGAGTATGTTTTCCCCTCCGTCCGTCCGTGTGTCCGGCCGTCCATCCGTGTGTCCGTGCGTCAGTGTGTCCTCGCAGTTTGTGTGCGCCTAATCTCAGTCACTGTTGGCCCGGTCGCTGCCAAAGTCAGCACACACATGACCTACATTTTTCAAATGGGCCTTTTCTAGCGCCACCTAGTGGCCGATGTTTGCAAAACACATTTCTGTGCACTACTCTTACAGATTTTGTCCAAAAATCCTACAAATCGGTAGGCAGTATCTAGACAGTCATGTGATCGTCACGGATCTGTCCGATTTTGCATATTCCATCCTGATTGGCTAAGATTAGCTTCCAAAGTTTGTAGGATTGAGCCGTTTTGAACAAAATGCCTCAAATCCCAAACGCAAAGTGCAATTATCATGAAATCGCGCACACACGTTCCCACTAGGTCGAGGAAGAAATGCCACTTCACATTTTTGAAATCAGCCTCATGGTGGCGCTATAACAGGCCAATTTGTGGTTTTACCTATAACTCCACCGATCAGTTTCAAACTTTGTAAGCGCACTCCCTAGAGGCCAAGGAAAAACCCTTTCCCTGCATTTTTCACATCAGCCTTTTATAGCGCCACCAGGAGGCCGACTTATGTAAAACACAATTTTTCCTATTACTCCTTGAGATTTTATCCAAAAATCATGCAAATCGGTACACAGTATCTCTATAGACATGTGCTCAAGTCCGATCCGTCTGATATTTCATATTCCATCCTAATTGGCTAATATTGGCTTCCAAAGTTTACAGGATTGCTCAGTTTTTGAACAAAATGCCTCAAATCATCAACGCAGCTTGCGATTAGTGTGACATTTGCCACACATATTCGAACTAGGTCAAGGAACAAATGCTATCTTTTTCACATTGGGCTGTTATAGCGCCACCAGCAGGTAGACTTTAGCAAAACACAGTTTTGGAACACAATGCCTCAAATCATGCATGCAGCGTCCGATTGCCATGAAAGATCTAAGGTGAAGAACATATGCCACCCTTTTTACATTGGCCTATTATACAGTAGCATCACCAGGATGCCTGGCCTGGTGGAGACCTGTGCTCGGAAGAGCACTGCTTCTAGTTTTATTTGTGACACATAATGTTTTGGCAATGTAAACGGGATCCTCTCTATGTTCCCCAGGTTTTATGTTCCCCAGCTCACAGCATTAGTTTTAGTGAGGTTATTGTTAGCCTTACATTAATTCTCACCTGTAGTAGCTTCTGCTTTGATGACGTCTATGATAGACGTCATCAAAGCAGAAGCTACTACAGGAGAGGATTAATGTAAGGCTAGGTTTAGGTGGTAAGTGGGGAACATAGAATCTGGGGAACATAGAACCTGGGGAACATAGGTACGGTCCTTTTAAAGAGGTACCTTTAAAAAAAATGTGACAGCCGTTTATTATGATTTAGCCTATATGTCCAAGTATAAGTGTAGCCTGTTCATAATGCCCGACATTTGTACCAGTAGACTGCAATGTGGCTTAAGTGCAGCGAAATTAAAATACAAAAGTAGTGTTTCATTTTGGAGCTTACGTGTTAAAGTAGCTTAGCTACATGTAGCTCCGTGTAGGTAGGCTGGTGTTGAACGTCATGTTTTGATTGATTGATTGAAGACTGTGTTTACAACCAACCTGCAGTGTTAGGATGAATGTCCATATTATCATCAATGTCCAGCAGTTTGTTTTGTTTCTCCAGCAGAGTTTCTAGTGTCTCTCTATCCATACACACACACGCTCTATTTGAAACGTTTTCCCCACCGCCTCCTTTATTCAAAACACCGTGGAAAAACTACACGCTCCTACTTCCGGGGTAAGGTGTTTCACGCATGCGTTTAAGGCCTTAAACATGCCTTAATTTATTCCCCTTGTGGAGGGAGTGTGTAACTGTCACTGATTGATAGATAGATAGATAGATAGATAGATAGATAGATAGATAGATAGATAGATAGATAGATAGATAGATAGATTCTATCGATGTGTTGAGAAACTTTTCTAAAAAGTGAAATGTTTGTATAGACATTACCTCTATAGGCATGATCTACTAGCTCGAAGATCTGCTAATACCGAAGGATCTTGACTTTTTGTGCAAATCTTTGAACATTGATATTTTTTTAAGCTAACGTTTTCAACTCAAATCTTTTTGCTTCTGGGGGCACAAACAACATGTTTTCAAGATGGGTGTCCGCAGGCAAATACATAGCCTATAATTTTGGTCTGGACTCAGTCAGACCGAGTCAGACACTAAAGGGTTACACTGTTGTCAGCTGGCTGGTCACGTGATTTCACGGAAGTCTTGCACTCTGAGCAGCGCAGATCCTAGGCGCGGATATGTAAACCATAATACTCTATGATGTAAACGCACAGAGGAGTGTAATAACTGTGTTATGACGGTCGTGATGCTGTTCCGTTGCATTGTATGTTTAGTTCTGGTCAACTGTCAGTCTAACACTGTCTCTTGTGTTGAAGAAGATACAGATCATCTAGCTGTTGGAGTGGACGCTGAGGAGAACCCTGGTAGGTTGATCATCACCATCCTGGATAGGATAGGATATAGGTGGGCATCTGGGCACAACCATATAATAATGCAGCAGGGTTTCTCAAAGTGGGTGCCGTGGTGGTGCACCCTAGGTGCCTTTATGCAAGTCCAGGGTTGCCACAGAATAGGCCTATATCACTTCCTCATATCAATTCCTCAATATCACTTGAGTTTTACCACTTAAATTTAGTTGGCTAAATCGGACCTACAGTACAACCAAGTCTCTTCACGCTTTTATGGGGTTAATATTCCACCCAGAATAGGGATGCTGGGGTTTAAGTGTTTACAGTACGTTAAGTATCGATCTAATCATCTATGGAAACAGATATTCTCAAGCTATCATGACATGCATGCATGACCGCATGTTAGGACTAGGAGGAAAGATTTACATATTTGACATAAATGTACTGTAAAGTAGCAATGTAATGCAGGGGCGCTGTGGATGAAAACGTTATTTGAAGGGGTGCCCCGACGCCCTGAGCCAAAAAGGTTTGAGAACCACTGTAATACAGGATATTTATTGGTTGGGCACTAACCAATAAATATCTATGTTTCCCAAAATGTTTAATAACAAACTAGACTGCACTCTGTTGAGGTGCCAACTTGCTCCTTGTGCACTCGTGGCCAGTGGCGCCGGCAGTGGTAAAATAGTGAGGGGACGGTGATGTGGGCGTGGCCAGGTGGTGACGTCATAACCGTAACCAAACGTACACCTCGGACTTTAGTATAACTATCGCAACAATCACTAGCACAATGTGTTGTTAGATGACAATTGTTAGTAGCTCTGGATTAAGAATTGAATTCAACTTTTCCACAATACATAACTTGTTTTATCCTGCTTTTCTTATTTCAATATTAATTATTATGCCCTACAATGTTGTACGCCTATGCCTTGTTATGCCTTCTGTAATCTCGGCATGAATGAGGGCTCTGCTGCGCTCAATGTATTTTCGAGAAAATACATTAAGTTTAAATGTGAATAAAGTAAGGGAAATTCCAGCTACTGTATATAATAGTGAAAGTTAGAACGAACTGCTTTTACATCGTAGTCGACTGAGTGAGGAGAGAGAGAGTGACTGAGCCGACGCTGCAGCCCGGCCGTCAGTGAAGAAAAAAGAAAAGTAGACCTACTCACATGTTTTACTTAAGTAAGTAAAAGTAGAAATACTCTGTTAGAAGTCCCATGTCCAAAATACTTGCATAATGACGTTTTGGTATCAAAATGTAGCTACTGTATAAATAAAACGTAGTCATTTGCAGAACGTCCCATTTCACAGGTTTTAAAAAATGTACCATAGATACAAATATTTTAGCAGATCTAATTGCTCACAATTATAGCTAAGCGTCGCATTGTGATCTTGTATTTTCATTTCTAATGGTCTAAATATATAGACTGAACTGGTTAATGTATGCCTTTATAATAATCGAAATCTGCAAAGTAACTTAACTGTTTTCAAATATTTTTAGTGGAGTAAAAGTAGCCTACATATTTGCCTCTGAGAAAGCCTAAAAATTGTACTTACAGTACAGGCTACTTGAGTATAATGTAGGCTAATTTGTTACTTTAGGCTACCATGCACTGCAGCCTGGCCGTCATCAGAAGTTCAGAACCGGTTGAACATGTAAGCAGACAGACTTGTGTATTGGAAGCAATTAGCATGAGTGACTGGGGGTCGCACTGGGCGGGGGCGGGGCTACTGCCCTCGCGCCGGTTGAGGAGAAAAAATACAGAAAAAAAAAGCTCGATAGCCTAAAAGTGGGGTGGCAGTCCAGCCCAAACAGTCCATGGTCCGGCGCCTATGCTCGTGGCCATACATGGCCTACTTTTGCACCAGTAGAGTGCGCAAGTACTGTGATCGGTGCTGTCTTTATGTAGGCCTATGTATGAGGGTGGGTCACCAAGAATGCTAGTCCCTGTTTGGCTGTTGATGGTGACGTCACGGAGGATACTGGTCCCTGATTGGCTACAGGATTAAACACAAACAGATACGCCACCAAACCCAGCACTTGCACACTCTGCTGGCGCAATTTGGAAAATGGTCTTAAATGTAAAGTATACATGATGATTAGATGATGCTAAAACGACACTTTTCAACGATTAAGGTCTAATAACGCTACAAATTGCTACAAAACTTTATATAAATGTAGTCATTTGGGACATTAACAAGAAGTTGAAGGATACTTTACTTTACTTAAGACCATTTTCATATGTTTGAAACTATATGAAAAATGTTCAGTATATGGATAAACGATTATGACGATTACGCAAATGAATTGCTGTTAATGGCAGGCTGTGGCTGTGGTGGACACACCCTGAACAGACAGAGAGACCACCTGCATGACGATGAAGAAGATGAGGGAAACCCAGCAGTGAAATACTCCAAAGTGGCCAACGATGACCTCATCTCAGCTGATAGAAGACATTATGAGACACACAGTCAGGTCAGAGACCAGTGCTTCTCTCAAGCTTTTTCCCATTGAAATAATAATAATAATACATTTATTTATGTGACACTTTTTCTAGACATGACTCACAAAGTGCTGCGTAAACATAATGCGCACAACTTTCAATTCAATCTGTATTTCAGACTGCAGGTCCATATCACATTATTATTATTACTATAGTATCACAACATACACAAACAATATATATCTATTTAAAACACAAAATCGTTCCACATCCTCACAGTCCGTAGAGGCTGTTGTCTAATGTAATAAACAAGGGAAAATAAAACGAGCTGATACAAATGAAACAAGAAATGCATTTGCCAGTAGATACTGTATGAAAACATCTACCGTGTGATAGTTTTCTCATGAAGTTATTTATTTATTTATTGTGAGACATGATTTTGGTGGTCTTGTCATTGTCATTGTCATTTAATACTGATATAAGCTATGCGTGTGAAAACTCTCACATGCGTGGCAGGGAACGACACAAGTCAAAAAACAATGTTCGCAGTCAATGAGTTCATATTTAATAATAATACAAATATAATCTATCGTCACTGTCGGGCCAAAACCTCGTACCTCGTAAGTTTCAAATGTGTATGTTTTTTCACCAAGTAAAGCCCTGCTTCATCATTCAAGGCCGTCGCACAAAAGTAGTGAAAACAGCAGACCGATCTACAAGCACACAACGCCTCGCACCGCGAGGCGTTGTGTGCTTGTAGATCGGCTGTTTTCACTAGTTTGAATCATTTTTAAAATGATAAATGCAAAACGAACGCTTTTGGACATAGAAGGTTTCCACACGACAACGACGCTATGTTTCTATGGTTCTAGATGGTTCTTATTCCTGGGGGAGAGTTCCTGATGGGCACCGATGACCCTGGCATCCCCCCAGATGGGGAGGGTCCTCAGAGGAGGGTCCATCTGGACCCCTTCTACATGGACATCCACGAGGTCACCAACACTCAGTTTGAGAGCTTCATCAACTCTACCGGCCACGCAACGGAGGTAAAGACTTTTATGTTAATCCATTTAGATCTGAACGCAAATCTGTGTCACTTAAGATTTTAACCATTATTTTATGCTTTAATTATATAAAAAGACAGCAGATCTACAGGCTCACAGCGCGGCTGCGAGCCTGTAGATCTGCTATTTTTTTTTTTATCTTGAACATTTTGTGCAAGTCTTTGAATATCTTTGACCCGATTCTATAAATGTCTTCTAAATCATTCTTCTAAATCAGTCGTTCGCAAACCTTTTCCTGTCAAGGCCCCCCAAAATTACATGTATTTGACCACGGAACCCCATAGCAAAATAGGTTGTTCCAGGGACCACCCAGAAGCAAATAGTTGAGTTACAAATGTTCGCTTTTAAAGAAGAAATCACGATTTTTCAAAAAATAGCAGATCTACAAGCTCAAGTTAAAGCATTAAATGGGTTAACTCTACCGGCTACGCAACGGAGGTAAAGACTTTTTGCGACCATAGGTCGCTGTTTACATCAGAAACGTCACATGTTGACCGTATCTGTCTGTCTGTCGGGTAACGCTTTTTTGTTGATTGACTCTCACGCTTTGACATCATGCTCTGACATCACTGTGATATCAGGGGAACCAAATGCCTTTTATTGCCATATATGGAGATCCCTGTGATGCCAGGGGATCCAAATCCCTTTTATGCCCATATATGGAGATATGAAGATCCCTGTGATGCCAAAGACCTTTATATTAACTCTACCGGCTAAGCAGCGGAGGTAAAAGACATTTGTACCGTTGCAGTGTGTCGTCGCCCTCAGGCAAAAACCAGCTATCTCATTTATTCTACTCTTTTATTTTCCACTCATTCATTGCTATTGAACATTGCTATTGAACATCCTTTACGTTTGTGTATGGGTTTGACAACTGCTCCAGTATTTGATGTTTTAAAAGTGGATGAGTGCTGCCATACAATGGATGTTGAGTATTTTATTGTCATTTTCTCCTGTCCTCCTCGTGCTTCCAGGCAGAGCGGTTTGGAGACTCGTTTGTGTTCGAGGGAATCCTGAGTGAGACGCTGAAAAGACAAATCACCCAAGCCGTGAGTATTACTCTGTTAATAATTGGTGTTAAAGATGTGATCCGTAATACATTCCAAAGTTCAGAACATCGTCAATATTACTATCAGGTGAGAGAACCCATTTTTCAGCTTAAAGTTTATAGTGTTCCAAATTAAAATGACTTCCAAATCCACTTTTATCCTGTATCCTGCCTGAGTTCTCTCTCCTGATTAGATTAAATTGGTATCCCAACCTCAACATGTACTGTATATTTTGTTTACTAAAGATATATGGAGGGACATGGAGATTCCTTTTACTGAACAAACACTCTATAGCAATGATTACTGTCACAATATTGAGCTATTTAACACTGTTACTGAACAAACACTCTATAGCAATGATTACTATCACAATATGGAGCTATTTAACGCTGTTACTGAACAAACACGCTATAGCAATGATTACTATCACAATATGGAGCTATTTAACACTGTTACTGAACAAACACTATAGCAATGAGTACTATCACAATAGAGCTATTTAACTCTTATTTTAACCAATAGAAAGACAACAACATTTCCCCCAAAAACACAAAAGCAAAAGTAGATGATAAAATGACCCCAAACATGTTTGAAAGTGAAATATCCCTTCAATAGAACAATACAATAATAATGTGTTAACAAACAAACAAAAACAAAAAATCTATTAATTGACACAAACACGCCTATGTCGCTATATATGAAATCTACAAACAAGTTTAATCTGCAGCACAATATTATACAATATGTGGTGGGAGTCCCGGCTTCATCTCTCTCTCTCAGCTAAGGGGTCCCTTCTTCATCTCTCTCTCAGCTAAGGGGTCCCTTCTTCATCTCTCTCTCAGCTAAGGGGTCCCTTCTTCATCTCTCTCTCAGCTAAGGGGTCCGTGGGCTGAAAAAACATTGAAGAGCCCTGATCTACAGTACCTGCCTGGCTTGGCCATACTAATCACTAATATAATGGTTCAGCTGTGATAGATTCAGATGGTTTCCAGGATACTACAGTATCTCTGTCTCTCTCTCAGGTGGCTGCTGCCCCCTGGTGGCTGCCAGTGAAAGGAGCCTCCTGGAAGCAGCCTGAAGGTCCAGAGTCCTCCGTCACTGACAGGTAGGAGGGGCTTAATAATATTAGTAATTCACCACATTGTTTGTTATTATCATTATATTAGTATATAATACATCACATTATATTTGATTTCGGTCTGGGACTTTAAATGGTTAGTTACGATTAATTAAGGATTAGGACACTAGCTGTTACAGATGAGGGGTTAGGACACACTGTGTTACAGATTAGAGCACCCAGTGGTCCATGTCTGTGTCAGACGGCCGTCTGATATTAAACAATGAAGAGACCGATTTACGCGTTTATGTATAGCGGCCAAGTGCGGTAAAATCTGAAAATGTGTTTTGGCGTAAATGGCGGCTAAAGTGTTAAATGCAGTGTGTTCTCACAGATCAGAGCACCCAGTGGTCCATGTCTCCTGGACGGACGCGGTAGCCTACTGCTCCTGGCTCAACAAGAGGCTCCCCACAGAGGCAGAGTGGGAGCGGGCATGCAGGGCCGGACTGAAGGACAGGTGACTATTGTTTTTCATAAATGGCCTTTATCTGTGGCCTCATGTCTTAAGCCTGTCTTAAGAAAAGAAATAGCTGATCTACAATTTTTGGCTGCATCGGTCTCTTCATGTTGAAACTATGAATAATGTACTGTACGTTCAGAAATAAAGACACAACTTGCACAATGGTATGAATATATTTATGAACTAGAACTGCACTGTGTCGAGGTGCCAACTTGCGCCTCTGCACAAGTAGGCCTTGTATGGCCTACTTGCAGGGACGTGCTGGGCCCCTGATTCAGCCCGGGAAAAATAGATGCAGAGGCCCTCATTGTGTGCTATAGAGAGAGATCTCTCTCTATAGCGCTGCTGCTACTCAAAGATTTGCCATTACAGATCATGACAAGTGACAAGCCAGTGGGCCAATTACTGTACATGAGTTATATTTCGTCGTTGTCAGGTGGAAACCTTGTATGTCCAAAACCGTTTGTTTTGTATTTATCATTTTAAAAATGATTTAAACTCGCGGTGCAAGGCGTTGTGTGCTTGTAGATCGGCTGTTTTCACTACTTTTGTGCAACGCCCTTGTATGATGAAGCAGGGCTTTGCTTTGCGAAAAAGATACAAGGTTTCTGCCCGACAAAGACGATTTACTTTGTTGGCCGCCCAGCCCCCAAAATGGAACGAAGGCCGACATTTTATTTTGATTTTTTTTCCTAATGGCCGGCCTGGACCGTCCGGGAATGAACCGGCCGTTCGGGAGTTGTCCCGCTTTTCCCAATGGCCAGCACGTCCCTGCCTACTTGTGTGCCAGCAGAGCGTGCCATGAGGTGCGCTCACCACTGCAATGCTGGTCCCTCGTTGTCTGTTAAGCCCGTAGTCCAATCAGGGACTACGGGCTTAAACAAACAGCTACCTACCTACCTACCTACCTACCTACCTACCTAACTAACTACCTAGTACCTACCTAAGCAGCCAAACACAGTACTTGTGCACTCCGCTGGCACAAGTAATTATGATTGATTGATTGATTGATTGATTGATTGAATACTTTGATTAACAGGATTGTTAAAACAGTACAGTTAGTACCTTCAAAGATTATACAAAAAGGATAAAGGCCTTTTGACAGATAGTGATACGTATACACATTTCATGGTCACGTATACAGTATGCATTCATGTCAGTAAAAACGGATCTGTTCCCCTGCAGGCTGTTCCCCTGGGGAAACAAGCTGACCCCTAAAGGTCAGCACTACGCCAACCTGTGGCAGGGAGAGTTCCCCACACACAACACTGGAGAGGACGGATTCCCCACAACCTCACCTGTGAGTAGGGCTGTCTCCATTATGACATTTTACATGACCATCAATTGTCACTCAAATAATTGCGATTAACGATTTAATTGTATTTTTGTCGTTGACAATTAGCAAGTAGCTATGCCCCTCCCCTAAAAGCTTTTGTCCAATGCTAGCTTAGCAACCGGCAGCTTGCCAAGGCTGTTGCCAAGGCAAACCTTGGCAAGCAGGAAGTTATTCTAAGCTAGCATTGGACAAAAGCTTTTTGGGAGGGGCATAGCTACTGGCTAATTACCCGCTAATTAGCAGTCTATAAGCCGTGGCTTTTTTCCCATGTTTTGAGCCCTGCGGCTTATACAACGGTGCGGCTTATATATAGATTTTTACAGCTAACGGCAACCAGGGGTGCTCTAGCGGGAAGCAGGAAGGACACCTGCGGCTTATTGGTGCGGCCTATATATGTAAACATTTGTTTTTTGTTCTAAATTTAGCTGGTGTGGCTTATATTCAGATGCGGCTTATAGTACAGCAATTACGGTACATTTCTGTTTGGCTTTTAGGCTTTGAATTTGCACATGGCAGATATGACACATAACCTATATATACAAAGAAACTACTGACATATTTGACAATTTATACTTTGAAAAGAACATTGATAGTGGAAATAGCCGATCTACAAGCTCACACCGCGTCACATCGCGACACGTTGTGAGCTATGCCCATATATTTCCACTATTTTTTTAAATGTTTGAAAATATATGAAAAAAAAAACATGGAAACGATTATGACGAAATAATTGCGATTATGTCAAATAATTGCGATTAGACGATTATTATGTAATGATTGTGACAGGCCTCTAGTTGAGGGTGATACACTGATGACGCTACAGTAGTTAAAGAAATATCCAATCAGCAATGATACGTAGGCTGCAAGGTTAGTTCAGGCAGTATATACTTGATATACTACAGGTGATGTAATTTCCTGTTAACGTTCATTCTGCAGGTGATGTCATTTCCTGCCAACGGTTTTGGCCTGTACGACATGGTGGGGAACGCATGGGAGTGGACCTCCGATTGGTGGACTGTTCATCACACCACACAACCATCACACAACCCTGTATGTACACACAACACAACACAACACAACACAACACAACACAACAACTTTATATAAAAACCTAGAAAAAAAAACACAGAAAATGCTATCTAACTTACATGCATGGTCATTGAGGGTAGTCAAGTGCTACGGTAAGTGCTACAGTATGGGCTAAGTTGGAGTCTGAAGAGGCGAGTCTTCAGGCCACGGCGGAAGCTAGGAAGCGAGTCTGCTGTTCTAAGTGGAACAGGGAGTTTATTCCACAGTTTGGGGGCCAACACAACACAGCAAAACACAACTCAACACAACACAGTAATTGCAAAGAAGTAAGTGTTGACTACATGTGCACCAGAAGCCAAAGCATTGTGCCAATTGATTCCAGCCCCACACACATTTCTATGTTGTCACTGCTGTTGTAGCCTACTGGCTCACCTGCCAGTGAGGAGCCCCCACTGGAAGGACGTAGGGCCTTCGTCCTACTCCTCCCACCTAACACTCCCTGCTGACAGGCCCCCCCAGCCTGTAGGAATAGTACAGTGACCCTGATGTCATCAATGTTAAGCCCATAACTGGGAAATGTTGTGTCAGTTCTCATGATAACAAAGGTGATTGTCCCTTTTATGCCCATATATGGAGATCCCTGATGTCATCAATATTAAGCCCATATCTGGGAATGCCCATATATGGACATATTGTGTCAGTCTGTTGTTTTAGCACGGCAGCGCTTCTCGCCCTTAGGGCATCTTACTTGTTAAGAGCTTCATTGATCTGTTTATTATTCATTTACAGCCCTAGTATCTCTTTGTTTATCTGGTAGTATTTATTAACAGAGCTGGTGTCTCTTCATTTATCTGGTAGTATATTATTTATAATGAATAGATCTGGTATCTCTTCATCAAGTATGTTTTAACAGATCTTCATGTCTCTCTTCTTAGACGGGCCCTCCGTCAGGCACAGACCGGGTGAAGAAGGGAGGCTCCTACATGTGTCACAAGGTGAATACATTTTGCCCATTCCATTGACTTTAATGAGTAGAAGTGAAAAAGACCCAAAGTTTGCACACTACTCTTCCCACAGTTTTCGTGGCATACACACAAGTGTTCACTCCTTGTTTACTACTCCAGCCCTACAGTATACACTTATTAGAGAGGCATCACAACTACTTCAGTCCTATTAGTAGTTTGAGATGTTGAGATAAGTTTCACTTATTATTTCACAATTACTTCAGCCCTAGCCTGGAAACCAGGCGAATCTGCCATTGCAATCCTTGGCAGATTTGCACTGGTTTCTGAACTGTCCACAGCCCTCCTCTGAGACCCAGAGTGAGTAGACAGGTTTCTGAACTGCCCACAGCCCTTCTCTGAGAGACAGAGTGAGTAGACAGGTTTTTGAACTGTCCACAGCCCTCCTCTGAGACCCAGAGTGAGTAGACAGGTTTTTGAACTGTCCACAGCCCTCCTCTGAGACACACGGCTGCATTTTGATTGTCTTAGGTACCAGCTCTTATGTCTTAACTTAAAGGCCTGTCCATCCCGTCTCCAACCACCAAACTTTTCGTCTGAAAGGTAACTGTTAATCAAAATACAGCCCAAAGAGTGATGGTACCATAATGATCTCTCCCCCTACCGTCATACTGCTTTCTCTCTCTCTCTTTCTCCAGTCATACTGCTACAGGTACCGCTGTGCAGCTCGCAGTCAGAACACTCCAGACAGCTCGGCGTCCAACCTGGGCTTCCGCTGCGTCTCTGAGGACCACAGGTGACCTCTGACCCCCTGACCCTTCTACACGTGGTGTCCTCTTTAGGAGGTCAGATGACCGCACTGGGGTCAAACAATGGAGCCTGCTTGGACTAGATGTTTCCATATGTCTAACAATGTACATTACACTGTACAACATTCGGGTCCATTTGGTTCCATTTGTACATTCAGAGTTCTACCTGTACATGAAAGACTTTACTGTGTAATTATCCATTATGACTGTTTGTTCTAATTGTCTTTAATGAGTCTGCACAGTTTGCCAATAAACAGAAGTGGGGAGATTTTCTATCTATCTATCAGAGATTTTACCCCCCCATTCTGCTACACCATTGTTTTGCTAATAACATAATTGGTCATTATCATTGGTTGAGTCAGTTAAAAATGTGATTGTGAAACAAGGACAGAATGTTTGAAATAACGATTATTTTGTCATTGCACAACAGATGGTGAAATATTGTTGTTCAGGACATTGCAACAACCACCTCTATTCGCTCTTACTAGCACATGTCGTATGTGTAAGCAGAAGAATATACTTTGTCATCATAGCTTTAGCATTTTGATTTAGAAAAGTAGCAGATCTACAAGCTCAAAATTTGTTACGAAGCGACCCGTTTCGAGCTTGTAGATCTGCTACTTTTGCTGTCTTTTTTTTGTTTTTTATCCTGTAAAGTTTTGGACATACTGTAAGAGGTTTCCACCTGACACAGACGATTAGGTGAACACAGAGAATGTAATCATGAATATTAATATCATAGATGCTTTGACAGGGTCCAAGATGTCCATGTTGTATTCAGGTGTGAATAAAACTCCCCGAAGCACAAAATACAGTGATATAACTGCTGATATATGATATTACTGCCATACATGTGCATGTGTCTGTATCTGTCCGTACGGGTAATGCCCGACACTGTGGTTCCCCCGACACATCACTGTGACATCACAGGTGACATCACAGAGATGTCAGATACTCAGAGCAGGGATCTCCATATATGGGCATAAACAGGTGACATCACAGTGATGCCCTGTTCAAACCACACTAACAGAATCCATATATGGCCAAGACAGATGGCGTGACCTCGCCCTAAAGGCATCTTACTGGTTATTATTATGCATTAGCTACAATCTGTAGCTACTTTTGTGTGATGCTGCAGCAGTATGATCAAGTAACACAAGCCGATGTAGAGGTATGTGGAACATCACAACCAGTTTGTGATGACCAGCTCCTCTCTTCACACTGTTCTGAATCAGACACTGAAGACAGTGATGAGTGGGAGGAGACCAGGGAATGTCAGCTAGCTTTAAGCAATCTGAAATCACACACGCCACAACGTGTGGGAGGACAGCACAAAATGTCCCTTGACTCTGATCATCAAAACAAACTCACTCCATGAGGAGTCACACAGGAGAGAAAGGTTTTAGTTGTACAGAGTGTGTCAAAATGTTTAATAAAAAGGGAAGACACACACAATGATTCACACAGGGGAAAAGCCCTTTGATTGTACATATTGTGGTAAAGTCTTTAGTCAAAGAGGTGACCTAAAAAAAAACACATGAGGACACGTGCAGGGGGAAAGCCTTTTGCTTGTACAGTTTGTGGTAAAGGCTGTTGTAAAACACGCACCCAAGAACATCTAAAAATTGTAATTTGTCGCACCAGTGCACCTTACATTTAGCAGGTGTATGGCTATGTGTACATATGCACCTAAAATATATGCTTGTTGCAGTACATGGAAAAGTTAGGCGCACAGTGCAACCAACTACAACGTTTAGTACCCTGGAGCCCTCAATGTCGCCCTACTCAAAACTGTGGGGCTTTTCGTTCTTCAGTGACTTGTAGCTTCGGAGAGACTATATGGACAGGCCTTTAGACCACCCAGAGTTCTTATAGACGTCATTTTATAGTTTTAACCTACTGCATAAGCACACATTTTGGGCAGAGCATGGCATTTGCTCGTAAATATGCAATGGAAATGGAATTATTATCAGATTAATCAGAACAATATGTACATACCTTATCTCGAGAGATGCTTGGGGAGGCCACAAGACCTGTGAGGGGTGTTCTATGTTTGTGACTATTAGCCTACTATTGCACTTTAAAGAGTCCTTATGCATGAAGAACTGCCTGCATTGTATGTTTGAAACACTGACAGGTAATCCGGTATCTTCTATATAAAAACCTTCTGCGCTGCCTACGGGCACTCACTGCCATGCAGCAACGCAGGCAGTACAGTAATCACAATAACCAACACCAACAGATTTGTGTGGATTTCTTTCTTTAAATATACACATTTATTTATAAAATACATTTTCGCAAGGGCCAAACTCAGTCATACATACGTTGTGCGCCGTTTTAAACTGTTTTCAGAGAGACAAAGGGACTTACTGGATCATAAATAATACATTTCTGGCCATGTCATAGGCTCTCTTGGATAGATTGAGTTAACTAGTAGTTACATTACACCACTGGATAGTACCATCTTTCTGGTTTTGATTGATTGAAGAATTTATTAGAAGTTTGCTTAGGAAAAAGTACAGTTTCATGACAATACAAATCAACTAAAAGGAGACCCTAGTAAGCTTTTCGGCTTATTTACACAGGAACCACTTTATGCATCTATGTATCTCATATCTCAACATTGAAAGACAGAAGGATAGAACAGTACTTTGCATATGGAATTATCAATAACAAAAAAGGGGGGGGGGGGGGGGGGTCATAAAGATGAAAGAAAATAAAAAATAAAATATCAAGGGAAAAATAAATAATAGTAATAGAGAAATAGGAGATATTTACAATGGAAAAGGGGAGGTAGGTATGGGCTTAGTCTATTACGAGTTGCGAGTAGCAGCCGTCTGTATAGGTGACTTTTCAGAGCGATGTTATGGGGAAACCATAACACACTTTCAGATATCACCATCTTTCTGGGGAACAGCTTAAACACTCTTTGAGGCATTACTGACATTTATTCTTGAGAGCTCCAAATACAGGAGGTGCAACTCAACGGTGTATTTACCAACAGACATGGAACAGTGGGTTGTTAAAAAAAATACGAAATAAACATCAACTGTACAGAAATATGCAAATTGTATAGTACAAATACAGTCATGAATGAAGAACACAACATGCTTGACTATTTTTCTTAGGATCAAGAGATGAAAATCCATCAGAAATGTCTTAATGTGTGTGACATCAGAAACTAACTAAAACAAGAATTGACACACAGTCAATATAAAATCTGTGGATTGGTGTGTTGACGTTAGTGTAAAAAAAGTTTAAAAAAGAAAGTTTTTTGAAAAAAAAAAAAGTTTGAAAAAAAAAGAATTGAAAAAAAAAAAGAGTTTAGGTCCAAAAATGTGTTAAAAAATCGACCTGATGGTGGCGCTATATGGGACAGATCCATGTCGATGAGATAAGTGTAGACATACTGTGTAGCGATTTGTGTGATTTTAGGGCAAAAACTGTAGGAGCAGTATTCAAAAATGTGTTTTAAAAAATTTGGCGGGGGTCCCTGGAGCTGCGGGGGTCCCTGGAAGGGTGGAGGTTGTGGATTGGCAGACAAGGATTGTGTGTGGAAAATTTCACATGGATAGGGGCAAAAAAGTGTGATGTGACGTGACAGACAGACTGACGGACAGACAGGCGGTGGAGGTTTTCATAGTAACTGCGACCTGACGGTCGCAATTATAATCATTAGTATTGTTTATTTTAATTATTATTATTAAGGAACTCTAGAAATCTCAGTTGGAACTGTTACCCCAGTGACCCGATGCTGGATAAGCGGTTGAAGATGGATGGATGGATGGATGGATTATTTTAGAGTAAGCTACTTTATTTACCATTATTGTGTACTCCGCCACATGGGGAGCAATCTTCAATTCAATCTTCAATTCAAAGAAGCTTTATTGGCATGAGAACACAAACGTTTACACAGTGGTGGAAAAAGTACCTACATTTTTATAATTAAGTAAAAGTATCAATTCTGCAATGTAGAATCACTGTTACAAGTAAAAGTCCAGAATTAAAAATGTACTTGAGTAAAAGTACAAAAGTATTGGTATCCAAATGTACTTAAAGTACCAAAAGTAAAAGTACAAAATGTTTGAAAATAGCAGATCTACAAGCTCACAACGCGTCGCACCGCAATGCGTTGTGAGCTTGTAGATCGGCTATTTTCAAATATCCTTGGTATAACATAGGGCTAAAGTGGTTTATGTATGTTTTAAACTTTAGTTATTGATGTAGATTAGCATTATTGGGCTAAATGTAAAGACGCTACGCTGCGCCAACCGTGAATTCAACACAATCTGCTGTTGAGCAGTTTAACCAATTTGCTACGTACGTCTACACAAACGGTCAGATTACAAAGATAAATTGCTTAGTGAAGGCTCACGGATGTCACCATAGGGTACGCTCCAGCAGAATGTCCCGTAATGATCGTATTATTTAAAGAGGAGCATTTTAATCCGATCGGTCGTCGTTTCCTTCAAAAGGTATTAATGTATCTAAGTGCAGTACACCTCGCAACCGATGGGGTCGCATGGCTGAAAAACAACAGAAAATGACGTCTGATCGGATTAAAATGCTGTTTATTAAACAATACGAAAGATACAGGTAATTCTGCTTGAGCGTACCATACTGTGACATCTGTGAGACTTCAGTAAGCACTTTATCTTTGAAATATGAACGTTTTTGTAGACGTACGTAGCAAATAGGTTTAACTGCTCAACACGAGGTTGAAGTGAATTTATTACACACCGTGACTCGTGCGTTAGCCTGCAGCTAGCGCTAGCTAGCATTAGCCTGCAGCTAGCGCTAGCTAACGTTAGCGTTAGCCGTTAGCCACACATCCAGAATAGTCTAAGTCAATTTTCCAACGGCGAGTGAACGATTGCATTCCGAGTTGGGTCGCCGTTTTATTCCATGAGTAATTGTGTATAACATGCCTGCTAGCGCTAGCTAGCGTTAGCCTGCAGCTAGCGCTAGCTAACGTTAATGTTACTGCCGCCGAATTAGTTACTTTGTTACTGTGCAGGCTCATTAAAGACAATTAGAACAAATAGTCATAATGAATAATTACACAGAAACAGACTGTATCGAATATGAGCGACTGACTATCGTAGACGATACAGAGCCACCTCCCCGACAATATCACCGGGACAGTTTGTTTACTTTTTGGGCTGCGGTTCTTGTGTGAGACGATTCTAAGATGACCCAATGTTATTCTCCATAGAGAAATTACTTCCGTGAAACATTGGGATGAACGAGTGACGTCAGGACTTTGGTAGGCCTACTCTATACATTCAAGCATAAACAATTGCAGTAAAGGAAGGAAAATCAAGGATCCAAAACCAAAGCCCGTCACACCAGTGACTTTGAACTGACTTCTGCCTGTAGGGAAACAAGCAGGAGTTAACCCATTTAGACCGGGAACGCATCCCTGTCACTTTAGATTTGAACCACTTTAACCATTATTCTCAGAAATATCAGATATACAAGCTCAACACTCAAGACTGAGACAATGTCCTTTTCACACACACATGGGTTGGACGCCCAAGAGGGCAGGGCAGCTGTCAGAGGTACTAGGTACCCGAGAGGGGATATAGAAACACCTCCTCCTCTTTCTACATCTTCTTCTTTAAAGTTGCAATTTTATTATAAACATAACATTTAATTTCTTTCCAATCTCTCTCTCCCAGGGCAGGCTCTGATTCCAGACACCTGTCGCAGGCTCTTTTACCCGGGACCTTACAAGCCTTGATATAGCTCTTGAAGTGCCCCTCCACGGCTGCTCGTTCTTCCGGCCCCCATATCCTCCTCTTCTGTTGTTGCAGAGCTAAAAAAAGAAAGAAAAAATGAGTAAATACAGATTAGTGTCTGTCGTGTAATTTGATCGTGTTAGGAACTGCTTCTTTAGTCTAGTAAATCTAGGGAAAAAAATACACTCAGGTTGGACAAAATTGTATTATTTGGTTTTTCAACTGATTCCGTTAGGAAATTAGGTCTACTAGCCAGGATAAAAGGAATCTACCATGATCTGCTCACTGCAAATACCCACAGTGGCCAAATCAAGTTGGGCTCCCATCGACTTTCTATACAGGAGGATAATACCCCCCCAAAAAATCAGCTTTAAGTAGGATGTGAGGGGTCTAACTAGGGGTTTGTCATGATGCTGAATCCATTGCAAGCATTTGTTTTGCACAAAAGAACATTCCTTGGGCTAAAAATGGCCCCAGGAAATGATTTAGTTTAGTGATGAAAAGTGATGAGTCATCAAAAAAATCATCTTTTGTTGGCGTTTTCTGGAGCCAATGGATGTTTTTTGTGCAAAACAAATGCTTGCAATGGATTCAGCATCATGACAAACCCCTAGTTAGACCCCTCACATCCTACTTAAAGCAGATTTCTTTTCTGGGGATTTTACTCCTGTATAGAAAGTCGATGGGAGCCCAACTTGATTTGGCCACTGTGGGTATTTGCAGTGAGCAGATCATGGTAGATGTTTTATCCAGGCTAGACGACCTAATTTCCTAACAGAATCGGTTGAAAAACTAAATAATACAATTTTGTCCAACCTCTGCCTTAATTTTATCTGACTACTTTTGGAGGAGTTCACTTAAAGCTACTGTACATTCATTTCTACAACTGGATTGGCCAGTTTAGTCACGTTTCATTGGTATACTGCACCAGTGCTGAAGGTTTTGGAGCGCATCACATTGTTACACTGCGTTTCACAGCTGATCCGTGATATCAAACCGTGCCTTGTTGCATTTTGTTTCCGATGTCTATACAAATGATTTTCAGCAAAGTTCTGGGAAAATTCATTCCGATTTAGAGGTGCAAGTGCAACACAGCATGTACAATTGTGGAAAAAGGTGTCATTTTGGGAGCTTTTAGGGATAACATGGCATGGCATTTTTTTTTTCTCAAAAAATACACCATGACATTTTCATTGCAATTTTTTACTTAAAGGAGTAGTTCACCCCCAAAATGACTTTTTTTCTATTGATTACTCACGCCATGGAGACTTGAGTTCAATAATACTTTTAGTTTTTTGTTGCATTCCAAAGACAAAAAAAGTTAAAAAATAAAATCACCCCCATTGATTCCGGATGGGGACCCGAATGCATTTGGGTCCCCATCCGGAATCAATGGGGGTACATATATTGTAATCAAATTATTGTCTAAGGAATGTGACAAAAAACCCAAAATATTATTGAACTCAAGTCTCCATGGCATGAGTAATCAATAGAAAAAAGGTCATTTTGGTGGTGAACTACTCCTTTAACCTCACTGAAAAATGTTGAAAAATGTTGTTAAAAATTTAGTCCAAGTCCTTCACTGTGTTCAGCTTGCTCTTACAGGAACAAAGACTGCTATAACTGAAGCTCATTCTGCAGATGTAGCTCAACGTTTTGACGTGAGTTTGACAACACCATCTAACCAGTCAGGTAGCATCAACAGCATCAACAGACTTGTACTCAGTGTACAAGTCTGTTTCAAAATGTCTGAGTCTGAGGGCCCTATTATGATCCAGGTCTTATGCCTTAACTTCTTTGCCTTTTTTTACTATTTTGTTTTTGTTTTTTAAATATTTCAAATAGCTGATCTGCAAGTTCACAACGTGCAGATGTAGATCAGCATTTGAAGTATTTAAAAATGTTTTTCAAAATAGTGAAAAAAGGTAAAGAATTTAAGGCATAAGGCATAAGACCTGGATCATAATAGGGCCTTAAGTCTGTCTCACTCAGCAACAAAATAAACAGAAAATAAACAAACATTTTAAGTAAAACAATTCACAGGAGGCAAGCAGCGATCACCCCATGATGTGTACTGCAATGTAGTTTCAAATGCACTACATTGCAGGCGCTTTTTGAGAGTGACAAAATAAGAAGACAAGTGTGACATGTGTGATCTGGGCAGCTTGCCCCAGGAAATGTGCTAATCTCAACATCCCAACCACAGTATGTTCAAGATGCTGCGTCATGGAAAACGTCTACGCAGTCTCAAAGCTACTAGCATCCTTGTGAACCTACCTCACATAAAGGGATAATGTGAAGTTGAATTGCACCTACTATACATAAATGCTTACTGTGAAGTTGAATATATTAATCTGTTGCACCTAGAACACACTGTGAAGATGTTTACAAAAGTTAAGTACAGTACAGTAGCAACCACTGGAAAAATTATGCTGTGGCGTATAGAATCAGCCAAACTTTTTGCACATGTACATCTGAGGATGCTCTTTTCTTTTCCTGTTGCTCTTTTTGCCTTTTGCACTCCTTTATTTGTATCTTCTTTTTTTACGTCTTACTATTATTACACCTTTTTAGATTATTATTATTATTATTATTATTTTTAGATGTGGTTTGCTGTTATTATATTGTTTTTTTGATATACGACTGCATTGTCTGAAGGATGCCAAACAAAAACAAATTTTACTCTTATGTACCTGTACAAAAGACGTAACAATAAAGTACAACCTTGAACCTTGAACCAACAGGAAACAACGGTACATCTGAGAGAGACACAAACATTATAGTGTGTTTAACACACTAGACCTGTGCCGGTCGGGCACCGGCCTACTCGGGAATGATGCAAGTTGGGAACAATGCCACCCCACCGGGCATTGCACTCCCTTGGGTTGCCTGTTACATGTCTGGCGAATGGTTCTCGAGATGCGTGGATTAGACGTACAAACAGCACGTAAGTACATGCATACATAAATCAGAGATTCTGTCCATTTATTGTACGATTTTGTATTCAGTTGCTGATATAATTGACATTATGGTTCCATATAAGAAAATGCATTAGCCTATTTGAATACTCACCGCCCACAGCTGGCTGCACTGCTACAGTGGACGTGGTAGATGTGTCCATAGGCTCCGAAGAACACCGCCCATCTGGAAAGAGAAAGATCAGTCACTACATCTGACAGACACAAACATTATACTACTCCACCTGATTCAGAAAGTAACTTTGTGAAGATCCTATTGCACGTTTGTCAGTGTGCGAGTTGCAAAGCTGTGATACTGATAATTCAGCTGCTGAACCACAATCACATCACAAGAAACCTTCTCTATACTAAAACTTTGTCGACCATGGTCAGCTCTGTACTCTTTTTCTTCTACACCAAATCTCTTTGCTCAAAATAGCCAATGCACAAGCTCACAACGTTAGCTGTTTGCCGAGCTCAACAGCTCAGTGGCCTTGTACGCACAAAAAGTTAGGAAATATAACTTCACAGCCAAACGTGTGGGTAGCGCCCCCAAAACATTTGTCATAATGGCCTGCAATGCTGTTCTTCATGGTATTCTATTATGGCCATTGGCAGGTTCATTTGATTAATCTTTTTGTGCCTTCACGCGTGCAAGACATGTTTCCATACCTTATCAACAGGCATGAACTATTTTAGGAAGCACATTTTATTTTCTTCCCCTTTAGCCAATACCCAATTGACGCCTCTGGTCGTTGCTGGTTGATATTGATGAGAGAATTGCTATATGTATCAGGTGCTTTACTCTGGTGGAAATAACACATGCCACATGTGTCATGTGGCATGTGTCGACCGACAAAGCCTCTTGTATGTCAGCCTTTGGGCCCGAAAAACAAACAAACGGGAAACACTGTAATGTCCATTATCCTTACCTCTCGTTGGCTCTGTCTGTCCATGTTCTGCTGAATGAGTCTCTCCATCTTGTGCCGATTCAGCTCCTATTGAAAGACAAGGTGAACATTATTCTGTAAGTAGCTGCTGGAGATACGATTGTGTGTCTGTAATATGTTTTGGAGTCAATTTAAATCTGGCTGAGAACATCAATGAAGGGTTGGCTTCTAGCTAATGATGCTGAGAAGCTGGCACCTAACAGGAACATCGCTGCTGTTCCGCTTTGCATGCGACAGTGGAAAGAACAATTCTGCTAAAATGTGTTGTGTACGACAACTCGCGTTTGAGGCGAGCCAGTTAGCCAGCAACAGAGACATTGCCAGGGGCAACAGCAGATGTCCATACACAGAGTCGCTGTCTAGCAGTACTGCACTGTTGTCTCAAAGTGCAAAATATGCTGGACGGCTTTGTGACAACAAGGACAAGCACGCCGGAGGAAGGAAGAGTGAGTCTTCCACTCCCAGGCTGCCCAGCGCAGCAGGCGGTGGGTTGCAGCAAGTAGGGGTGTCGCACCAAATTCTGGGCCCTGGGTACTTTAACTATTGAATAATAGCAGATCTGCTATTTTTGAAAAGGTCTTTACTATATTTCAAATCCTACGTTTTTTTTGGAAAAACCTGTGTTTCTATGTCAGTGGTGCTCAAACTTTTTCATGTGAAGGACCCTCAAAATGAAATGTATTTGGCCACGGAACCCCAGAATCAAAATTTGAGTTACAAATGTTACAAAAAAGATTTGCATACATTTTCACGACTTTTCAAAAATAGCAGATCTACAAGCTTGCAGTGCAGCTAATTTTTCATTAGCTAAAGTATAAAATAATTCAGGCCCTTACGCGTTGGGCCCTAGTAACTCAGTCCCACTCCCACCCCCCACCCCCCCCCCCCCCCCCTTGTGACGCCCCTGGCAGCAAGTAATAATGGAACTAAAATGTGCCTAACCGAGAAGCATGTGAAAGCAGAAAGTGTGGAGACTGGAGCACGGGGGGCTTTTAGAGGTCAGATGGTGGCGTAACAGCCTAACAGGACAATATTTCAAGGCTGGAGGATCAGATTAACAGAACAGGAGGACAGGTTGATAGTCGGGGTGCTGTAAAGACGTAACAGAAGATGTGGCGGTGTAAAGATGGATACATCAAATCACATACGGTACCTTCCATGACCTCCTCACGCGTGTCATCCGCTTGTCGTTCCACCATGTCCTCGGAATAGGCATTTTCTAAAAGACGGCATAAAATACAGTCCTGCTTTAAATAATGTAGTCATGAAATGTTAACAATGGCATGCTCATTAAAAGCTCAAACACATAAGTTGGCTAAAGCATAGGGCTGTATAACCATGCGGTCATATCTCATCTCACAAGCGCCATGGGTCCCGCTCAACCTTGTTTAGAGCGCTGCCTCTCAATTTGCCCCTTACGTCTACATAAACGTTCATATTTCAAAAATAAAGTGACACGGATGTTACAATGGGCAAGCAGTAGTATCCGTATCTTCCCTATTGCGTTTAGTTTTTCCTTGTTATTTCCTGCGTGGGTGTTGCTGTGGCACAGATATAAGCGTCATTGGGGAAAACGAGGAAATACGCAGAAAGTATAAGGAAAATCTGAAAACGATCGGATTAAAGGCTTTTCATTAAAAAATACGGGAGATACTGGTACATCTGCAATATACTTGCAATATACTTACGGGTACTACTTATACATCCGTCACTCGGGTAAGCACTTTACTTTTATGTAGACGCAAGGGGAAAAAAGGGAGGCAACGCTCTAAACCTGGTTGAGAGACACCCATAAGTGTCATGGCTTTAATGGATAAAAAAGAAATCTAAGTTTGGTCTGTTTTTTGTACCAGAGCCACAGATCCGATCGTTTTTTTCCAGATCAGTGCATCAATGGCAGTGGCTCAGTCGCTAGGGTCTAGTCGCTAGTAAGCAACTTGCGGCACGGGCAATTTGAGCTGATGACTGGTAGTGAGTCAGTCCACTAATTGAGTCACTGCTATTGTACCCATGAGCAGAGCAACGCACCTTAAATTGCTCCCAGAGCAGATGCTAAAACACTTAAAAACTCCTATGCCTCCCAGTGGTCAAGTGGGAGAGATTCATAAAGGAATCATATGGGGCTTTTAAGCCGTGACATCATTTTGTAGGCAGAGGAGAATCTGCCCCCAGAGCATTTTCTGTCCCTCGCTATTTTCAACAGATCCGAGACAAAAATAACGACTAAAGTATAATTCTAACACTTTCCTTTCAACAACAAAGAGAAGAAAAATGTGTAAATAGTAAAAAGATTCACGGAAACTGGGGGCAGAAATTCTCCTCTGCCTACAAAATGATGTCATACTTAACAGCCCCATACCTTAATGAATGTCCCATCTAGGAGTTGAGCGTCCAGCTGGACAGGCAGTAAATGTTTGTTAATGTTGGAAATAGTTGCAACAGAAAGTCAAAATGAACGTGAAACGGCTGCTGTGTTTATAGAAATACCATGTGAACAGTTTTCACTTGTCTATCTTGTGGACAAGGCGTTTGCCGTTAGAATTGTGCATAGGATGTTGTAATTTGATAAAAGGAAAAGTTAAAGATAATTGTGATGGTTCTGTATGGCAGACTTAAGAAAGCAGAAATTCCATACCCCTTGGATCGGTGTGGATGTCGTCCAGGTTCTCTGCGTTTGCAATCTTATCCTGGTTCATTTTGAAGAAAAGTTCCCAGACATCTTCAGACACCCCGCAGAGGGAGGGCTCAGCAGAGGCAGAGAGGGCTTGATCTGGTGTGGGATTGTCACTGTCTGGTTTGAACTTGCATTGCTTTTTGTGACTCCCCAGTGCAGTTTTGGTGAATAATGTGAAGCAGTGGTCACAGTGCGTGTAATCTTCCACACTGGAAGCTCGTTTTGGCCGCTTGCGTACGACCAGTGTCCCTGCACCCGTTTCCAAAACTTTTGCATTATGTGCAAAGTTACCTTTGTTTCGGAGTTTGTCTAAATGCACTCGCCTTTGTTTTGAAGCCTTTGGAAAACTGAGCGCCTTTGCTACCTCGGGCTCCTTGCTGTGAGAATTCTGCAAATGCCTTGCGATTTTTCGGACAGCCAACCCACAAAAAAGACAGAACTGCTTTTTGCCGTCTTCTTTCCTCGCGACAGCAGGAATGGACACGGAGGCACTGCCGCTGTGTGTGCCTGTCACGTTTTGTCCTGGTGTGGGATTGTCACTAACTGGTTTGAGTTTGCAGTTCTTTAGGTGTCTCCACAGTGTACCTTTTATGAATAATAATTGGCAGTGGACACAGTGCGTGTAATCTTTCACACTGGACGCTCGTTTTGGCCGCTTGCGTACGACCAGGGTCCCTGCACCCGTTTCCAAAACCCTTGCATTATTTGCAATGTCACCTTTGTTACGGAGTTCGTCTAAACGCACTCGCCTTTGTTTCGAAAACTTTGGAAAACTGAGCGCCTTTGCTACCTCAGGCTCCTTGCTGTGAGCACTCTCCAAATGCCTTGCGATTTTTAAGGGAGCCAACCCACAAAACAGACAGAAATGCTTTTTGTCGTACTTCCGAGAACCGTCTTCTCTCTTGCCGGGAGCACTAATGGACACGGAGGCACTTTGGGGAGCCAGTTCACTTCCCAAGTCGCTGCCGCTGCGTGGCTTGCTTATGTGCGTGTCTGTCACGTCCGTCTTGTCCCTTGGAAGTCGGACTTGTCTGTCAGAGAGTTTGGCGTGTCTCTCTGTGGCCGCTGGGGGGTCCTCCACCCCATCAGCACAGCGTGAAGAGAGGAGCTGGTCATCCCTAAATGGTTGTGATGTTCCAGAGTCCTCTACATCAGCGTGTGTTTTCATGTGTTGTGTTGAGGTGCTGGCTACAGGCTCTGTCTCTCTGTTTTCACCATCGTCATCATGATCATCAGGATGATAATCATCATCGTCATCATGATCATCAGGATGATAATCATCATCGTCGGCATGATCATCATGATTATCCTCATCATCATCATCCTCATCACCACCACCACCTATCACTGCTAGTAATGCCTGTGTTGACTCACAAGCCTCCTCTGGTTTTTGAAGTGGCTCCTGCTGTACGGAGGCACCTTTTGCACGTGTGCGAATGCCACTGACAATTTTAGCTGGTGAGTCTAGGGGAGCAGGTTCAGTTACCAAGTCACTGCTGTCGTTTGTCTCGCTTGTGTGCGTGTCTGTCACGTTTGGTCCTGGTTTGGGATTGTCACTGTTAAATTTGCATCTCTTCAGGTGTTTCCACAGTGAAGCTTTTATGAATAATGCTTGGCAGTGGACACACTGCGTGTAATCTTCCACACTGGAAGCTAGTTTTGACCGCTTGCGTACGACCAGTGTCCCTGCACCCGTTTCCAAAACCTTCGCATTATGTGCAAAGTTACCTTTGTTTCGGAGTTCTTCTAAATGCACTCGCCTTTGTTTTGAAGCCTTTGGAAAACTGAGCATCTTTGCTACCTCGGGCTCCTTGCTGTGAGCACTCGCCAAATGCCTTGCGACCTTTGCGACACCCAGTCCACAAAAAAGACAGAACTGCTTTTTGTCGTACTTCCTAGATCCGTCTTCTTTCCTGCCTAACGCATGAATGGACACGGAGGCACATTTTGCAGCCGGTTCGATTCTCAGGTCACTGCCGTCGTGTGTCTCGCTTGTTGTGTGTGTCACGTTTGGCGTGTCTCTTGCTTGTGATGTTCCACAGTCCTCTACATCAGCTTGTGTTTTCATGCACTGGGTTACAGGCTCTGTCTCTCTGTTTTCCCCATCATCATCATCGGCAGCATCATCATAATCATCGGCATCATCATCATCACTTATCACTGCTTGTGATGTTTGTGTTGACCCACAAGCCTCCTCTGGTTTTTGAAGTAGCTCCTCCTGTTCCTCTTCAATCTGTGGAGGTTGCGGTACCTCCTGGACCAGGCTAGACCTCCTCTCCTGCAGTAAGTCTAGGAAAATAAATTAAAAGTTTTGAACTTTACATCCTTTCATGCAGTGTCTTCTGTTTTATGAAAAGCTTGAGCACACATGCACATAGTGCAGTCACTTGTGTAATTTCGATAAAATTTCCTGGGTTTCAGGAAAACTATACATTTTGGAAACTTCAGAGTATAACAAATCAGAAACTCCATGATTCCATTTGCAAAATCCCATTAACTTTACTATACAGGAAGAAAAAATAATAATAATACAAAAAATACATCTGTTTTAAGTAGAATGTGAGGAGTCAAGCTAGGTTTTTTTTTCATGGTTCTGAATCCATTGCAAGTATTTGTTTTGCATGAAAAACATACCTTGGGCTAAATACAGCCCCCCAAACTGTGAAAAATGATGACTCATCACTAAACCATAGTTGTGTGGGTACGTTTACAGCCCAAGGAACGTTTTTTTTTTCTTCTTTTTTTCTGCAAAACAAATGCTTCCAATGGATTCAGAAAAATGGAGGAAAAAAACGAGTTCGACCCCTCACATGCTACTTAAAGCAGATGTATTTACCTATCCTTTACAACGTTACTACAGGTTTAAAAACACAGTAAATAAAACAGTACATACCTATTCTGTACAACTTTAGTGCAGGTTGAAACATTACATCAAACAGTGTACGTCTCTCGCCCATCTCTTGCTGTTCCTCTGACAACGCTGAATGTCTTTTGGAGGCCATCTCTCTAGATACTGTAGACCTGTCCCTGTGGTGCTCTGTGGAAATCACCAGTAAAAAGAATGTTTAGTTATCATGCAGTAGCTGTAGTTACAAACAGAAAAGAAAATTCAAACTCGTCAGCTGCCAATGGTGTGTAGATATCCTCTTTGGTTGGAAATGAGTGAGACTAACCAGCAACTCTCGCATGTAAAACAATTGGAAGCCAACTCCTGCCTTTGAATTTTCATACAATGAATCCTTATTTTTGGAAGGCTGTGTTAGCCCCAAATAAAGATTGAACAACTGAGCCTTTGGCTTGCGTTATCTTATTTTGGAGTGCACCCACTTCCGCCATGGCGTGGTAGTGTTTTTCTATAACTAGTCGTTCCTGTGTCTGCCCAATTCAGTCTCTGCATTGCAGTACGCTGAGAAAGAATTGTTCTGAGGGAATCCCTGCGTGACGTTAACAGCCTCTATGGGCTTTTAGATTCCTTCAAGTCTTGTTAGATTAGTATTAACAAAGAGATTATTATTTTACCGGGTAGAGTGTCACATCTGGTCTTCCTATGTAGTAATGTAAATGTTGATACAGCCTCCTCTTCGTCTTCATATTTCACAACCATCTCTTCAGGTTGTGGTTCCTCCTGGACTAGACTGGGGCTCCTCTCCTCTTTACACACAGACAGAAGGAGAGAAGATGCAGCATCAGCACAATTATTTGTGTGAGAGTGTGTATGATAGTCACTGAGCTTGTAGATAGGCTGTTGAGCAATTCAGTCTCAGCACTGCAGTACACTGAAAAATAATTCACCCTTTGTCAGCCTTCTGATTGGTCCCTGATAGTCCAGGCGTTTCGGGCAGTATTTTGATGGAATCGTGCACTTTATGAAAGAAGCATGAAATTTGGCACACAGTTAGAACATGCCATATGGAACATTTTTGGCTATAGGGGCATCGCAGATTTGTCTTGTGAAACTTGTGGGTGCCAATTAAACTTGGGCACTCATAGACTTTACTATAGAGTAAAATAATTTAAAAAATATATATGCTTTAAGTAGTATGTGAGGGGTCAAACTAGGTGTTTTTCGGGATTCTGAATCCAATGCAAACATTTGTTTTGCAGGAAAAACATTCCTTGAGCTAAAAACAGACCCCATAAAACTATGGTTTAGTGATGAGTCATCACTTTTCAAAGTTTTGTGGCCGCCGTTTCTCGGAAAGGAATGTTTTTCGTGCAAATAAAATGCTTGCATTGTATTCAGAATCCCGAAAAACACCTACAGACCTGCCAACCCTGGGAAATTTTTTTGAGTACTCATGCGCGGGCACGAAGTGCCCGCGCGGCGCCCGCAGCGCCCGCACAGCGGGCGCGGCGCCGAATTTTTGTTGTTTTCCCGCACAAAACAGCGTATATTTTGGGGGGTTCCATGCACCTTTTTGGGTGGGATCTTTACAGTTATGTTAACAAAATTTCACACCAGAAATGTAGCACATTGCATGTCTTGACTTACACTAATAGGAGGAGGCAAGATGTTAGAACAACCTTTTAAATAAAAATGCCATTTGGTCTGGAGAAAAAGTAGGCTAGTATTACCAGGCAATACAGTAATGTTGCTTTGGCAATATTGTTGACAAATCTTTAATAAAATATACTAACTGCACTTGCTCAGAGTTAGTTAACAATAGACTAGCAAAACAGTCTCACCAGTGACTTAATGAATGAACATACATCAACATAATCATGTTATTCAAATAGCAAAATAGCTTTACATTGTCAGGTAGGCTATTTACCTTTAAATATTTACCTGTGTCTTTGTTAAACATTGTTAATTGAGCAGCCTAAATAAAACCACCTTTCTGTGCATGATTTGCATGAAGTTGAAAGTATTCAACTCATGTAGGTTTCTAGTGCATTCATTAATTGATATATAGGCCTACATTGTGTATAGATCAAATACCGTCTAGTCTGTATATTCATTCATAGAGGATACAGGCTACTCATTGTTAACAAACCATTAATGTCTTCATATATTCACAGGTGATAAATAACTTGTTCACCTTTAATGTTTTTGACAATACACATAGTCCCCCTAATTCCTCCATTCATACTCATTTAGAGATAGTGGAACAGGGAGCCCAGTATTTTATTTTCATTCGTTTGGATCTTTACTCTAAAGCCTAATCATGGTCAATGTATGCTACAGTTCATTGTACCTGGTCACAAGTTTTGACATTTCCCGACTTCGCTCACGTGCAACACCGTCGTATGACGAAGTATAACACAGGCTTCATACACAACAAGCTGTCGCGGGGGCGACCGCAGTTTAATAGTATAATATTATTGATTCACTTGATTAAAACCCTAACCGCGTCGCGGAGAGGAGCGACAACACCATAACAACCATTTCATTCTCACCATCGTGGCTGCTGACATGTGAATTCACCTTAGCTGAGTGTTATCTTAATATATTACCTGTTAGTCAGACTACTCGTTGCACGGCAGCATTGTAGGGGCGACACCGATGAATCGCACAACACGGCCATTCTCCGTTTATCTTCTTTATAAATTAATCGTATTAATATCGCCGTTGTACAAACCGGGCGGCGATAGCTATGAGATGAGATGAGTAGCTTCTTATTATAACTCTATGATGAGTACTGTAGCGTAAGTGTACATGCTGCACCGCGCTGAAAACCAAAACAAACGCATGGCATCCGGTTCAATTCTTCTTCTGCCGAAAAAAACGAGCATATCTTCTGTTCTAGTGCTCCCCAGCGCCATGCGCCCCATTCACACACCTTTCAAGTGGTGCCTGGGAGGAACTACACGGCAGGTTGCAAAAATCTTTGCCTCGTTTGCTGCTGCAGAATGCCCACGCCGCGGGCCGCGCCCATTCCCCGAAATTGCGTAGCAATGAGGGGAAATATCGTACCTGCGTACAGAGCCTTAAAATGCGTGCTTAGTACGCAAAATGCGTACGGGTTGGCAGGTCTAGTTTGACCCCTCACATGCTACTTAAAGCATATTTCATTTTTGTATTATTTTACTCTATAGTAAAGTCTATGAGAGCAACTTTGATTGGCCTCCACAAGTTTCCCAAGACAAATCTGCGATGCCCCTATAGACAAAAATGTTCCATATGGCATGTTCTAACTGTGTGCCACATGTCATGCTTCTTTCATAAAGTGCACGATTTTTGCCTGAAACGCTCGGACTATGACTGGCCAACCAGAAAAAATAATTTCTGTTGGCAAAAGGGGCGGGGTTGTCCAGTGGGACAACACAGCTTATCCCTCATCCAAAGCAATGGATTGAGCGTATATTTTCATTTAACTTGAATCGATATTTAATTCATTTGTTGTTTTGTTTTACTTTGTCATGGTAAAAAGGAACACGTCGGAACACAATACACACGTTGCGTTTTATTTTTTTAACTGGCAGAAATCCTACTGTCCTAGCCGGACTACCACAACAAACCTTGTCCACCACTGCTGTCCGCAGCCATATTTATGATCTTAACTCATATGCTGCCATTTAACAATACCTTCCCACCTGCCATAAGTCTCCATAGACTTCCATGTAATTCATAGTGCACGGATCATGCACACCCATGCCTAGATCATGCACCACGTGTGTCCACATTGCTCACAGCTTTCAAACAAAAAAATCCGAATGGAAATCCGTTCAGGCATTCATGAGATAACAGCCATTATGTTTTCCTAAAATGTAAACAAAGATGGCTGCCATGCTTGAAAGATGGGGTTGCTATGGGGGTTAAACATGCGATTTCGCGATTGCTATCATGCCTACAACATTTTTTGGGGTCAAAATAAAAAAATAAAAAAATAAAAAATGTTTTTTTTTATTTTTATTTTTTTTTTATTTACGGGATTTACGGGCTTGGCAGGGAGGTACAATGGGATTTTTTCGGGATTTACGGGCTTGGCAGCAAATGAGTTAAAATGGTTAGACGATGTTGTTGGGGCAATTGTAAAAGCGACTCCCGCTACATAGAGAGAATTCCATGAGTATTAGTGGTGGGAAATATTGTTCATTTCTATGCCTGTTTCGGTCAAAGCTGTGCGTGCATGCACGCGAGAATAAGCGTGCTCCAGTGGTGGAAAAAGTACTTAGGCTACATTCTTTACTTAAGTAAAAGTAACAATACTGCAATGTAGTCTCTGTTATAAGTAGGGCCTAGCCTAGAAATCCGGTATTCAAAATGTAAATAATGTAAAAAAATAAATGTAAAAATAACAAAAGTATTGGTAAAGACAGTACCAAAAGTAAAAGTACTCATTGTGCAGAATGTCCCTTTTAAAGTTTTCAAATGTATAACGATCTTTTGAAAATAGCTGATCTTGTCAACATGTCTAGTCTACAAGGCTGAAGTGGTTAATGTATGTTTTGCAATAATGACAATGTAACTAAGTTTTGAAATTGTAGTGGAGTAAAAGACTTAAGTACAATATTTGGAACCGAGTTGTAGTGGAGAGTAGATGTAAGTATTGGAAATTATTATTATTATTCAAGTAAAGTACAAAGTACAAATAACTCAAATGTACTTAAGTAAATTTACTTAGTTACAATAAAAGTGCTGCATCGATCCAAACCCATTCACACTCTTTACAAAACCGCACAGCACAAATTAACATAGTTTACTTAGTTACAATAAAAGTGCTGCATCGATCCAAACCCATTCACACTCTTTACAAAACCGCACAGCACAAATTAACATAGGAATTGTACTTTTGTTTTACCACTAGGGGGAGCCACTATATTGGTTAAAATAATTAAAACATGTATTTTCGGGGAAAACCCTGTTTTGCAATGTACCCGAGATGTTCCTTTTTTATTAATATCATGTTGATTTCTTTCTTTTTGTAACATTAAATAGCAATATGAGGCTATGGAGGGATAAAGGGAAGACCTTTTTGTCCCACCTAGTAACAGAGCGACAGGGGACGGGACTTGACAAAGAGTGAATTCACCTTTTGTTAGCCTCCTGGTTGGTCCCTGACTGACCAACCAGCAGGCTCTATCTGCCTTGTCCCGCCCTGGTTCCGCCTTTTTTATGTTGAATTAGCTAAAACCAGAGCCCTAGAATGGAGAGTTGCGTCACTCCCGTTCACTTCATGGGGCCAGGTCTTCTACGCACACATCTATTGGCGTATAGTGATAAACGGCCAACCGGAAGTTTACAAAATGCATTGAAGTCTATGAGGTGTAAAGTGACAATGAACCACGTGACCAGCGCTGTTTCTGACCCCGCGGTGACACCACTCTCTGATTATACTGCTCTGGCTAAAACATATTTTTTGGAGAAATAAAAACATTTAAAATTAGAGTTTGAAATTAGAATTGAGCACACAGAATAACAATATGAAGCAACTGAATTAAAATGGTAGTGGATGGAATGTCCCACTGAATGTTCCACCAAGAACAACCAATGGGTGTGGAGAGGGGCAGGACAATGGGCGGGACTTGACAAAGGGTGAATTGTTCTGAGGGAATCCCTGTGTGATGTTAACAGCCTCTATGGGCTTTTAGACTCTTAGTTTTGTTAGATTAGTACTAACAAAGAGATCATTATTTTACCTGATAGAGTGTTACATCTGGTCTTCCTATGGAATGTAAATGTTGACACCTCTTCAGGTTCCAATCTCACAACCATCTCATCAGGTTGTGGTTCCTCCTGGACCCGGCTGGGGCTCCTCTCCTCTTTACACACAGACAGAAGGAGAGAAGATGCAGCATCAGCACAACTATTTGTGAGTGAGTATGTGAGCGTGTGTATGAGAGAGTTAATGAGCCTGCAGATCGGCTGTTTCAACATAGCTTAAAGGAGTAGTTCACCCCCCAAATGACTTGATTACTACTCACCCCATAGAGACTTGGGTTCAATAATATATTTTAGTTTTTGTCACATTCCTAAGCCAATCATTTGAGTAGACTCTTTGTAAGCACATTGATTCCGGATGGAGACCCAAATGCATTTGGGTCCCCATCCAGAATCAATGGGGGTACATTTATTACAATCAAATGATTGGCTTAGGAACGCGTCAAAAACAAAACAAAAAATATATTATTAAACGCAAGTCTCAATGGGGTGAGTAATCGATAGAAAATAGGCAATTTTTGGGGTGAACGAACTACTCCTTTAAGCAAGCAGGGCTTAAGCAGTTGTTAGCAGTCCTTTTGTTATTCATTCTATTTCAATGTCTGACTCCTATACATGCATTTAAGAAAGAAATTACTGTGAAATGTAAATTTTATCAGAAACAAGTGACTTTTCTGCCCGAAAAAGATTTCCCTTGTTCCCTGACACCCTTTCTGAGTTTTTCACTAGTATTTAAAAAGTCATAGTCTTGGAAAATAATTAGGGATGTGCCGAATACAAAATTATTGGCCGAAACCGAATACCGAATAGTGGAAACATTCCGCCGAAAACCGAATAGCCGAATATTATTAATATATATTATGCGCATAATGTATTTTTATTACCATTTTTGTACCATTTGTTGTAAAGCTACCTTATTATGGCAAACGTGATTATGTCAAAACCATACAAAACTATAATAATAATAATTATAATCACCATTATCAGGGCTCAAAATTAACTTTTTGATTACATGATTTGAACATGCCATATCACGTATGTCATTATCAGCCCTACATTTATCATTGAACTTATTCTTTATGCCCAAATGATTGTATATTTTTTTTTAGCAGTTATAGAAATATTAGAACTTGATATCAAGGTGCCCACTCCTCCTTAGTGCCCACTCTTCCTACCGTCTGTCCCTCATCTATCCATCTAACTACAGAGTCCAGACAGGACCCTACATCTCACATCTTTTTTACTAGCCATGTGCCTATAGCCCCCGCCCCCCCCCCCCCCCCCCCACCACACACGCACGCGCGCGCGCGCGCACACACACACACACACACACACACACACACACACACACACACACAGTGTGTGTGTCTCCATCTCTCTCTGGAAGAGGTTGAACATGAACTCAGCAGCCAAACCGAGACGCTCGCTGACAAACACTCTGACAAGCTTCACACAACTAACACCAGTGACAGAGACGACATCCTTATGCATGGTTGTTGTTAGCCCTTAGCACTGACTAGTGCTATGCTCTGTAGCAACAAAGAATTGACAAACAGCACTCAACTAACTGCTATCTTTGTCAATCAAAATCGCGGAGGCTCTGCTCCTGCTCAATGAACACTTTAACGAGCTTGACGGAGGCACGCTGCCTGGCACGGAGCTAAGCTTACACAACGAGCGCAAGGTCGCAATGTAGGCTACACTCGTTAGCCGGCAGCTGCGCAGACTAGTGAAGTGAAGTGAATGCGAGACGGAGTGAGTGAGTGAGGGAGGGGGGAGAGAGAGAGAATGTTTACTGATGCTGCGGCTGCTTTTTGAGAGATTATACTGGACCCCTGTTCTTCACACTATTCGGTGCTATACTATTCGGTTTTAAAAACTATACGGCCGAAAACCGAAAATGCATTTTTAGCCATTTTCGGCCGAAAATTTTCGGTGCCGAATATTCGGCCTCATCCCTAAAAATAATCCCAGTCTACCTGCGATTATCCACTTTTCCCATATTTATCCATAATTTATTTTATGCCTTCATCTCATTTGGCTGATCAGCTGTAACACTTTTAAATCCATTTTTTTGTGAAATTCTTGTATGTAGTTACTGCACTCTGCCTTTGTAGGGCCTTGCAAAATCGCTCTGACTCCGGACACCATCTTCATTGTGGTTTTAACCAGTGTTCACTTTATTGTGGTGATCATAGTGTTTTTCTCAGTGTTCTAGCAGTTTGCAGTATTATTATTGTGTTATCGTGACTAGTAATTGAAGCCGAGGCCGAATTGGGCCGAATCGCATGGATGAGCCCTGACAGCACATGGTTGGTGCTACAGACTCCAAATTTCGCACACAGACAGCTCAGACCTTTGCCTACGTTCTTAGCTAGGCCTCGACCCGACCCGATACACAGTTTTTCGGATCCGGCACGAAAGATTTGGAATCTCCGTATGCGGAGATGACTGACATCGAGCTGTTCCGGAGCAAGCGCTGACTCATTGTGCTAAACTTAAATAATAAAGGGGAATAAGGAGCCCAGGGGCTAGGGAACTCCGGGGCGCTCTGTAAATAAAGTAAGGGGTGCTGTTGTGTCTGCAGAGATCTCCATATATGGGCATAAGTGGACAAAGGCAAACAGATGGTCAAAATGGGTCCTATGACAACAGGTATAATGGGGTTTGCATTAAAGGGTAGGGCCGGAACCGGTACTGTGTCTGCAGAGATCTCCATATATGGGCATAAGTGGACAACGGCAAACAGATGGTCAAAACGGGTCCTATGACAACAGGTATAATGGGGTTTGCATTAAAGGGTAGGGCCGGAACCGGTACTGTGTCTGCAGAGATCTCCATATATGGGTATAAGTGGACAAAGGCAAACAGATGGTCAAAACGGGTCCTATGACAACAGGTATAATGGGGTTTGCATTAAAAGGTGGGGCATTCATTCCCTATTTTAAATTCGGCACGCGTGTTTCCCGCCGCAGCAGGTAGTCGGGGGCACTAACAGATGCAGAGATCTCCATAATGGGCATAAACGGACACAGACATCAGATACAGAGATCTCCATATATGGGCATAAAATGGATGCAGACAGACAGATACAGATATCTCCATATATGAGCATAAATGGACACAGGCAAACAGATGGTCAATACAGGTCCTACAGAGATCTCCATATACGGGCATAAAATGGACGCAGACAGACAGATAACTCCATATATGGGTATAAATGGACACAGGCAAACAGATGGTCAAAACGGGTCCTACAGAGATCTCCATATATGGGCATGAAATGGACGTAGACAGACAGATATCTCCATATATGGGCATAAATGGACACACGGCCAAACAGATGGTCAAAACGGATCCTATGACAACAGATATAATGAGGTTTGCATTAAAGGGCAGGGCATTCATTCCCTATTTACATTGTTCCCGAGATGGCCAGGTTCGGGCGGCCGAGCTTCTAGTTTAATTAATAGTGGTACAGATACAAGTGTCACTTGTAGGCTTTATTTAATGCTGCTATTTAAATAAAGATGTCAAACGATTGTGCACACAAAAGCACCTTGTGTGGGACTATAACAGTTACTGTGTGGTAACAACACATGACATGCAATGAGCCACTTTGGCTATTTGAAAATAGGCAGTCTACAAGCTGGGGAAATCTCGCTCTTTCGACAACGCAACATTTTGACAACGGAGCGTCGACAGGATAGCGCCTCACCCCACGGAGGTTAGGGTTAGTTGTCGAAAAGATGACATGTAGAAAGTAACAGCGAAACGCTCCCCTACAAGCTCACATCCAACATTACAATGCATTTGTTTGGATTTAAGCCGACAAATATGCAGACTGTTACAACTTACGTGTCTTTGTTAACTCCATCATCTGATCTCCATGGAATTTCTTCCAAGTTGGAAATGAGAACATGTTAGCCCCGTCTCAAGTGTTGCCATTACATCCCACAACAACAGCAATGAGCATTTCCATCCCATTGCCAGACAAAGATAGAAGATAGATGGAATATATTTGTACACTGTCTACGTACCACCGTCACAACACAAGTATGTTCTACTTGCTCAACAAGTAGAACTTGAGACTGAAAAGATATTTGTATTGAGTAACCTGCACTCTGTATTGAGTAACCTCGATACATGAAAATTGTTTTACTCCCTTCAATTGTACATATTCTGTTTTGATTGTATTGTATTGTGTACACTTCTGCTTTGGCAATGTAAACATAAGTTTTCTCATGCCAATAAAGCCCTTTGAATTGAGTGTGTGTTTTTTGGGGCACAGCTGAGCTGTATTTTGTGTTAGCTCCTTTCGGAACCCCTCACTCCACTGCTACGCAGCTCCGAGATGGGGTTCCTACTGGTCGGCTGCCGAAATCCTGTTGTTGGGTCCACGATCCGCCGTTAGCGATCACTTCTTACCTTTGTTGAACACTCTATCCAAAAAGTAACCGGCCTATGTGAAAGTATAATCGTTTTACTTTTTAAGCGTGGAACAACCTCGGTGCACTGGGGTGAAATGAAGACTTTATATCGCTCGAAAGACCAGCCGGCTCTGTGTTTACCCGTGTTTTCCCCCGTTGTAGTCTCGCGTGGCCAGACTGTTGCCTCCGCGATTTGGTCAAATGCTCACAGCCAGTAGGAACCCCATCTCGGAGCTGCGTAGCAGTGGAGTGAGGGGTTCCGAAAGGAGCTAATTTTGTGTTGTGCGGCGCTATGACTAAACCTAACCCTAGCCGCAAATTGCAACACTAGATTTTTATAATCGGGTGAATCTAGGGTTGCAATACCTCCCATAGGGATCCAATGCATCAAAACAGTTTGCTATCTGATTGTATTAAACGACTTCAAATTCACCAATATTGTGGCTCTATGGAAAGCTTGGAATTTACTCTTGCTATCTGCAAAGTGTTTGTTTCTGAAAAATCCACCGTATAATTGTTATGATTTATTTTATGTCAAGAAATCCGAGCAGACATGGTTTATTTTCTAAGTGTTGAACTTCGGAAGCGCTCGTCTTCTATAACGCCATGTCCCGCTGCCTCCTGCATAATGTGACATTTAGAACCAGGTGGTCACAGGACCGTTGAGGGATTTTCCACGAGCGCTTCCAAACTCCAGGACTTCGAAAAAATGATCACCTGAACCAAATTTCTTGGATAGAAAGTAGCTCCTAACATGTCTACTGTGGATTTTTCTGAAACAAACACTTTGCAGATAGCAAGAGTAAATTCCAAGCTTTCCATAGAGCCACAATATTGGTGAGTTTGACGTAGTTTAATACAATCAGATAGCAAAAAACTGTTTTGATGCATTGGCTGCCTATGGGAGGTATTGCAACCCTAGATTCATCCGATTATAAAAAAATCTAGTGTTGCAATTTGCGGCTAACCTAACCCTAACCATAACCTCAGTAGAACTATGCCTAAACCTAACATTAACCCTACCCAGTAAACACTAGCCGTCATTTAGCCCAATGGTTATGTTTAGCCCTCATTTGAACCGTCTATCGTCAGTCTGTCTATAGACCGATTGTAGCTGATTACATTTAATCCATTATTCCATACTTGTTGATTAAAAAAACAGCTTTAATATCCACACCTGGTTTTCAAATATTGGACTAAAGTAATTTTAAGAGCCAATTTCACTATATAGTCTAGTTGAGTTGTAGCCGTCATCTGAACGCTTCCATGTAACGATAGATCACCGTTTAGGGCAAACGTGTGTTAGACCATCTTTTTTTTAAATACATTTTTATCAAGTTGTTCATTATCGGATGCTAACAGTATCTCCCGGTTCTACCTTAATAGTTGATTGCGTCCACTGAGCAGTTTCTGGCCATTGCACGTCTAAAAGACGTGCTGGTCAATACCTTTGAAAAATTCTAAAAGTGTAATAAATAATTGCATAATGCCGTGGTACGCTGCATGACAGCATACTATTACTTCTCTGAGTTACATAATTCATTCTGACACCAACAGCCACAAACACACAAGACTGCATGTCTCCCACCCCCACCATACGATAATGATTGATTAAATAAAATCGTTTTATAGCTATGCATCAATATAAAGTAGTTTGTGTTGTCAAACAAATGCACCGACCTCAAACGAACAGCGGGAGGGATATGTCAACTACTAATAGCTGCTGGAATACACACAAGTAACAAGCTGTGCCGTGGTCTAGGGGTAGCGCACAGGTTTCAAAAGTAGAAGGTCTGGAGTTCGAACCCCGGCGACTCCCAGTGTCAAATAATAACAGTGTAAGAAATAATTACAAATACGTTCAGCTGCGGTGGTTCGAGTAGCAGACGGCGCTCAGAACGAAGGAATAGTGATTTTAAACCTTGCTGGCTGCCATCAATTTCACTACATTTTCACTACTTTCGGCGGCCGCTAGGGGCCGCTAAAGGCGTTTAAATGACGTTGATGTATAGCCGTTGAAAAAACTTTAAAATTTAAACTCGTCACAGACCGGATCTAGCCAGACGTCCGGTTAGCTCGAAGACGTCATTTGAACGCGATTTAACACCCAAATTGCTTAGTGGGTAACTCTAACCCCAATAAAACTAAAACTATGCCTATGCCTAAGCCTAGCACGGTAAACAACTCAAAACTTAGGAAAGCCTTGCTAGGCAAGATTTGTGAACTGGTGCGTTAAAAGAACGCTACAGAAAGGAATGCAACCACCCTAAGGACTAAACCCTTTGAATGGCATCCAGACCTACTGCAGTAGTATAAACAGAGCTGACCTACTGCAGTGCACATACAGTATAAATGTGTCAATTGCCTAATGCCTAGCATGAACAACAGGCACGTTTCTTACTAGCTATAACTAAAGTAAAGCTACTGTAGCTTTACTTTACATGTAGCTTAATAAATGTAGCTACAACTGTAGCTAAAGTGGCTACATGTAGCTCTGTGTAGCTGGTTGAACGTCATGCATGTGTTTACCAACCCGCAGTGTTAGGATGGATGTCCGTATCGACATCAATGTCCAGCCATTTGTTTTGTTTCTCCAGCAGAGTTTCTATTTCGAGCATCTTCATCTCTCTCTGGAAGAGGTTGCACGTCCACGCTGCGGCCGCACTGAGGCGCTCCAACACAAACACTCTGACATGAAGCTTCAGATGCTGTTTGTCCAAAACACACAATATCTCCTCTGCCACCGACGCCATGTATTCATTGATAGAAAGCCGTAAAGACTCTATTTGATACGTTTGAGGAGACATTTCCCCACCGCCTTCTTGTTCAACACAAGAACAACAACACGCTACGACTTCCGGTTCCTGGGTAACGTATAGTTTCGTTTCACGCATGCGTGATAAAGGATCCACCGTTGCCTTTATGTGTTGCCTTAAAGCCTTTCGCCACCTGCTGGAGGGCGTGTGTAACTGTCACCTAATAAATGATAGCTAGATGGATAGATTTCATGACATGACACAGTAGAGTTCGCTGGTACAAGGTCAACTAAAACTTAAAGCATACGCCCAAGAAAGCACATGGCTTGTTTAAATTGAATGTCAGACAGATAGAACACGGTAGCCTACTATGCAGAAGATACAGTAACAGTATCAGAAAAACAGTCGAAAAGAGAAAATGTATTTACAATAGCAAGGTGCAGTAGGTATAGGATAGACAATGCATAATATATGGTATTTTTTACAATAGAAAGATCAGGGGGAGGTATAGGATAGGCTATGTTTTCATTTACTAGATAGATAGATAGATAGATAGATAGATAGACAGACAGACAGACAGACAGACAGACAGACAGACAGACAGACAGACAGACAGACAGACAGACAGACAGACAGACTTGGCTAACATAACCCTCAAATGGATGCTGGGCAAGTTGTTTAGACTTTGTCATACCAGTGTCATTACGTCATTGTTCCGACTTCCAACAAAAATATTCAATTCAATGTGCTGTATTTGAGTAACTGTCTGTAAAGCAGTGTTGTGTGACTGTCTACATGCAGCCCTTAATTGCAACTCAAAATTGTAGACTATAGGTGCCCAATAAAATGTTTTGTTTTTTGTTTTTTTCCTTTTTTTTAGTTTTGGAAAAATCTTGGCCTATAACATGCCCAGATTCTACTTCACAGGAAACTAGTGAAGCCTATATGATGGAAATTGGTGCATTGCAGCAATTGGTAAAACAGAAAGTGAAAGTGTGATAGGGGGTCTTGTAGCATCAGCATCAGCACAGTGGGTTTCATTCTGGACCAGTAGTGGTTTGGAGCAGTGCATTTTATTTTTGGGCCAGCTCTGATTTTGTTTTGGACCCACAACGGTTCTGTTTTGGACCACTAGACAGTGCATGGCTTTATTTGTACCAGTGGTTTGTACCAGTTTTTTTGTTTCGAACCACAGTAGAATTATCTTCGGAACAATATAGGCTAATTTGTTTCGGACGAGTAGATTCAGTTTTGGACCAATAGGCCTGTTTTGGACCAGTATCCCATTTGCATCTTGGAGTGATCATTGATGATGAGACGTTTTTTGTCTCCTCTTCTGTCCGCCAGGGGGAAGCAGAGGACTGAAGGTGAGCCATGGAAGTAAAAGTTGTAGGCCTAGATCTGCTATTTGGCAAACATTTCCCCCAGAATAGGGATGCAAGGGCTCAGTACAGGTGACTACTATGACTGCAAGTAGCCTACTGTTTATTTTCTTAATGATTAGTCAATGTTAAACCCTTTTGATTAATAATAAAAAATAAAAATAAATCATAGTTTTTCATTACTCTCTTCAAAGTAATAGCCAATCTACAACCTCATAATGTGGTGTGACTGAGAGCTTAGATGTAGGCCTACTATTTTCACCATTTTGAAAATCTAATAATATTAAATACAAAAAGATATTATTGATTTTATTTTGTAATGTATAGCCTAATCGATTTATTTGATTATTGATTAAGGTGTCAGGCATAATCGCCTATAACATTTTCGCCAGGTCTTTTCGCGGGGCACTTTTGCCGTGGAGGAGAGTCTTTTCACCTACCTGTCTGAGCCATTTCGCCTACCCTCAATTCTGCTGTCAGACTGTCCATGTTTTCATATTATCTCTTTGTCATTTAAATATTATAGTGACTGTGACAGTGGTGTTACATGTCAAACCTACACACTATCCTATGCACTCCATAGTAATCACATAAATACAGAGCTATTGGAATCAGGTGCGCCCAAATAATTAATTAATCCATGTCCCGATACTATAGGCCTACAATCTTTGGTGCAGTATTGAACAGTATTGTAAAAATGAACAGTATTGTAGGACTATTGTTTTAACATTAGGCTATACAAAATATATATGTAGGCTATTAGCCTATATACCTGTAGGTCTATATAAGATATGCTACACCTAAATAGCCTCAACCTTGCCTGTCAACAGGCATAAAAAACTATTTTGCAATTTTTTAGGAATAAAATGTGATGTAAATAATAAATGTCAAGTAAACTGTTAGATTCACTTGACACCACTGTCACAGTCATTATAATATTTAAATGACAAAGAGATAATTTGCAAAGATGGACAGTCTGACAGCAGAATTGAGGGTAGGTGAAATGGCTCAGACAGGTAGGTGAAAAGACTCTCCTCCAAGGCGAAAATGCCAGGCGAAAGGACCAAATGCGTGTAGGCGAATATGTTATAGGCGAAAGTGCTGGTGACCTTGATTAACTGTTGGCCTACAGTGCATTAACTTCTAATGTATTTAGAATTAGGCTACTCAAAACTATGATAGCCAAGCTATGCCAATGTCGATTACGATAATTATGATGATGATGATGATGATATAGTTTCATGACATTTGAAAAAAAGATTGACTTAAACTCTAATGGTTGTAAAATTGTAATAGAGCAGTGGATCGATCTGGCTGCAATGTCACTTTGTAGAGCTCTTTACAAATAGTTTACACATCATAAACAATACGTAAAGATAGAATTACAGCATCAACAGATGTGGCTCATATGTCACTAGACTGGTGTCGTCTTCTGGTAGCGCTCCAACAGATCATAGGGTAATTTTGTCCTTTTATAAAATCTGTGAGGTTCACGCGGCATGTCTCTGGTCAAAATGTAGATGGACAAACCAATATAATTCATATTTTAAACTGAGCAGAGCCAAATAAAACATTATTTAAAAACAATATTCTCAAGGTATTAATAAATACATGTATTAAAAATAAAGAAATAAAAGGAACCACTGATCTGCATTTGTCTGGAGTGCAATCGGCCACTCCTTGCCCTGAGAATCACTATTTTTTGCATCGAAAAGCTGTGCTGCCTTGCACCGAAAATAGAGGCAACAAAATCCCCTATCCGTATTGTAACTGTAGAGGCAAGTAAGTGAGTGACCGCTCCTCCGCAGTCTGAGCCAAGTCAAGTCAACCCAACACCACCACAGTGACAGCAGAAAGGTTGGTTGTTTTCTTTAGAGAGTGATGTGATTATAGACTATAGTGATTAACATAAATGACAGTTTGACTCTAAAACAGCAGCGATCCGGCAGCAAACAAAGCTTTGCTAGAACAAGTCTTTGAAAACGAGTTGAACGATGCTCTTCAAAACTCACTTATTCTCATTGGGCTAAAAGAAAGAAAGGGGGGAAAAAATCTTTGGGCATTGGTTACAATACATAGACAAACGTCAACATTTTCATCAGGAGAAATACACTAGCCTATATACTTGTTTGTTTGTTTGTTTGATTGTTTGTTTATGTCTAACTGGTAGGCTATTATCCGTACGTTTTTCAATGCTATTCCACATCTCAGAAGCAAACAGTTATAGGCTACACTACAATTATTTGAAAACGTTTTGTTACTTTGTAGTTTGAGATTATTAGGCTATTACAAAACATGCATACAGCATGCACACACTCACATTTATCTCACTCTGAGAATGTCTGGTCCCCCCTATTCCTATTCTAGCTGGGAACAGAGCAGCAGTATTTTTCAGAAGCATATTGGGACGGAGGTGTCGATCATTTATGCTAGGATGTCTCCTTCTTTCTTCTAGAAGGGGGGTTAACCTTTTTGACCTATGGATTACATAGCGCGCGTGCGTGCATGCGTGTGTGCGTGCGTCCGATTCAGGACATTGCTATGCTGCATGTAGGCCTTTGGCCTCAAGTACAAAGTGGTCTTATCGAAGTTATCCTTTATCACTCTACCCTAAGCATTTTTGTAATTTGTTATAATCATTTGGTTCCATTTGTACACTCTCAGAGTATAAGCCCCATATACTTTGTCTAATTGAAACTGTCATGAAATTCTCAAACGGCTGTTTTCTTAAAAAAAAGAAAAAAAAGAAAAAAAAACATAAATAAATAAATCGTGAATTGTATAAATAAATAATGACCAGTTTTACTTTCGATAGCATGCACTTACAGTAGCCTATAATAGGCTAGGCCTACTACTTTTGTAAAAAAAATAAGAAGGGGGAAACATACTTGAAACAGAGTATAAATACTCTGGAATAAAAGGAAATTTCCTTTTACTAAAAAAAAAAAGAAAGAAAAAAAACATATTTATTGACCAATGCATTTTCAGCAGAGGAGATGGCAGCCACATCTGGTTCGAATAAGAGAGAAGATATGATGGAGGTGAAGACGGAGCCATCGGAGAGAGCCAAGGAGACGCGTGGCAAATACCTGAACAAACTGAAGCTGTCCGAGCGAGTGTCCGACCTGGTCAAGAGGACCAAGAGGACGACTCTCTCTGCAGAGGACAGGAAGTCCAAACAAAAAGCCTGTCCCTCCACTGAGGACACCGGCCCACCCGGTGAGCTTAACCCAGGGGTCTCCAACGTTGTCAGGCCAAGGACCCCTTAGTTGAAAGAGAGGGATGAAGCAGGGACCCCCACAAGCTTCGTAGTAACTCTGAGGACCCCCTAGGGGTCCCGGACCCTGAATTACCCATTAACTCATTGACTGACAGGAATTAATTAAGACCTTTTTAATAGGCCTACCTCAAAAACATTGGCCAAATTTTCAAACAATATAAGAAAGCGGGAACAATTTAGAAAATTGCCGATCTACAAGCTGCTATCTTCACAATATTCATATGTTGAACAGAGTTATGTTGAAATGTAATGCCTCAACTTCTAAAATTCCAAATGTTTGTCAGGGTGGGGGGTCCCCAGTTCAAATATGATTATTTCGTTGGGTCCCCAGTTCAAATATGATTATTTCGTTAGGTCCCCAGTTCAAATAAAATATGATTATTTTGGTGGGTCCCAAGTTCAAATATGATTATTTGGTCTATTTATTTAGTTTTGCACCCCAGACAGTTTTTAAGTTGCTTGATTCAGCATTTTAGAATTTAGATATTTGATACTTGAAAACATTGCAAACAAAAGTCAAAAACCTAATAAAAAGCTAAACTAATGCAACAATGTCCTTCCAGGGGGGGAAGTGTTGAGTTTTGAGGAGAAGCTGGGACAGGGTCTCCTGGAGGAGGCCTGCAGGGAGCTGCTCTGCAGAGAGGAGGAGCTGTTTGGAGGTAGGCTGCTTGTCACCGTCATCACCTTCTCGAAACGCAACATGCTCCTCTAAAGCAGTGGTTCTCGACACTGTGAGCCAGGACCTGTAAGGGGGTCCCCAAATGATTAAGGTGGACTGTCTAGATCAGTGGTTCTCAACCTGTGGGTCGAGACCCCCACGGGGGTCCTCAAATTATTTTGGGGGGGGGATGATTAACTTAATGTGCAAGGGTATCTGCACATTTCTAAAGTGACAAATTAAACATTGACCAAATTGTCAAATGTTAGAGGCAGAAATTGTGAAAAATTGTGTGCGCGTGCGTCTGCGTGTTTGTTAGATCCTATCGTATAAAATGATCTTTTGTTCAATTCAGTCCTGGACATTTTAAGTCTTGCATGTAGGCATTTGGCCTCAAGTACAAAGTGGTCTTATTGAAGTGTATATCTATCCTTTATCACTCTACCCTAAGCATTTTCATAACATTGTTATAATCACTCTTATACACTCTCTTGTACTCTTGTACACTCTCAGAGTTACAGACGTGTAAGGGTCCATTTGGTTCTATTTGTACACTCTCAGAGTTACACACATGTAAGGGTCCATTTGGTTCCATTTGTACACTCACATACTGCGTTCAAACCTGGATAGTTCGAACGGCGCGATATTACATACAAAGTGAATGCAAAGACAAGACCACACACAAAAGGGCGCGGCGCGAACCATTCGAACGGGGAGGCGTGAACGGTTGCTTCAGTATCTTCTCCCCAGTTCAAAAAAAAAAGTGAAGCGACTCCCAAAACTTTGCTTCCCCCCGACTCCACCCATCATGTTCTGACAGCCAATCTGCGTTGATGTTGTCCGGAGACACGGAAATGTTTTGGGTGTTTGGTTTTGGGACTTTTTCCAGCTGTTTCTGACGTGACATGTTCTTTTCTTCTAGACTAGAAACAAAGAAATAGCTTCTGGTTTGAATGCAGCATCAGAGTTAAGGTCTTTGCACACTGCTGCGTTTTTTGTTGCGTATTGCCTTTTTCAGGGCAAGAGGAGAGGGAGACATAGAGAGAGCAAGGGACCGAGTGGTGCGCGAAACGGGCGGCAGTGTGCAAACGTGACTGACATAACGTGAGGTTGATTTTTTATTTGCGCGCTCCGAAATTCACTCCGATATTCGGCACGAAAAACGCAGCAGTGTGCAACCAGCTTTACAGACCTGTAATCTGAATCTTTCTTTCCTCCATACAACATGTGTAGCTCCTCCCAGCTGCCAGGAGGAGGAGCAGGTGGACAGACTGCACAGAGACAACGAGCGGCTGCTCTTCAGCCTGTGGACGGTCGTCCACGACTCCTTCGGCCCTCCCTCCTCCTCCCAAGGTTAGAATCGAGCCGGCAAGCCCCCCCAGAACCACGGTAGAGCGTTGAAGCAGCCTTAGCCTGGTGGTCAAACCCGGGAGTGCAGTTAAGCGCTACTGCGCGTGTGTGTATGCTAATGCTACAGATTACCCTAGTGCGGTATGAATGAATATAAATGAATGTATACCCTCTATTGGTTTTTATTCTTGGGACAAGGCTTTGTTTTACTTTCCTTTTTATTATTTTTAGTGTTATTTTGTATTTAGTTCAGTTAGTTCGTTATTTTGTTAGTAGGGATGGGACGATATGAAAATGTCATATCTGACAAAATAATGACAAAATAAATCGCGATTTACGATATTATCGCGATAATCAAAATTTGATAGAGAGTGAAAAATAGAATGTATATTACCTTTTACCAATTATAGAGGGTTTAAGTGGTACCGGATATGCAGCTCGGCAAATAAAAGGTGAATTGATCCCAGTGCATAACGGAGGACGATATCACGATATATTAAATCTCCACGATACGATTATCGTGAGTGTTTTTTATCACGATAAACGATATTATCGCGTATCGTCCCATCCCTAAATGTTAGTTTTCGTTAACTATAATAACCTTGGCCCGCAGACCGCCTGGAGGCTCTCCGGAGGGCCGTGAGGGTGGTTCAGCAGCAGGAGGAGCGAGACGCGCTCTGGAAGGACCGCGAGGAGGCCCCCCCGTGGCGTCCTCACAGCTGCCTGAACACGCACGACACGCTGCTGCGGAAAATGGTGGAGTCGAGGCTGAAGGTAAATAAACTCCATGGTGACCCCAAGTTTCCCAAGGAGCTTTCTGGGGGAAAAGGGGGGTTTGCCAATTATGGGCATCACCTCCTGTTGTCAGTTTTTAGCGCTGGTTATTCAAAAATAGCAAACGTACGCGCTCGCAGCGCGGCACAAAGTCGCTTGCGATTTCTGAACATTTTTGAAAAATCTTGAAAGCGTGAGAAATACTGATTTAGAAGGCTTTTGTTAGAACTGGCCTCAAACCTGACGCCAATGCTTTCCCAGTTTTAAAGGGTTGATAAGATTGTCATGTAGTCTGTCTGTTATTAACACAGTTAAGGCCCTTTCCCACTGGGCGCGATGACGATAAAAACAATATTGTTTTCAATTGAAGTGTATGGCAGCATCCACACCACAACGATAAATCCGCCATAATTGATTGTGAACGCCAACATATCTTTATCATTATCTTGATGAACCATTAGGCCTATAGATGTGTTTCTGTTTTCTTCTGTTTATTTCTCCTTGGTTTTGCAGGCAGCAGCAGAAGACGTGTCTGTGTCGTCAGACGTGTTGTCCTCCCCTCTGAAGAGAGACGTGTGCGAGGTGGGGAAACGCGTCAAGGAGGACCTGATCACCGTGGTCACACAGATCAGGTGGGGAGAGGGACAAAGATAGACATTAAAGGGATAGTTAAGGCAGTGGTTCTCAACATTTTCAGGCCGCGACCCCCAAAATCATTATTAGCTGGGGACCCCCCCCCCCCCCCCCCACCCCACCCTGACGAGCACTAAGAGTTGAGGCATTACATTTTGTATAATACAGTTCTATTGTGAAAATAGCAGATCTACAGTACTACGCAAGGCGTTGTGAGCGTGTAGATCAGCTATTTTCACAATTCCTGCCTCTAATAATTGACATTTTGGCCAATGTCTCATTTGTCATTTTAGAGGTATTAAAAAGTCCTTCAATTGTCACTTTAGAAATGTGCATATACCCTCTATACATTTAAACATTGTGTTGGTTTGTTTACTGTTCAGTGAGAAAACAATGTTGCACATTAAGTTTGGGGACCCCCCAAATGATTTGGGGACCCCCTAGGGGTTTCGACCCACAGTTTGAGAACCACTGAATTAAGGGATAGTTCACCACAAAGATTTCTAATAGTTTTTAGTTTTTGTCGCATTCCTAAGCCAATCATTTGAGGAGACTCTTTGTCTCTCCATAAGGAACAAAGCAGGCTCTTTGTGTCTCCATATATAGCCCCTTTTCCACAGACCCCACTCCACACCACTCCACACCACACCGCCCACAGGTTTTCCACTACAAGGACCTGGGTAGAGTGGTGTGAAAGTGGTACTAAACATGGTACTAAAAAGTATCCACTCTAGAGTAGGTCTGAGCTAGGCCAAACAGGGCCAAACACTTTATAATGACTGATCACTCACTGACTTTTCATTTAGACCACCAGGATATAGTTGTAATACATGATAATAGATTCTATTGTGTTATAACCACTATTATAATCTATTATAGTGTATTATAATTATCATAGTAATACATTAATACTTTATATTGTATTATAATCACAGTTATAATCCATTAGAGTGTATTATAATCACAGTTAAAAGGGTCAATTTGTTTCTTACCGATAGGGGTACTTTTGTGTAATGGAAAATGTAGATATTTTTATGTGGTGCGGTGTGGTGTGGTGTGGTGTGGTGTGGTGTGGTGTGGTGTAGTGTGGTGTGGTGTGGAGCTAAAGCTGCAGTCGAAAATGGGCTATAGAGAACCACTGCTGGTCATAAAACTTATGGCTAGTAATGTGACAAAAACAAAAAAGAAAGTATCCATAAATTCAAGTCTCAATGGGGTCAGTAATCGATAGAGAAAAAGTATTTTTGGACAGAACTTTCCAGGACCAAGAACTTTCAAGAACCTGTGAAGTTCCGGGACCAAGTTCTGCTTACGTTTCCATATAACCAGTCCTAACCGGGAAGGTCGGCTCGCCCTGCCAATACAGTAGGTTCCCAGAACCTTGTCTGAAACCGTGCCGTACACTATGGAAACAAAACCAGAACCAAAAAAATTGGTTCAGCTTCTGGAAAGTTCTGGTTCCAACTTGTAGTGGAAAAGTGTTGTGTTTAGTGACCTCAACCGCTACCCTGACCTAGACGGCTGACCATGTGTTCTTGTCAACACAAATGGGTCTTAAAGGGGGCAGACCTACATTCAGAAACACCCCCACTTAGAAACATCCCCATTCAGAAATACCCCCACTGAGGTTAGGGTTTAGGTTAGGTTTAGGTGACACCTCCAGAATAATGGAAGTCAATCTTCTGAATGGCATGTTAAAGAGGTTCATGAGTAGAATCACACTGAGAGAAAGAATGTGTCGTCACGTGGGGGCTTCAGCTGGGGGCTTGTGATTAGCAGGTTTTAAGACAGACAATGTGAACTTGCAGATTGGCAATTTTCACCTATTCATGGGTTTTCATTTGTAGTCCTAAACTGGCCATGTTGAGGACCAACACAGGTGTTTCAATTTGTCTGATTGTCATAGAACTATTGTTCTACGCCAATCAGAACACCTGTGTTGGTCCTCAATATGGCCGTGTGTAGGACTACAAATGAAACCCATGAATTATGACGTAATAAAAAATCAAACCTCGGTTCGAAGTGAAGCAGTGAACTTTTATTCTATGTGTTCTAGAGCTATGAACTCTGTGTTCTAGATCTATACATTCTTCCAATTCTGCATGAATGAATGATTTTATCTGGAGGGCCGAATTGTCATGTGAAGCTTGACCAATCCTCAATTCTGGACGCACGGGACACACATATTCTTCAAAGAAAAATGAATTGTCATGTGGGAAGCTTCAAAGTATGGTCTCGTTGGACATTTTTAATCATCCAATCATCAGACCGGGACGGACGGGACACACATATCCTGGATGTACGAGACAGATAAAACCTGTTCATTCTGGACTGGAATGACCATATATGGACATGTACGGACACACAAAGCCACTCCTTGGAAGCGACTTTCACCGCTTCAAAAAAAGAAAAAGAAAAAAAAAAATGAAATTGATGATTATCAGTAAATCGTTGCTTGTTGCCCCCCTACAGGTGGTGTTACCCCGAGGACATGGACGTGGTCAGCCTGTATGCTGGACTGTACCACCAGGTGTTCTCCAGCAGGCTTACCCAGAGAGTCCACTCTGCGCTGGAGCCTGAGGACTGTGGATACCTGCTGGTCTGGATCAACCACATCTATCCCGAGTACGTCACATTTAGACCTCAACGCAAATCTGTGTCACTTTAGATTTGAACCACTTTAACCTTTATTTTATGCTTTAGCTGTTGAAAAATAGCTGATATACAAGCTCACAGCGCCGCGCTGCGAGCTTGTAGATCTGCTATTTTTTTTTAATCGTGAATATTTGTGCAAGTCTTTGAATATGTTTGACCTGAGTCTATAAATGTCTTCTAAATCCTTCTTCTAAATCAGTGGTTCTCAAACTTTTTCATGTCAAGGACCCCCAAAATTACATGCATTTGCAGGGACCACCAAGAAGCAAATATTTGGGTTACAAATGTTCGCTTTTAAAAATATATATTCAGGGAGTGTAGTGCCCGGCCTCGACCCGATCCGATACGCGGCTTTCCGGAACCGGCAAGGTTCAGAATCTCCGTATGCAGACCTGATGTCTGACATAGATCTCCATATATGGGCATAAAATGGATGCAGACAGACAGACACAGATATCTCCATATGGGCATAAAAGGAAATCACGATTTTTCTAAAATAGCAGATCTACAAGCTCGCAGTAGGTTCCTGCAGAGCTAACTAACTAAAGAATGTATGAATATATGAATGAATGAGTGAATGAGTGAATGAATGGTAAACATAGTGGTTGTTTTGTGTCCCACACGGACATCCTGGATGGATGAATGAATGAATGAATGAATGAATGAATGAGTGAATGTATGAATGGTAAACATAGTGGTTGTTGTGTCTCCCCCCAGGGACATCCTGGGCCATAAAGAGCTGTGTGCTCATATAGACACGCACACGCTGGGAACACTGGTCACTGCTGAGGACCTCACACTGCTGGAGGAGCACTACCTTACACACAAACAGGTACGCACCTCCTCTCCTCTCCTCTTCTTGGGCATCTCTCCTCTCCTCTCCTCCCCTCTCCTCTCCTCTCCGCCCTCTCATTGTGGGCTCGTCTGAAAGACGAGACCAGTATGTTATACCAAAACTTTATAGGTCAGGTTTATTCTCCTCAAAAATATTACAGTACCGACAGTACAAAGGCAGGGCCTTTAGCCAATGAGGAGCAGCGTTCTTGGTGACATCACCACCAACAAGTGCGACCTGATATAAATAACAACAACACCCACATGAAATCTTTAGGCTCGCTGAAAGTAGTGTTGTTTCAAGTTTTAGTCTAGTTTTAGTCTAGTCAAGCTCACAACGCGTTGCGCTGCGAAGCGTTGTGAGCTTGTAGATCTGCTATTTTCAGCACACAACACCTAGAGCAACCAAACATAAAATTACTCTGTTCTCCACTAGTCCCTCCTTAACGTTTTAATCTAGTTTTTGTTTTGTTGTTGAAATTGTCAGTATATTTAGTCTTAGTTTTAGTCATAACAGCTTAGTTTTAATTTAGTTTTCGTCAGTGAAAAAACGCAGTCGACAAACATTTTTCGTCAGAGTTTTAGTCGACAAAATCAACACTGGCTGAATGGCGAGACCAGTATGTTCTCTCACATCTTTATAGACCAAGTCTCCTTTACAGACCAACTGGCAGGGCCTTTAGCCAATGAGGGAACAGCGAGCCCACACTGTTTCATAGGAACAGTATTTCTAGTTGGACTATGTTCTTTAAAGGAGCACTGCAGCCATTTTCAACCATGTCTTCATAAAATTGGTCCTCACCAATTATAATATAGTATAATGTAATATGGCTCCAGTTCTGTCTACTCACTCTGTGTCTCATTGAAGGACTGTGGATATTTCAGAAAGTCAAGTGGATATATTTTGTTACGAATCTGTTTCACCGGAGAGTGATTCGAAGTCTTAGTCGGTTGTGGATCTTCATCATAGCTTTGATAATAACATTAAAAGTTAGGGTACATAAGCCTAGCGTAAGCAAGCAATGGTCAAATTCTGAAGTCTGCTCTTCCCACATCAATATTTTTTGCATACTATCTGCCTCTGTCTTTGCCAACTTTCTCTTCCTGCCATGATTACCAGGCCTTATCATATTCCAGAGGGTCTTCTCTTGCTTCACATGCATTATTTGATGATGAGGACACATCCTGTTATGTTCTCAATAGTTTCTGCAAGGCACTGTTGTTGTTTGCACTTTACTGTACAATTGGCCCCTTTTCCATCGGGATTGAACCGGTTCCGTTTGTTTTTTTCCCCTTCTTCTTCTTCTTTTTTCTCTATATCGTATTCGACACACTGCTGCCAACTAGTGTGTTGTGAGTGTCTGTGGATTTCAAACATGTTGAACCAATATGAAAGTTATTAACAAGAGCTTTGTGACTTCTTTGTTTTTCTATTTCCTGAGTTACCGTTAGTGGAGCCCTAAGGGTCCATTTGGTTCTGTTTGAACACTCTCAGAGTTACACGTCCCATAAAATATCACTCAAAGATGCCTCTCCGTTCAATCCTCCTCCCCTCCCCTCCCCTCCCCTCCCCTCCCCTCCCCTCTCCTTTCCTCTCCTTTCCTCTCCTCTCCTCCCCTCCCCTCCCCTCTCCTCTCCTCTCCTCTCCTCTCCTCTCCTCTCCTCTCCTCTCCTCCTCCCCTCTCCTCTCAGGACAAGGTGAACAGCTGGGTTTCCACGGCTCTGAAGCAGGAAGTGGGGCATTGGCAGAGTGGGCGGAGTCCCGAGATGATTGACAGCTACTGTTTCAGCCCCCTGGCGGTGCTCGTTCTGGAGGTACGGCGTTAGCCTATATTTTACTTTTATTCATAAAGGCCACAATAGCAGCCGTAAACAAACACCATCTCTCACTTCCACTGCACTGTCTGATATAAGTTCCCTTCAGCCTGAGAAAGCATCGCTGTCATCAGTCTCTATTCATTTTATATTTTTTGACCCACCGTCTCCAGTGCTTGACTGCGTGTGTATTTAACTAAGTAACTAACTATGTATAGCATAACGTCATTGTCGGGTGGAAACCTCGTATCTCCAAGTTTCAAATTTGTATGTTCTTTTGCAAAGTAAAGCCCTGCTTCATCAGACAGGGCCGTCACACAAAAGTAGTGAAAACAGCAGATCTACAAGCACACAATGCCTCGCGGTGCGAGGCGTTGTGTGCTTGCAGATCGTCTGTTTTCACTAGTTTAAATCATTTTTAAAACTAGAAGCTGGGCCGCCCTTCGGGCGGCCCAGCGTCTAGTCGGCGACCTGGCCAACTCGGAACAATGTAAATAGGGAATGAATGCCCCGCCCTTTAATGCAAACCCCATTATACCTGTTTTCATAGGACCCGTTTTGACCATTTGTCTGCCTGTGTCCATTTATGCCCATATATGGAGATATCTGTATCTGTCTGTCTGTCGGTGTCCATTTTATGTCCATTATGGAGATCACTGCAGTTATAGTTCTGGGTCCATTTTATGCCCATATATGCCCATATATGGAGATCTGTCTATCTGCGTCCATTTTATGCCCATATATGGAGATCTCTGTATCTGTCTGTCTGTGTCCCTTTTATGCCCGTATATGGAGATCTTTGTGATTCTGCATCCATTGTATGCCCATATATGCCATATATGGAGATATCTGTTTATCTGCGTCCATTTTATGCCCATATATGAGATTTTTCAAACAGATGGTCAAAACGGGTCCTATGACAACAGGTATAATGGGGTTTGCATTAAAGGGGGAACCGGCACTGTGTCTGCAACACAGTCGGAGGCACAGACAGATACAGAGATCTCCATAATGGGAATAAAGGGACACAGACAAACAGATGGAGGAGGAGACAAACTTAATGCAAACCCCATTATACCTGTTGTCATAGGACCCGTTTTGACCATCTGTTTGCCTGTGTCCATTTATGTCCATATATGGAGATATCTGTATCTGTCTGTCTGCGTCCACTTTATGCCCATATATGGAGATCTTTGACCATCTGTTTGCCTGTGTCCATTTATGCCCATATATGGAGATATCTGTATTTGTCTGTCTGCATCCATTTTATGCCCATATATGGAGATCTATGCAGACACAGTGCCAGTTCCGGAAAATCCTGATGTCAGACATCAGAATCCGAACCTTTCGTGCTGGTTCCAGAAAATCGTGTATCGGGTCGAGGCCGAGCACTGCACTACCTGCTGCGGTGGGGAACGCACGTGCCGAATTTGAAATAGGGAATGAATGCCCCACCCTTTAATGCAAACCCCATGAATGCCCCACCCTTTAATGCAAACCCCATTATACCTGTTGTCATAGGACCCGTTTTGACCATCTGTTTGCCTGTGTCCATTTATGCCCATATATGGAGATATCTGTATCTGTCTGTCTGCGTCCACTTTATGCCCATATATGGAGATCTTTGAAAATCTGTTTGCAAGTGTCCATTTATGCCCATATATGGAGATATCTGTATTTGTCTGTCTGCATCCATTTTATGCCCATATATGGAGATCTATGCAGACCCACCCTTTAATGCAAACCCCAATATACCTGTTGTCATAGGACCCGTTTTGACCATCTGTTTGTCTTTGTCCACTTATGCCCATATATGAAGATCTCTGCACACACAGTACCGGTTGCGGAAAACTCTGATGTCAGACTTTATGCCCATATCTGGAGAACGCGCGTGCCGGTGGGAAGAAGGGTTCTCGAGATACGCGGATTACATACATACATACACATTCACAGAGGTTTTGTGTTGACTCATGTGGCGTACGTGATGTCAGAGCCTTTTATGAAGTGATGTCACAATGACTCAGTGCTTGCGCCGATTTCCTCCGGAACAGCCTGATGTCAACAATCAGCTCCGCATAAGGAGATTCCGAACGTTTCGCGCCTGTTTCGGAAAACCGCGAGTCGGGTCAGGTCGAGGCCCGGCACTGCACTCCGCGCGGCGGCGGGGAACGCGCGTGCCGAATCTGAAGCCGGTGGGACGAACGGTTCTCGAGATACGCGGATTACAAACAAACAAACAAACAAACAAACAGACAGAGATTTGTCGCATTTATAGATAGATGATAAATGCAAAACTAATGGTTTTGGACATACAAGGTTTTCATTGGACAATGACGATAAGCTGCAATACCGCTGGATGACCAGTTTTGTACTTTTGCTCAAGTACATTTAGATTTGTTTTCTAATAGCCTACTGCAGTATTGATAATTTTACTTAAGTAAAACATCTGAGTACTTTTTCCCACCACTGCATGTGTACCGTAGCTGGCAAGCAGGCTGTCGGTTTGCTTTGCTATGATTTCTCAACCGAGTGATGCCTCATTCACATACAGAAAAGCCAAGCTAATGGTTTGCTTGGTAATTCAATGTATTCTCTATGCAAACCAGCTTTTAAAATGTCCAAGCTGGAAAAAAAGCTTGCAATTTTTTAAAGCTGGTTTGCATAGAGAATACATTGAATTACCAAGCAAACCACTAGCTTGGCTTTTCTCAGTGTGAATGCAGCATTAGAATCATGCAAAGACACCCTACCCGACCCCCAAAAATCTATCTATCTATCTATCTATCTATCTATCTATCTATCTATCTATCTATCTATCTATCTCAGCCCTATACTCTTCAGCTGGGTGTATAGAGTGCCAGTAGGAGTTGAACAGGTTGACATGTGAGCTGCAGGTCATTAATAGTGTAACAGTATCACAGAGGACTCCACCCTCCTGTCTATATAGTCTGACCCCATGTGTTCCATTGACACAATGAACGCACGCACGCATGCGCGCACGCACGCACGCACACACACACGCACGCACGCACGCACACACACACGCACACACAAGCCACGTGACCATGTTTTACAATGACACAATGAATGTCATGATCACACCCGCACTACATCTCTCACCATGCTAACAATACATGTTGTTAGTTGTTGTACACTCTCAAGGGTAAGGGTCCATTTGGTTCAATTTGTACACTCTCAGAGTTACAGACCTGTAAGTGTCCATTTGGTTCCATTTGTACACTCAGAGTTACAGACCTGTAAAGGTCCATTTGGTTATACTCTCAGAGTTACAGACCTGTCCATTTGGTTCCATTTGTACACTCTCAGAGTTGCAGACCTGTCAGGGTTATTAAACAGAACTCATGTTACTGAACAAACACTCTATAGCAATGAGTACCTATGACAATATAGAGCCTTAAGCTTTTAACTTTTAATGTATTTTTTTAACCAAAAAATATCACTTTACCCAACATGTATTTCTCAAACGTCACAATGCAAGTTTGGAATTCATAGCAACAATAGTTCCACCATAAAATGCAGGAGATTTTTATTTTATGGTTGTTTATACGTTTATTTAATGGTGTGACTGTCTTCTTGTTAGACTGGTTTCCTATTTAGTTCTTGTCGAGTGAACAGGCAGTTTGTCTCTGTAGGACAAGTCATCTCATGCTTATCCATACAACACATTTCATATGACAAGCCAAGTTATTACATGAAAAAAAACGTAGTAATATAAGAAGGCATTATTATTATTATTAGTAGTATTTAAAGGGAATTGTCACTCACACTCAACCTCCCACAAACGAATAATCCAGACAGAACACAACACATCCCTAGATGATGCCAGGGCTACAACACTACACACTGCCTTGTCCCAACTGGGGGGAAAAACAGCTCCTATGTGAGAATGCTGTCAAATTAACCCAGTGGTTCTCAACCTTTTCAGGCTGCGACCCCCCAAAATCATTTTAAGTGGGGACCCCCCACCCTGACGAGCACTAAGAGTTTAGGCATTACATTTTGTATAACACGGTTCTATTGTGAAAATAGCAGATCTACGCGAGGCCCCGTGAACGTGTATATCGGCTATTTTCACAGTTTCTGCCTCTAATATTTGACAATTTAGCCAAGGTTTAATTTGTTTTAAATTGTCTGTGCTGTACACTTAAACGTTATGTCGGTTTGTATACTGTTGAGTGAGAAAACAGTGTAGTGCACATTAAGTTAATCATCTGGGTAACCCCCAAAATCATTTGAGAACCCGGTGTCCTGACCCACAGGTTGAGAACTACTGGACAAAACAACAGCTCAACAGCATAAACTAGAAGCAGTGCTCTTCCGAGCACAGGTCTCCACCAGGCCGTGCGTCCTGGTGGTGCTACTGTATAATAGACCAATGTAAAACGGGTGGCATAAGTTCTTCACCTTAGATCTTTCATGGCAATCGGACGCAGCATGCATGATTTGAAGCATTGTGTTCCAAAAATGTGTTTTGCTAAAGTCTACCTGCTGGTGGCGCTATAACAGGCCAATGTGAAAAAGGTAGCATTTGTTCCTTGACCTAGTGGGAATATGTGTGGCAAATTTCACAGTAATCGCAAGCTGCGTTGATGATTTGAGGCATTTTGTTCAAAAACTGAGCAATCCTGCAAACTTTGGAAGCTAATATTAGCCAATCAGGATGGAATGTGAAATATCAGACGGATCGGACTTGATCACATGACTATAGAGATACTGTGTACCGATTTGCGTGATTTTTGGATAAAATCTCAAGGAGTAATATCCAAAAATGTGTTTTACATAAGTCGGCCCAAAGGTGGCGCTATAAAAGGCTGATGTGTAAAATGCAGGGCAAAGGTTTATCCTTAGCCTCTAGGGAGTGCGCTTACAAAGTTTGTAACTGATCGGTGGAGTTATAGGTAAAACCACAAATTGGCCTGTTATAGCGCCACCATGAGGCTGATTTCAAAAATTTGAAGTGGCATTTCTTCCTCGACCTAGTGGGAACGTGTGTGCGCGATTTCATGATAATTGCACTTTGCGTTTGGGATTTGAGGTATTTTGTTCAAAACGGCTCAATCCTACAAACTTTGGAAGCCAATCTTAGCCAATCAGGATGGAATATGCAAAATCGGACAGATCCGTGTTGATCACATGACTGTCGAGATACTGCCTCACGATTTGTAGGATTCTTGGACAAAATCTGTAAGAGTAGTGCACAGAAATGTGTTTTGCAAACATTGGCCACTAGGTGGCGCTAGAAAAGGCCCATTTGAAAAATTTAGGGCAGAGGTTCTAGATTGGCATCCAGGGAATGTGTGTGCTCACTTTGGCAGCGACCGGGCCAACGGCGACTGAGATTAGGTGCACACAAACTGCGAGGACGCACGGACGCACGGACGGACACACGGACGGACGGAGGGGAAAACATACTCTCCCCCATGCCTTCGGCTGGTGGAGACAAAAACCCCCCTGGCAGGCAGGCAGGCAGCCGAGGCAGGTTGCTAAAGAGCTCCCCCCTCCTCTGTTTTTTGTTGTTGTTGCTTTAAGCCAAGGCCAAAGCAATGCCTGGGAACTGCCAATATCCTTCCTCCCTCCCCATGTCTCTGCACGCTGTTTATCAGTTCAGTCATGTTGTGTTATGTCTCTCCACACTGGCATAAAGGCATAGCCTACTTTGTAACCTCTCTCTCTCTCTCTCTCTCTCTCTCTCTCTCTCTCTCTCTCTCTCTCCCTCTCTCTCTCTCTCTCTCTCTCTCTCACTCAATAGTAGAAGGAAAAGGCCTGCCCTTTATTAAAACAAGACAAACATGTTTTGGCCACAACAGCTCTTCATCAGGGTGCCCTGTAGTTGTATACTACTGGCTTCACCTGCCGGTGCCGTGTGCTAGGGCATTAACGACTTGTGATTTTTTTCAAGTCGACTCGACTCAGAAAAAAGTTGAGTTGAAGTCGACTTTATCGTTTGATTACACACACGACCCCCCAATTATTTTGGGGGGTCCCCAGATTATTAGTTTAATGTGCAACATTGTTTTCTCACTCAACAGTAAACAAACCAATATATTGTTTAAGTATCTAGACTCTAGAGGGTAAAATCTTTAACATTCACATTTTTAAAGTGACAACTTAAAGGAGTAGTTCACCCCCAAAATGACTTTTTTTTCCTATTGATTAGTCACGCCATGGAGACTTGAGTTCAATAAAATTTTTAGTTTTTTTTTCACATTCCTAAGACAAAAATATGATAACAATAAATTTACCCCCATTCATTCCGGATGGGGACCCGTTTCGAAACGGGTCCCCATCCGGAAACAATGGGGGTAAATTTACTCGAATCAAAAGTTTGTCTTAGGAATGTGACGAAAACCAAAAAATATTATTGAACTGTACTCTCCATGGCATGAGTAATCAATAGAAAAAAAGTCATTTTGGGGGTGAACTACTCCTTTAGGGACTTTTTAATACCTCTAAAATGACAAATTAAACATTGGCCAAATATTAGAGGTAGAAATTGTGAAAATACTAGTCGATCTACAAGTAGATGCTGAGCTAGGACCACACATATGGGGTCATCGGTATCATTTGGGGGGATTAATTCTCATAGTGATTTTTGGGTAGGTATACACCTCTAGTGATAGGAAAAATGTGATAGCATTGCATCTGTGGTAGCTTTCTCTGTGCAATCTATCCTTTTATAACAACATGCCAAAAAACTGTTTTCAAAATCCGAATGGAACATTCTACTTCAAACTGATGATTCTCCCTTAGTATTGACCCTCTGTCTTTGAAAAATGGCAAGGATAAAGCTCAGACTACATGTTTTTCATTGTACGTTGACATGCACGTCCTCAGTCATTGTAGTTCATTGTCAGACTGCATCTGTTCTACAGCTTGTTGGAAAACTTAAAGTTATACCATGTAACTTTTTTTATAAAACAAATCTTAAAATTGTCCTAACTGTTAAATCGCTAAAGTTTTAGAACACCCACTCCGTTATTTTCAGCTTCTGAAGCCTTCTCTTTATATGTTTTCTTCTTAGCAGTGACAGGGGCGGGATTTCCCGGCAAAATGACGTAATCTGCATCATCTGTATACGTTGTGTATACGTTGGCCAATCACATCGCAGATCATACACACATGATACACTACCGGCCAATAACCGACTCTTCAGGAAGTAGCTTCCCTCAGCAGCCAGTGTTTACGATGGTGAAGGATTCTTAACCTCTTATTCCCCAAATCCTGCTCAGAAAATTACGTTTTACCACTCCATGGATTCGTATCGGTTGCGGTGGTTTGCGGCGCCGCTCCGGTGGTCCGCGGTGGTGGTCCGCGGTGACTCCGGGCGAAAAACGGGCGAAAAACGGACGAAAAAAGCAATACCGCGACTGACCACTAGTTTAGCAACTTACACAGTATAGCTTTAAAGTGGCAAAAGAGGAAGATGAATGATGAATGCTTTGAAAGAATAATGAACTAGTCTAATGCTTTAACTTCCCATTTGATGAATGCCAAGCAGCCTAACCTTAACTGATGTAACGTCAACAAATGTAAGAGGAAACTCAATACAATGACACTGGTGAATTTGCATCTATCAATGGGAAGGTCTGTTAATCATGAATAATGACTTCTTCATTTCTTACAGGTTCTTTAGGACATTATAGCCTCAATGTAAAGGTCAGGCCACACAAATAATGTTCCCCTGGAGACTGTTGTGTTGCTGCCCATGAGCAAACACAGACTGAGACAGATATGGGGTCATCAGTATCATTTGTGGGGAATGATTCTCATAGTGACTTTTGGGAAGGTATATACATACCTAGTACTAGGAAATATGTGATAGCCTTGCATCTGGGGTAGCTTTCTGTGTTATCACTTCATTTATAACCACATGCCAAAACACAGTTTTCAAAATCCAAATGGAACATTCTACTTCAAACTGACGATTCTCCCTTTAGTATTGAAAAATGGCAAGGATAAAGCTCAGACTACATGTTTTTCAAAAAGTTGTTAAAAGTATCATCTCTAGAAATGGTACATATTACAGGCAGTGACAACATACTGTAGTGACTAGACTACATTACATAAGATGTACTTTTGTTTTCATGAAAGGTGTAACACAAAGGGTTCCTTTATAAATAACCAAAAGTTTTTAAACCATGTTTACATACATAGATTCTAAAGAAATGTATTGTGAAATTCATTAAACTAAATATATTGCAAGTGTGCTAGAACATATCCAAAATGCCCACTATTTGATCCGCTTGTCCTAGTATAGACAACCTCTGTGTAATCTAATTTTTGGGTTTTCATACATGTAGAATCCATTATTTTTAAATGGTCAGTCTCACATTTTAAGGTCAGGTCAAGGTTACTTTTGACCTCTGGGAGAACAACAAATGGAAACAACTTGATGAATATTCATCTTTCACTTAATTAAAACTCATTTGTAGGCGATCCAGAGTATACTCGCGAAATATACTCGAGTATTTATAGTGCCGATCCCGAGTATACGCACGATATTTACTGTATACAGTAAAGCTGGCAAGGGCTACGTACCGTCTGTTGAAAAGTGCTGGCACGGGTGGACTCGCCGATTCATCATCATCATCGCGCATCCATGTGCACACAATAGTGATCCCTTAACATGGAAGCCAACGGTCTTTCTCATCTTTGATGTCCATTTTCTCCAAAAAACACCTTTGATGCCAAGGATGGCATTGGATTCTCGCTAAAATAGTACAAGCTGAAAGGCATCGATCCTCCATTACTGTTTACGCTTTGGACGACAACACTTCTGGGTAAATCTCAAACATCGTCAAGTAAGGAATTGTGAGCGCGATCTACTTCCGGCCTTCAAAATAATAGACTGGCCGCGGACGGAGCGGGCGGCCGGCAGCTTGGACTTTTAACCCTTTCATGTCTGGAGCACTAAATGGGTTAAGTGTTTGTGAAAACTGTCATGCCCTCATAGGAATTTAGGAAGTCTTGGTGATGTCTGCCTCATCATGACTAAATGCAGTATCTATCATCAGCACTGAAGGTGTCCACCATGCTCAACAGCCTCTGCTAAATGTTCTTGCTCTTCAGGATGACATATTATGTGTGTAAAGGACATTACTATTCACAACATTCACAACATTATTTAGCCAATAATGGGATTGAAGAGAGGAGGGCAGTGATCTTTCTGTGTGTGTGTGTGTGTGTGTGTGTGTGTGTGTGTGTGTGTGTGTGTGTGTGTGTGTGTGTGTGTGTGTGTGTGTGTGTGGATGATACACCCTAATCTTTTACGACCAAGACACACCAGTGCTTAGACTCCTACTACTGTTTTTGCACATTTTGGGGAAGGCATCAGTCAACTCCACCCACATGCATCATGACAGCATCATTCCTGCTCTTTATGGCAGTCTGCTCCCCAGACGGTGAGCAGAGACAGTGATCCAGAATCCATCATGGTGCTGACACAAAGTCTAACTTAGCCTCTGGCATGGAATACATGCATCTCAGCAGGCACTGGGTGTGATATCAAGCATACCGCACATGACCAGCACTGAAGAAGTGCTTCATCATGTGTGTCATGAGAGAAAAGGTGACAACTTATTGTCAAGGTCTCTCCCTGCACATTCAAACTGGTGGATGTGAAGTATAGGAAGAATTAAGTTGTCAACCCAAAATCAGCCAGTCGGATGCACAGGTAGACTGCTGCTGTATCTGTTCAAATGTCTTTGGTCCAGGTGATAGAAGAAACCACTTCAGAGTGCAGTTGATACACTCAAGACTATTACCACTGAACTTGCCTGTCAGCCCTCCGTAATGCAAACACATGCATTTCCAGTGCTGAACTTTGCAACAGTATTGCAATGCATCTGAGGAATGACTACAACATGCATCCCACCGGGTTGCACAATTACATTATAGAGCTGTTCTAGCTGATTCCAGCATACCTGCAACGTGTCAACAATTGTGTCATGTCAATCGTGAGGTGAATACTCTACATGTCAACCAGTGACCATAGCTGCTGCCTGCTTGGACACCTGGATAAGGAGTGATAAGGTGTGAGAGACCTTGACCTGACCTTTAGCACATAGGCCTAAGACTGACTGGCAATTGAATATATAACATTAGAAATAGATTCTACACCTATGACAGATATGGGCTGTCTTGGCCATATATGGATTCTGTTGGTGTGGTATGTGGCCGATGTGGCCTCCATACATGGGCATATGAAGTCCTGTTAGATATGGGCTTAATATTGATGACATTAGGGATCTCCATATGGGCATAAAAAGGATTACGTTAGTGATTCCCCTGACATCACAGTGATGTCAGAGCATGATGTCAGAGCGACACACCCATAGACCTGTGACACACAGTGATGTGTCAGGGGAACCACAGTGTCAGGCGTCACAGAGATACGGACAAGATGTGCCGGTTTTCATAGTTAACTGCGACCTAGGGTCGCAATAACTGATGGTAATTTCCCTGATTCAGCCACATTCCTTGAACCCTAAAACCTTGGGTTAGATAACCAATACCACCTTTCTATATTTGAACAGTATCATAACGCTAAGCTCCAGTCAGCTATCTTGGACGCATCTTGAAAATGATGAATTCCTACATTTTTAGTATGTTCTTAAGCATGCCTAGAGGTCTCAGAAGTAGTTGAAAAACTTTTGTATAGGGGGGTTAAGTAGTATGTTTTCATATAATGACCCATGTAATTTTCGCCTATGTTAATTGCATGATAGCACCCATAAAGCTACCACTGGTGCAAGGCTATCACATATTTTCTAACTCTAGACATGTATACCATGACAAAAATCACTATGAGCATTAATCCCCTCAGTTGATACCGACCAACCCCAGTGGCTCACCGTCTAAAGCTCACAACGCCTCGGATTGCAAGGCGTTGTGAGCATGTAGATCTGCTATTTTCACAATAGAACCATGTTATACCAAATGTTGACAATAAGCAATCCTACTGTTTGAATGCTGTACAGAGGCACACATGAAGCAAAAATAACGATAGAAAAAAAAATCACACCCGTGTGAACTGAGCGGTGGTTTACCCACCCCCACCCTCCCCCCCGCCCATCCCCCCCCCCCCGCCCATCCCCCCCCCCCCCCCCCCCCTGTGTGTGTGTGTGTGTGTGTGCGTGTGTGTGTGTGCCTGGCCTGGCCTGGCCTGAAAACAGCGCCCCTCCCTTAACATGTGTGGTCATAAAAGGTACTACACCACAGGCTTGAGGCTACATACAGACAGACCCACCCACCCACATACATACATACATACAAACATACATACCTACACACACGGCCACGCTATGGAGACCACCGCTCAAAAATACAAAGGATTCTTTTTTTCAACTTCGACTCAAGTACAAATCTTTGAATACCGGTATTGTGTTTTTTTTTTAAAAGCAAACCTTTTTTAATCAAATCTTTGCTTCTGGGGGTCCCTGGACCAGAACATTTTGAGATGGGAGCCTGTGGTCCTTGACATATTTTTTTGTTTTGAATCAGATTACATGTATATGACTGTATTGGCAGGCCTGAAAAATCTAGTTTTGTTTAATAATTGACTATCCATCAGGGTTCCCACGGTCATGAAATTCCTGGAAATATTTTGAAATTAGAAAAATATTTTTCCAGTAATGGAAAAGTTTTGGAATTGATCAAGGGTCCTGGAAGGTCCTGGAAAAAATAGCTATGCATTGTCTTTGGTTATTGATTTTGTTAATGCCTCTGAAATTACAAATTAAACATCTGCCAAATTGTCAAATATTAGAGGCAGGAATTGTGAAAATAGCTGATCTACATGCTCACAACGCCTCGCAACGCGAGGCGTTGTGAGCATGTAGATCGGCTATTTTCACAATAAAACCGTGTTATACAAAATTCCTCAACTCTTAGTGCTCGTCAGGGTGCCGGGGGCCCCAGTTCAAATATGATTATTTCGTGGGTCACGGCCAGGAAATGTTGAGAACCACTGCCATACACTACCTGTCTTTGGGCATTGCGCATAGGAGTAAGCGACTCCTTATTGAGCTGAATTATTGTTATATAGTCCTGGAAACCGGGTTAAATATTCTTGAAAAGTTTTGGAAGAGTTTTGGAAATTAATTGGTAAAGATGTGTGGGAACCCTGATCAATATTTCACTTTGATGAATGATTTGCTCCCTATAATGTGCCTCCCCATGCAGGCTGTGGACAGCTCAGTGAGCGAGGCCAGGAGTGTTCTCAGAGAGCAGAGCCAATCACACAGGATCACTGCACGCCTGCACTGCTTCCTGATCAGGTAACATGCTACTACTGTCAGCAATAGGGATGGGACGATGATCCTTATTATCGTTTATCGTGATAAAAGACACTCACAATCTGGCACGTGCACAAATAGACATCAAAGGGGGCTTGCCCCTTGTAAAGAAATGCAAATGCCTCCTTTCCATGACATACCTGAAATCCATACCATTACGCCATTATCTCCAGTTGACCTGATTATGCTTAGTTCAGCGTGGTATCAAGCACTGAAAATAGCCGACCTCCAAGCTCACAACGCTCTGCGGCGCGACACGCTGTGAGCTTGGAGGTCTGCTATTTTCGATATTTCCACCAAAAGGCCCGTTTAGACATTTTAGCCCCTGCCTCTCTAACATTCTCTGCACGTCCCACAATAATCGTATTGTGGAGATTAAAATTTATCGTGAAATTATCCTCTGTCATGCATCTTATTTGCCCAGCTGCATATCCAGTACCATTTAAACCCTCTATAATTGGTAAAAACTGACCTGGAAATAACGTACTTGAGTCTTCTTTTCACTCTCTACCAAATCTCTTTGCCAAAAAATCTGCAAGCTCACAACGCGTTGTGTTGCGACGCGTTGTGAGCTTGTGGATCTGCAACTTTTTGGCAAATGTTCTGCCCCAGGATAATGCATATTGGGGATATTTTGATTATTGCGATAATATCGTAAATCACAATTTCTTTGGTCACAATAATCCTGGCATGACATTTTCATATCGTCCCATCCCTAGTGGTCAATAGAGCACCAAAGTCTGATGTAATTAATACACCCTACCTCGTCGTGTTTTTTTTTCCCCCATTCAGAATGTATTTTCCATAGACTAACAGTATTTTGACATTACATCAAATAAGAACTGTGTTCTAAAAATAAAAGAGACCGCTAATGTTACCGCCGCCCCATCTATCTATCGACCAATCGATCGAACAACAGTAAAGGTGGGAGAACATGTCCAACGTGTCCAATTTGGTGGCAGTTGCTTCAAACCAGATTGTTCCGTTCCCACAACGTGTTATGGGTATACTTCCAGTACGTTAACAAGGTTAAACAGACAGCCAAATCGGTTTTCACAAGCCAGGAAGCGAGCGCCTTGCTCCTTTTTTTAACAATTACAATCTTCAGTGTGACAGCTGAAAATTAAGTGTAAAACTGTGGCAAAGGCCATTGCTTTGGAAGGTGTAAAAAAGTTCAATACATACAAAAAACACTGCCACCATGTGCTTGTCAGCTTGTTCTCTAATGGAGTTTACTCTGTTATGGAGCTTCTTCTTCCCACAATGCACTGCATTGTGGGAAGAATAAGGGTCTGTGATTCTTAGAATATTAACATAAAAGCGCATCATTTATTTTCTACAAAATAAAAACACAAATAATGTAAACATAAGATTCTAACATGAACATGAAGCATGAACTCAAACTGAGGGCAGAACACAGCTACTGTGTAAACAATAAACATCCCTAAACATCAGAAAATGTTTCAACCCTGCATTATTGTTATCGCCAGTGACATCATCATCAATGTGTTTCTAGTGGTGGACTCCATGTGTGTTGCTGAACATGTGTTCACGTATCAATAAAGAATGTGTGAATGTGTTGCAGTTATAAGAGCCGTCTGGAGGAGTTTGTGAAAGAAAAACATCCCAACTGTCACAACGTGATGAAAGCAAACCTGGTCTGTGTCAAACAATTCAGGTAATAATGTACATAAACTCACGCAAGCGCACACACACGCACAATGTACACAATTTATACACAAGTAAGACTCCCTTTGGGGTGAGATTCGAAACATCAGAGACTGACACAATATGTCCATGTATGGGCATTCCCAGATATGAGCTTACTATTGATGACATCAGGCATCTCCATATATGGGCATAAAAGGGACAAGGACGGAATTCATTTGCAAGTGTGGTTGCTGTGCCAATACGAGTAACACTTGCAAATTAATTCTGTCTTGGCCATATATGGAGCGTGACATGAGGCATGACTGACTGACGCACATGAGCTGACATGACTGATGCACGTACAGAATTGATTTCAAAATACTGATCACAACCTACAAGGAGCTCAACAACCAGGCTCCCTGCTATCTCTCAAACCCCACCTCTTTAGACTTGCTTTCCCCACCTAATTCTACTCTCCCTCTCTGCTATTTTAATCTGTTCTGTGTCCCTGCTAATTCTTCTTTCTTTTTAGCCTTTTAAATTATTGTCCTAATAAAGCTGTTTTTATTTGTTTTGTAAAGCGACTTTGGGTACCATGAAAAGCACTAGTCTGATGTATTATTATTATTATTATTATGAACTGCAGGTTTTCATAATAAATGTTAGCTTAGTTAGTTAGTTAACAGTCGCAATAATTTTATGAGTGATTGAAGAATGTCTGTCTGTGTCTGTCTGTCTGTCTGTCTGTCTGTCTGTCTGTCTGTCTGTCTGTCTGTCTGTCTGTCCAGAGACTACGTGGAGCAGACGGCTGTCTGTCTGCCAGAGGAGGTGAAGACAGCCTGTCTCTCTGCTCTGTCGGAGCTGGAAGACTGTTGCTATGGTTACTTCACCTGTCCCATCCATCTGGAGCTAAAGGTCTGTCCCACAAGGCTCTGTGCTTGGACCAACATTATTTACCTCATACAGCAATGTTTCCCAAACATATATGTGTGTGTGCATGTGTGTGTGTAGGTGTGGTACAGACAGCTGTGGACACAGTGCTGGATGCAGGAAGGAGAGAAGGTGGTGGACGGACTGCTCAGCTGTCTGCACGAACACGTGTCTCCCCTCTCTGACGTCAAACCCTCCTGCATGGAGGTGAGACCGCCTGTCTGTCTGTCTGCCTGTCTGTCTGTCTGTCTGTCTGTCTGTCTGTCTGTCTGTCTGTCTGTCTGTCTGTCTATCTGTCTGTCTGGCTGTCTGTCTGTCTGTCTGTCTGGCTGTCTGTCTGTCTGTCTGTCTGTCTGTCTGTCTGTCTGTCTGTCTGTCTGTCCGTCTGATCTGTCTGTGTATTTTAGGGATGGGACGATAAATGTTATTATTGTTTATCGTGATCAAAAACACTCACAATAATCATATCAGCATATCAGTCCAGACTCAAATTGTCTGTGTTTATTCCTTTGAGAAGTTTTAAGAGAATCACTCTAGACAGATCTACAAACGCTTGCACTTGTTCAGACCTGTAATTAATTTGCACTGTGATCTCTTCCTTTGGGTACATTCATTGGGCACACGTTGCGTGTACTGCTACCTGTGAATTGCAAACTAGTTTAGTATTTAGTGTACATTTTGTATTTTTGGAGTTCTTAGGTATCTGTTTGTGTATCATGGATGTTCTATTTTTGTTGTGATGTCTTGTATGTAAGCAAGGATTGTGTAATTTTTTATTTCTGCCTCTTGGCCAGGTCACACTCGAAAAAGAGATCATGTCTCAATGTGTTTTTATCTGTTTAAATAAAGAAAAAAAATATATATATATATCGTGGAGATTCAAATTTATTGTGAAATAATCCTCCGTCATGCACTGGGATCAATTCACCTTTTATTTGCCAAGCTGCATATCTGGTACCACTTAAACCCTCTATAATTGTTAAAACGGACCTGGAAATAACCTACGTACTTGATACATTGTTTTGATACTTGATACACTCTCTACCAAATCTCTTTGACAAAAAATTGCCGATCTACAAGCTCACAACGCGTTTACGATGTGACATGTTGTGAGCTTGTATGTATATCAGCTATTTTCAAACAATTTTTTACACCTGATAGACATATGATAACTTGTGAAACGTTCTGCATAATGAGTTATTTCTATTTTTGGTTGATGCCAATGTTTTTGTACTTTTACTCAAGTAAATATTGATTACCGGACTTTTACTAGTAACAGAGTAGTTCTTCATTGCAGTATTGATACTTTTACCTAAGTCGTTTGTGCGTGCGTACGTGTGTGTGTGTGAGTGTGTGTGTGTGTGTGTGTGTGTGTGTGTGTGTGTGTGTGTGTGTGTGTGTGTGTGTGTGTGTGTGTGTGTGTGTGTGTGTGTGCGTGCGTGCGTGCGTGCGTGCGTGCGTGCGTGCGTGCGTGCGTGTGCGCGCGTGTGGTACGTGCGTGTGTGTGCAGGTATTAGTCTCCAGGCTTCATGCCATGGTGACAGTGGAGTACGTGAGGAGGATGATGAAGAGGAAGCTGAGGATGAAGAGCAGACAGGAACAGGAAACGGCAGCCAGGCTGACGCTCGGCGACGCCCACAACCTTAACCTCTACTTCACTGAGCAGGTGACGCACACACACGCGCGCACGCACGCAGCACGCACGCACGCACGCACGCACACACACACACACACACACACACACACACACACACACACACACACACACACACACACGTGGTAAAATGTGATATGTGTCTGTCCTCAGGGCTCCACACAGACAGGTGTGTCTGCGGTCTTGTCCAGGTTGGCAGAGGTGGTCAAACTCCAGGACCCAGGAAGCATACAGCTGGAGGTCGCTACGCTAGCCAGAGACTACCCTGACCTCAGGTCTGTCTGGGAGATGTACTTATTGTGTATCATTGTATTCTGTCCAGTAAACAACAGGGAATTATGGGAATCGTAGTTATCGGTGCATAACTGTCTCCTGTGCAGTAAACAGCATGGCAATATATGAGATGTAGCTATTGTGTATTGTTGTGTATCGCGTCCACTAAACAGCAAAGCATTGTGGGAGAGCGAGTGCATTATCTGGCAGCGGCAACTGCTGGCAATCAATCAGTGGCACCTCTGTAGCAGACATTGTTCCGACGACCCATTAGTGCGATGGTACTAACCCTAACCTCAGTAAAACTATGCCTAAACCCAACTCTAACCACCATCGAGCGGCGATGTCTGCAGTGGCCGTTGTCGGCTGCTGGTCCTACTGCCGGCTGGCGGTCCACTACCAGTCCGTGTGGTGGTGCCTGCCGCGGCTGTTGTCGGAAGTTACCGGCGAGTCGACTCCGCGTCTGGCTCCGGTGCCGGAGAATGTGCTCGCTCCTTCTGTTATTTTATCCAGTCCAGTGAGCCCCAAGGCATTATGGGAGATGTATTCACTGAGTATTATTGTATCCTGTCCAGTAAACAGCAAGGCATTATGGAAGATGTATTATTCACTGAGTATTATTGTTATTATTGTTATTGTATTATTGTATTCTGTACAGTAAACTGCAAGGCATTATGGGAGATGTAGTTACTAATATATACCATTGTCTCGTCTGTCTATTGCAGTGCTCGTCACGTGTCGGCGCTCCTGTCCGTCAAAAGCACCCTATCCTCGGCTGACCTTCGGTCAATCAAAAGCAGCGTGGAGGAGGTCCGCCCATCGCTCTCCTCCACCAATCACAGCCTGCCGTTCTTCTCCAAGGTCACGGTCAAAGTGGGCAAACTGGGCCTCAAGACGTGAAGACGACCCAGCATGATCAGTCTGTCTGTCTGTCTGTTTCCAAATGATGAACTTCGCTTATTAAAGCAAGGGTCTTCAACGTTTTCAGGCCAAGGACCCCTTAGTTGAGAGAGAGATGAGGACGACCGAGAGAGAGATGAAGCAGGGACTGCCACAACCTTTTCATAGATTCCATATAGTTTCATGGTGTGACAGCACAATCATCGGTGTATTTTGGATTCATGTCAATTTGTGTTTTCAGATATTTAACCACTTGAACTGTCAATACTTCACAAACTTGACCTTTCACTCTGTAATTAGTCGTCTTTTCCCCCTCTACAATCAAAGCTCTTTGCCAAAAATAGCAGATCTACAAGCTGCGAGGCGGTGTGAGCTTGTAGATCTGCTATTTTTGGCTAAAGTTCTCAGAGTAAGGACACTAGGGTTCAAGTGATTAATATAAAAAAGAAGGGAAAAAATCTATCACACAACAATTTGGAGGACCCTCTATAGTAACTCTGAGGACCCCCTAGGGGTCCCGAACCCCCTGTGGAAGACCATTGTATTAGAGCATCCTTAGAGGGAGGGCATCGTTGTAGGGATTAACCCATTTAGGGCTGAGGCCGATTCTAAAAACGCCTTCTAAATCCTGACGTAGATTTTCTGAAAAACGTAAAAAGAAAGAAAGTTGCTATACATAGCAAAGGGGGTTCCCTTCTTGACAAGTATAGTTACAAATAGGGGTTCCCGTCCTAAACAGGTTTAGTGCTATACTTTGTTACGGTACCTATTAAGCACCTCAGCCCTATGTATTGCACTCTGTCACAGGATGAATGGCGGAAATAGAAGATCTACAAGCTCATCACGCATAAGAAAACAATTGTGTAAAAAGGTTCACCTATAACGGCGTGTCCAGAATAGGGACTCCAGGGTGGGAGTGGTTGGTTAGGTCAGTGTTTCTCAACCACTGTGCCTGGGGACCTTTGGTGTGCCCCTGAGAAGGGTTAGGGTTAGGGTGCCCCTTGAAACTGCTTGAAAGCCAGTATTGTATTTACCATTTAAAAAATGATTTAAACTAGTGAAAACAGCCGATCTACAAGCACACAACGCCTCGCGGTGCGAGGCGTTGGGCGTTGGATTCTTGGGACATGAAAAGTGTGCCCGTGCAGAAAAAAGGTTGAGAAACACTGGGTTAGGTAGATTAACTAATATTTCTGGTTTTGCTGTTTACTATGGCCATGTACACACATTTGAGGCACATGCTTTATGCTTTACCTGGGGCAGGGCTGTATTAACCATTGGGCCGATGGGGCCATTGCCAGGGGCCCTTGGCTCTCAGGGGCCCTTGGGGGAACTGGGCCGCATGGTCATTGAAATGTACTAAAATTAAATGTATATGTTAATTAAAAATCAAATGTGTGGGCCCCTCCTCTGTTGTCTACAGGTTAGTACGCGTTTGGAGGGAGGGGGGGTTATGGTGGAGGGTGAGGGGGCCCTAAAAAAATGATAGGCCAGGGTCCCTCGCGGGGGTTAATCCGTCCATGACCTGGGGGGAGACGGGGGGGTAAAACAGCATCCAATTCGTATCCTAAAGAAGTCACATGTTTTGAAGAGGCGAGCTTGCTCTAAGCTTGTCTTAAGTCTGTCCTTAAGCCACAGAGCAAGCTTGCCTCTTCAAAACATGTGACTTCCATAGTGAATTAATTGGATGCTGCTTTACCCCCCCGCCTCCCCCCAGGTAAAGCCTAAAGCATGTGCCTTAAATGTATGTATGCGGCCTGTGAAATCACATGCGTAAGACTTTCACGTTCCCCTGTGCTACAGAGCAGACTATGTTGTGAATAGGGATGGGACGATATGAATGTCATGTCACGATTATCGCGAAAAAATAAATTGGGATTTACGATATTATCGCGATAATCGAAATATCCCCAACACCCATTATCCTGGGGCGGAACATTTGGCCAAAAAATAGCAGATCTACAAGCTGTGAGCTTGTAAATTTGGCAATTTTTTGACAAAGGGATTTGTTAGAGAGTAAAAAAAATAATAAATAAAGACTGTATCAATTACGTTATTTCCAGGTCTATTTTACCATAGAGGGTACCGGATGTGCAGCTCGCCAAATAAAAGGTGAATTGATCCCAATGCATGACGGAGGATAATTTCACGATAAACTTAATTCTCTGCGATACCATTATTGTGACCTTACGTGTTCATATGCATCAATGAATGATCATTATCAGGCTTACTGTTTCATTGTTTGTCACAAACCTGTCATGCATAAGAACATTAAATGACTCGTACTGTACAGCATGTGTTGCTGGTTCCGTTTTATTTTTTTGGCGGTGCTCCCGGAAGAGGAGCTAAGCTCCAATCCAACACGTCTATAAACCAAAGCTGACCGCTGGCTTTCTCTGTTGCTGCCCCAATCTTTGGAATAGTCTCTTAAACTACATTATGTCCTGCTCTAGAATCTGTAAAATGAAATCTAAAGACCCACATCTTCTCCCTTGCTTTTAGTTCTATTTCCCTGATTGTTTTTACTTTGTTTCTACAGTATCAGTTGAGATCAGGCATGGAATTTCATCATTTTTAGGGGCAAAGCCACTTGGCCTTTGGGGTAGTCCATTTTTTGGGGGCACAAAGGCCAAATGCCAGGGCAGGGCATCAAATAAAACAAGATTGTATTCCATTGAAATAATTAATTGGATTTAAGGGTTACATTTAATAGTAGAATATCTACGAAAACCCAGATGAGCTTGGGCTACATCACTGAGGATACGTCCCAGGTGCATCCATGCGAAGTTATTCTATTTATAGTGACTCATAGGAATAGACTACGTGACAACCAGGAATAGTCTGGTGACCACCGGAGAGACGGGTGACAGCCAGAATGTAGACTGCACCCGGGAGCAGGTTGGGTTAGCGCCCCAGCCTGTGTCACAAACCCACGGTTAGGCCTTTAGGAGGGCCATTCAAGCTGCAAGCGGAGCCTGCAGCACCACCGTTGGGCGAGGTGGAGCCTGCAGTACCATTGCGGCTCAAGAATCCACCGCAGTGGTTAGCGCTTCGCCTCACAGCTAGAAGGTCCTGGGTTCGATTCCCGCCGGGGGACGCTGTGGGTGCTGGGGGTGTGTTTCTCCCTCCGCGTCATCAGTGCCCACACCCTAGGTGTGGTGGGTGATAGGGCCTTTCTGTGTGGAGTTTGCATGTTGTCCCCATGTCTCCTAGGGTTGATACCCTCACAAAAACATGCAGTAATCCTGGTCTCAATAATGCCTCCCCCTGGCCAGCCGGGGCGCTTGATGGAGGGGAAAGGAACTGGTTGGAATAACGTGTTCCTTCCAGCGCTACGTCCATCCCGGGGAAATCCCCCCTGTTAGGTGAAAAGAAACAACTTGGACTACTCATGCATTGAAGGAAGCATGAGGTCAGTCCGTTGTCTCCCCAGGCGCGGCAGAGGGAGAGCAGAGCCCAGGATTACATAGGCAATTGGCACTGAGTGAAAATGGGTTGCAAAATCGTGGGATAAAAATTATAAAAGAAAAAAAAGAATCCACCATTCCTGAGTGAAATGTCTGGGGCTGGAGTCTGGTGCAACGCACAGGTCCTGGGCCTGTTGAGACGTAGGAGGTGCCCGGACAGGAGTCAATCCACAAAGCCTAGTCCCTCCATGCGCCAGATTTCCTCTCCCAGTCTCGGCAGAGTAGTTCCGGAGCGGTGGAGTGAATGGTCCTGTCTTTCCCTAGTGGGACTGATCGTGGGTAGCTACTGGGATGTAAGTTGGGACTTGACTTGATCAATCCTGGCTGGGTCACCCAAGTGAGGGGTATGATATTGCGAGACCGAAACCCAGATGAGATTTTTTTTGTTATCTACTGTGACATAAATAAATGTGTATTTATAATATGATGCTCAGCCCTGCACAAATCAAATATACTGGATTGGTTTAAAAATGGGGACTCAAAAAGACACTGGTGTCTACAGTACAAAAGAGACATATTGACAAGAAACAGGAGACAGTAGTACAGTCAGCTGGGATGGGGTATTAAGGCCACTGTGGCCTCAAGGCATGCCATTTTTTGAAGGGGTACAAGGCCAAACTAAGGGGCAACGACGGCCATGGCCTTCATGGCCTCCCTGAAATTCCTGCCCTGTATGTCTGAGATACTTGTTTTTAAACTTGTTTTTATCTACAGTATGATGATCATGTTGTTGATAAGGATGTCTGTCACGATCATTAAATGTTATTTGACGATGAATTATCATAGAAATAATTGCGAGGAACGGTTTCATTGTGTTTTTGGTATCAATACAGCAATTCACAATAGCAGATCTACATGCATGTGAGCTCATAGATCTGCTATTGCCACAGTTTGTTTTGAAAATGTCTGAAAATGATTTTTATTTTATTTTCTTCCTGGAAACAATTATGACGATAATGTAAAAATAATTGATCAGAAATTATCAGACTCACCTCACCGCTACTCACCAGTTAAGAGTGGGGTGGCTCAGAGTAGATGACAGAGTACAGCAACTTGCAATGGGCCTGGTGTAGTACAAGATACACTACACCACTATGATACCCAAGTACCTGTCAAAATACTTTATAAACATTAAGGATGTCCATAATTACAACACCAGAGGCAGCGCCACAGATCACTTTCAACCCAGAGTCAAAACCAACAAAGGGTCAAACTCTTTTTTCTGCTATACCAAAATGTGGAAAGCCTTACCGAAGGTCATAAAGGAGTGTGGATCACTAGCCTCCTTTAAAATTGCCCTGAAAAACCACTTACAGGCAGCAGCCGTTCGCAACTGGTAAAAAAACTAACCTAGCCCAACCCTACCCTCCCCTGCCCCTTCTTTGTATATACTGTTTGTTTAGACTTACTGTTTTCTTTTTTGTTTTTCTTTACATATCTACTGCATAGTACTGTGTTCTATTTGTCTGTCATTCAATGTTATATGAGATACTTCAATGGTTTCCAGTGGAAATAAGCTTAGTCTTTTCATGGATCTCCTTTTAGTAGACCTTGTACCAGTGCACTGTACCGTCATGAAACTGTACCTTTTCCTATGCAAACTTCTAATAAAGTCTTCAATCAATCAATCAATCAAAGATCTCAAATAATTGTGCTCAGGCGTTTATAATCATTGTGCAGGCCTAGTTGTTTCTGGTCATTCTTGATTGGAAAGCACTTTGGGTCAGTTGATGTTGCTTTTAACCTATAATATAATAATCTTTATTGTCCCTGAAGGGACATTTGTCTTCACAAGTCTGTTCAACCCAAAAAACAACACAAAACCATATCACAAAACATCACAAGACAGATCATCAGGTCCCCTCTATATTCACAGAAAACCAAACACATGGCTGGCAAATTCCTGGAATTCCCATCTGGCTGCCAGGAGTGGGAGTCGGATGGACCCACATGTCTCCACCATTACATCTATTCAAGGTTTTTTAGTGAGGGCTCTGTCAGCATCCCTGTTTTTTCGGAGCATCACGTCGATCATCCACCTTCATCTGGGACAAACGTTTTTCCGCCACCAGTTTCTCCATCCTCTTGATCTTGCGCTTGTTCCTGGGCATGGGCTTGTCCTATCCAATAAAGGCATAAAAGCCCCAAAACAAATCTTAAAAAAAGAGCGTCTGCTAAATGTCTGAATTGTAAATTTGAATGCCCATATATGGACATATCGTGTCAGTCTCTGTTGTTTAACAGTGAGGTCGCTTCTCACCCTTAGGGCGTCTTACTGGTAATAGGAAATGGGGCTTTAAAGCCTTTAGTGGTAACTTGTTAAGTGGTAACTCTCCCCCTACTTTCTTTCTGAACTGATGCCTGTGAGTGCAAGGAGCTTAGAGCAGACTGTCTGTCTGTATTCCTCTAGTCTCTCGATTACAGACTTTCTGCATTGCTCAAGTGAAAAGAGCGACCAAACTTTTCCTTGACGATGGCTAGCCAGATTGGTATTCCTCCAAGTGAGAGCAGAGAGGAGGGGGGCGAGACAACACGCCATGGAGCTGGGAAAGAAGAACTTTCATTTTCACTCTGACAACTAGTCTGTTCTTCATAAAATAAGTACTGTACTCGGATGTGTTATACTTAAAGTAAAACCAATACAGCAATTCAAAATGTACTTGAGTACAAAGAACAAAAGTATTGGAATCAAAATGTACTTAAAGTACCAAAAGTAAAAGTACCCATGAAGTAGAATGTCCTATTTCACAAGTTTTTTTAAGATGTGTAAAAGTCCTTTGGAAATGGCAGATCTACAAGCTCACAATGTGCCGTGTCACAACGTGTTGAGAGCTTGCATATCTGCTATTTCTTAAATAGCCGAAGTGCATATCTGGCTGAAGTGATTAATGCATATTGTGTAATAATAATCCAAATCACCCCTGGCCGGCATCCTCATAGAAAACCAGCACGCACGCACGCACGCACACACACACACACACACACACACACACACACACACACACACACACACACACACACAGATGGTAGCGGTTATGAGCACCTGTTTGATACTAAGTAAGGAATGTTCCGCAGACTCTCTCAACAGAGCTGGTCGTTTGAGTTGAACTGCAGCTCCAGGACAGTTTCTCACAGTTGCTATAAGACACATGATCTATCGAACCCGTCACCCATTTTCTTAACCCCATATACCCTACATATCAGGGGGTTCAACAGGGGGTCCGGCACCCTATTAGACAGTGGGTCCTCAGAGTTACTACAGGAGGCCGCCTAATCTTTGTGTGAAACGATTAATTAATTCATTTGTTTGTTTGTTTGTTTGTTTGTTTGTTTGTTTGTTTATTTTAAAGGAGTAGTTCAGCCCCAAAATGACTTTCTTTTCTATTGATTGCTCATGCCATGGACTGGAGACTTGGGTTCAATACTATTTTTTGTATTTGCTGCATTCCTAAGACAAAAAAATTAACTTTGCCCCCATTGATTACGGATCCCATCCAGAATCAATGGGGATGCATTTATTGAAATGTCTTAGGAATGCGTTAGCATGGCATGAGTAATCGATAGAAACATTTTCATTTTGGGGGTGAACTACTCCTTTAACCACTTGAACCCAAGCGTCCCTATTCTGAGGGGAACATTGGACGAAAAAAGTAGGTCTACAACCTCACAAAAGAAGTGACCGCAAGTGTCCGCAGCCCCTATATGAGACACAGAGAGCGAGTAGAAAAGCATGGCAACATTTTATATTGAGCATTATCTTCATTTGTATCAGTGAAGATAAGGTTCAAAATGGTTGAAGTCGTCCTTTAAGTTCAAGAGAAAAAAAACATGAGAAATCTAAGTATTTCTTCCACCACTAGTCTCAGCATCACGTGTTTGTGTTGGGTCTGTCCAGCCTGAGGACTTGCCAGAGCCTGCCCTTCCTTTGGTATGCTGGTCCAGCCTTGACAACCCTGGCCTCCACACAGTGAAAACCATGGCAGGGACGTGCAGAGAATGTTAGAGAGGCAGTGGCTGAAAGTCCTAAAAGGGCCTTTTGGTGGAAATATCGAAAATAGCAGACCTCCATGAAGCTCACTGCGACGCGCTGTGAGCTTCATGGAGGTCGGCTATTTTCAGTACTTGATACCACACTGAACTAAAGCATAATCAAGTGAATACTGGAGATGTGGCGTAACAGCATGGATTTCAACACATACAGAGGGCAATTCTTTCAACATAAGATGCTGAAGTTGCAGGAGAGTTTGGACTCTTGAATGCTGCCTTCAGGTATGGCATGGAAAGAGGGCATTTGCATTTTCTTTCACCATGGTGAAAACTGCATTCATGGTCTGGAGAGTGCAAGACGCTGCATTCAAGTTCAGGAGAGTTTGGACAAGGCAAATGCTATTGAATGCTGCCTTCAGGTATGGCATGGAAAGAGGGCATTTGCATGTCTTGCATTCATGGTCTGGAGAGGGCACTTTTTACAGACGGGTAAAAGGACAGGGGCTTAAGCGCCCTTTTATATCTAAGTGTGCACTTGCCAGCTCTGCACTTAGTGGAATCTGCTCATCTGGACCGACATTATGTGTGTATTTATTTATTATCTGTAAAGTATTTTGCCCTGCACGTTCACCTTGTGTCTAATTCTCCCCTTCACGCTCCCTGCCTCTGATCCTTGTCCGCTATTGGTTGATTGCAAATGTCACTCATCTGGGTTCTGAACATGATTATGTCTGGGTTGCAGATTCAGCTAAAAAACAGTGGTTCTCAATGTGAGATCCAGAGATCCTTTCTGAGAGAAATGGACCCTTAAACCCTTATGGGGTTGTAACTCTGAGAGTGTACAAATGGAACCAATGGAACGGTAAGGGTCCATTTGGTTCCATCTGTACACCCTCAGAGTCATGGGGGGTCCTTGAAATTAAGAATCACTGAGCTATAAGAATCTAGATGTGATGTAGCTAAGGTTTCTTTTTTTCTTTTCATGGAACTTTGCTCCCCTCTGGTGGTGCAACTCACAACTTTGGGTCAGTAACATCACTGTCTGGTAGAAACCTTGTACTGTAAATGTCCAAACTTCTAGAGTTATGAGGTTTTGTGTGTGACTGAAGCAGCACCTAGAATGACCTGTATGACAAGTTGAATAAAGCCAGTTGGAATAGCACGTCATAGTCTCACTCTCATGTATTAGTAACTACTCTGGAAATTCACGTTGGAACTGTTTTTTTCTGAAAACCTTTTGGAAAATATTGGAATTGTTTTTAAAGATGTGTTTTGGGGCTTTTATGCCTTTACTGGATAGGACAGTAGACTGACAGGAAATGGGGGAAGAGACACGGAGTGACATGCGGCAAAGGTCGTCCGGATCGGGAATCGGCAATGCCTATGTGGTATGTGCCTGGACCGGCCAGCAGGCACCCCTGGAATTGTTGTTTTTAATTGATGAAAGGTGAATAAATAAAAAATATTAAAAATCAAACCTCGGTTCGAAGTGAAGTGGTACATTTTTATTCTATGTGTAATCTGTGTTCTAGATATACATTCTGTGTTCTAGATCTATACTTTCTATGTGCTTTAGTTCTATATTTTTATGAATTCTGAATGAGTGAATGATTTTTTCTGGAGGGCCAAATTGGCATGTGAAGCTTGACCAATCCTCAATTGGCCAAACATGCACGGGACATGTACGGGACAGACAAAATTGACCATTCAGATGGGGGGACATGTACGGTACAGTCAAAGCCACACCTTGGAAACGGCTTTCACCGCTTAAAAAAAGAACAAAAAAAATAAAACGGGGGGATACATTACATTTACTCATGACCCCCAAAACTGGTCCATGACCCAACCAGGCGGTCCCAAACCACCACCGTGTCCTCTGGTCAGCTGCTCCACCATGACAGCGGCCCCAGTACCGGCTCACAGATGGAGCCTATGAGGACGTATGGCGCCTCTTTCTCCTGCCCGCCGTCCTCCGCTGGCGTAGGAGGAGCGCCGCCGGACAGTCCCGGCAGAGCTGGAGCGCCCGTCTTATAGGCGGGGGCGGCAGCAGGGCCTGTCGGCGACGTGTCCCGGAAGATCTCGTCCGCGACCCGGAAGCGGATCTCCTCCCCCCGGTCCACTTGGTAGAAGTGGACCGCCTCGGCCCCCCCCTTGCCGGCGGTCTCGTACAACCACAGCCACGCCTGCTTTGCCTCGTCGAAACTGGCCGGCTGCTGCAGTAAGTGCGGCGGGACGAGGATGTCTTCGAAGAAGCCCATGGTCACGTGAACCCCGTCGGGACCGCAGCGCTTCACCTTTCCCACCAGGATCTCGTCGAGGAAAGGGCGAAACACGATGCACCTGAAATGGACTTTGGTGTGGGAGGCGCCGTCGTCGCCCGGAAAAATGTAGGAGTCGTGCAGTTTGGTGACGTCGTACAAGCAGACGCAGAGGCCAACGTTGTGGACCACCCTGTTGGACAGTTTCTCGTTGAGCTCTTCCGCTATGGCGTCGTTGAGTCGTCGTTGGAAACCCTGTGGAGGAATCCGCACCGTGTCGACCATTTCTACAAGCACGAACATGATGATGATGCTGCTGGTCCTACTGGGTCACATTTCAGTTGTTCCTTTTTTATGTTATCTACATAAAATGTCAACATTCAGCCAAATCAATAATTCGCCTATACTGTATATATCCCTATACTGTGTGTATACAGTCCATATATATATGGACGGTTGATGTCAATGTCCTGATAGGCAGTGTGAGTCACCATGACTCAAACATAACCATATATAGAGTTCACTATGACTTAGCCATAACATACCGGTAATAGTTTCCATTGCAGCTACATGTGATCATGCTGTTACAGAATGACATCAGACCGGGCCCAAGGGCACAGGGGGGCAAGGGGCCGAGACGCGGACCACCTTGCAAGTTGCAAATAATGTGTTTACTGACATGCAAAACTGTCCACCACTGTTCATGGGTTTAAGAGTAAATATACTTAGTTACTGTCCACCGCTGTTCACTGACACACTCTTTCCATGGATTGATGCTGGTCTTTCTGGCCTTCTGAAGATGTTACCTGAGAATCAGTGTAATCGGAGCATCTTCGTTGCTGAGTTCATCAGTGGGAAGTGAAGTGGACACCCCAGCAAAGTGAGCTCATCAGTGGGAAGTGGACACCCCAGCAGTGCGCCAATCTGCTTCTATGAACATGAAGCATCTGGACCTGGCGTACAGGGACTTGCATACAATCGATTTAGTTAATGTTCTCAACTGTTCATGGGTTTAAGAGTATACATTCAGTCTATGTTCACCACTGGTCATGGGTTTAAGAGTAAATATACTATTAAGGCTATTTGGCTTATTAGGCATAATGCCTGATTGAGGTGAGGAATGAAGGAAAGCTGTCATTCTCTGATCCTGATACTAACACACACATACACACCTTCACACACACTTTCACTGACACACTTTTTCCATGCATTGAGGCTGGTCTTTCTGGCCTTCAATTGGTCAGTCATTGTGTCCGGGAGGTATTGTATCTTCCTGTAACTTTTATTTTCTCCCCTGAACCCAGGGTATGGCAGCTGCATACCCCAGCCATACCCAATTGACGCACCTGCTCCCTTCGCTTCCTCCCACATTTTGGCCATGGCTATCCAAAGCAACGCAGCCTTATCCCGTTTCTGCTTACCTTCACCAGCAGATACCAAATGGCATGTACTGCACGTGGACCTAGCAGAACTGGTGCAGCCTTCCATAGCCGACCCCCTTCTGCAATAGGAAAGTCACCACGACCATCGGTATACTTGCACAGCCCCACCAATACCACACTGTCAAACATGCCATAAACCTCATCCACCTCACCAGCCATGCTGTCAAAGGCTGACAAACAACTTCAAGGTACTAGTACCTTGAAGTTGTTTGTCAGTTCGGTTGTAAAAGCAGACCCAAGCTTTTCAACTCCCTTTATCTCAAGCCCTCTGCTGAATCCTAACCAACAATCACCACATCCCTCACTTAGTTCACCTCCTCGACGACCTCCCTAAAGGGCGAGGTCGCGCCATATGTTGGCCATCTGGCCAGTCATGTATATCGGACCAGTTACCCATATATGGAGACCCCCATGGTACCCATGTATGGAGATCCATCACAGATATGGGTTTTGTACAAAAGGGTCATGCTAGGGAAGTCCCACCAGCAGCCAACCCTCCCCCTGGCTAGTCATGGACAGCTCCACTCACCTGCTCCCACTTCACCACACCTGCACACACTCATTCATCACTGGCTGGGCTATAAAAATGACTGTTTGAGTGTCAGGCCTTTAGTTCTCCACACCAATCTAACCCTAACCCTAACCCTAACCGCAGCACCACCGGAGAGTGCCCTGCCCTGGAGTCTCAGAGTCCTTGTTATGCGCGGATGAAGTGAGTTAGTTTAGAGTTTAATGATTACTTACTTGATTACTTGTATGGTGTTATTGTAATTGAGCTCACTTGTTTGCTGTAGAGAAATGCAGCCACCACAATAACCCCTTAAGAATATTACATAGTACATGTTTACTGTTTATTGTCTGCCTTTAAACATGCATTGTTTGTGATGCCAAGTGCATAGTAGTAGGTATTGTAGACTTAAAGGAAGTAGGCATTGTAGACTTCTGAAGCTGAATGTATTATGTATAATGTTGAATACCTTAAGACTGTTGTTTATTAATGATGTTGAAATATATTGTTGAATGTATATTTGATTGTATTCTCTGTTTTATAGAATAAAAACCATAACATATGGAAAAACCCTTCTCTTCAATGGCATTCTTGCCGATGCACCCATGGTGAAGCAAACCCCTTACTAGCCCTGAACCCCAGAGAAACCCAACCCCTACTTTATAGGTTTAATATTGAAGACTTCAGGGATCTCCATATATGGGCATAAAAGGGATTTGGTTCCCCTGGCATCTCCATATATGGGCATAAAAGGGATTTGGTGCCCCTGACATCACAGTGATGTCAGAGCGTGATGTCAGAGCATGAGAGTCAATCAACAAAAAAGACAAGCGTTACCCATACGTACAGATACATGCATCAAGATGTGACGGTTCTGATACAAAACTGCGACCTATGGTCGCAATAAATATAAGGCCTTGTGAAAAACGTTATATCCATTATTATCAATAAAGCTAGAAATGTAAAAACAGAAACAAAAATAAACATACAGACAGATTAACAGACATGACAACGCAATCACCTGTGAATGACGGATCCCACAATAGATTTAGGGTAGGGTTGGTAATGGGGAGAGTCAGACGAACACAACGTCGGAGTAATGCGGGTCGGAAAAATAACACGCAGGCTTCAGACACACCTCCTCAGTAGCAAGGGTGTCGCACCAAATTCTGGGCCATGGGTACAGGGATTCACTTCAATATACTTAAGATATTGAAAAATAGCAGATATACAAGCTCGCAGTGCGGCACCGAGTGCAGCACTGCGAGCTTGTATATCTGTATTTTTCAATAGCTTAAGTATATAAAATAATTAAGGCCCCTCCACCTTAAGGCCTTCCTCAATACATGTAGGGTTGATATTTCAATTCTCACTTGTGGAAAAAATGAATTTTTGGTTTCCTCTTCATCTGCATCTTCATCGTATGAAGGCCATCATCTTTACCTTCGTCATCAATATCTTCATCTCCTCCTCATAATCATCTTTCAATGCTTGGACATCGGTTAATGTGGGCTATGCTATTTTCTTCTGTTGCTGTTAGTAGTCATGGTTTCCAGTTCCCACCTGATGTCGTGTGGGAGTACAGTCTGCTCCAGACCGAACTGAATAACCGATAGCTTGCATAATGTCTCCAGACTAGGACTTAAATCTAAGACGTACAGGTCATCGGATGCGGTCCATGTTCCAAAGAGGAAGATACGATCTCCCACCATGCAACAGCGCATACTATACACTGAACCTGGGCCTTTCCCCTTTGGCTCAAGCTTCTTCCAGCAGGAGGTCTCTGGACTGAATTTCCACAGATCATTGAACGCCTGGTACCAGTTACAGCCAGCAAATATGTACATCTCTCCGTTGTAGGCAAAGGCTGAATGACCTGCACGTCCTCCTGGAACAAGCTGGGCATGAGGTGTACTCATCCAGCAGTTGGTCTTTGTGTCAAACACTCTGACATTGTTGTAGAAGTGCCCCTGGCCACCGTAGCCCCCAAATACAAACATCTCTGTCCCCATGATGATGGCAGAGTGACCCGATGACACGATTGCTGGAGTGCCTCTGGTGTTAATTAATGACCAGACCATTGTGGTGGTGTCCAACATATGGATGTCATCATGGTATCCATTCCGCTCTTTGGATCCTCCATAGACATACATGACCTTTCCCAAGACACAGGCTGAGTGTTCCCGCCTCGCCTCTGGAACAGTCCCAGAACTATGGGTCTTGAACCATCTGTGAGTGTGGACATCAAATGCATAAAGCACGTTGCAGAGAACCAATTGCTGTTTACTTCCCCCCCAGATGTAAATGATATCTTCTATGTGCACAGCTGTGTGGCCCCAGAGCATGGAGGGAACCTCAACAGGACATTCTGTTCTTCCAATGTCCAATGGGAACAACTTCATCCAACGCAAAGACACTGTGTTGAAGATGTGTACTTCAATCTGATCACTCTGGTCGTTGTTACTGTATCCTCCAAAGGAGTACACCTTGTGTCCGACTACCACAGCAGCATGACTGTAATCCTTATGTCCTCCTTTCTGATGTACCGTCCAGAGAAACATTTCACACGTCTGTACCACCGTAAACCAGTGCAACTAATTTACTGAGAAGGCTGGACAACCTGTTAATATAACAGATGCTCAATGACGTCATTTAAAGAACTATTGCGTGGTTGTGATGACAGTGTTGCGATGGCATTGCAAGATGACGTCATTATGTAGAGTACATGTGTCAGGACTCCATAGATCCCATTTTGTCACACAAAATTATTGGTGAAATAAAAAGTAAATTATGGTCCAATTAGAAACAAAAAGCATACATTCCATCTAAGCAAAAACAGAGATACTGCTTTTCTTAGCCAAATAAACACAAACAAGTCCTAACAGTCCATTCAAGAAAGGTGAGATTCTCCTTTTTCCTCATTCAGGAACATCTTTTCAGAGAAAAGGTCCTTTACTGTTAGGTAAATTGCATGTGCCAACTATCTTACATGCAGGGTTTGAATAAAGGGGGGGGCCAATGGGGGCTTGGCACCCATAGATAAAGTCTGGGCCCCCATAGTCAAAAAAAACCCTATGGGGTCTCTTTTTTTCCTAGGTGTTTTTTTTTTTACTTTTTTTTTCTATATTGGACTGATAGTTCCACATGTTATCATACCTAAATGACCAAATAGATAAACGTATTCCCACCTGAAAGATGCTTATTCAACTTTTATTCATGCTGAGCGTGCATACCAAGCGAGCAGTCACACACACACACACACACACACACACACACACACACACACACACACACACACACACACACACACACACACACACACACACACACACACACACACACACACACACACAAACTAGGCTGGCAGCTGTGATCAGTACACTAACGACCAATTTATTCTGCAACGGTTGCACACTGTATATCCCCATATCCCATATTCAATCTACAAACTCACAAGGCGGCGTGCCGCACCGCTTTGTGAGCTCAAGATCTGCAAAGTGATTTATTATGAATCATGCTTAGCCTATGTACCGGTATGTCTTGTAGCCTATATCTCGCTGCAGAGAAGGCAGTAATACTTATAAAAGTAGGCTATGTAATCATTAAAATTATAATTATTATAGGCTCCACTAAATCGTCAGCCCATAAATGTAGGCCTATTTGCAAATGGAAAGGGGGGAAAACAGCTTGTTTGTTTATAGTTTTCATTATAGCCTTTATAGCCCCAAAGACACCCGAAATAATATTGTGAAAGGAAAAATATGATTTAATAAAGGAAACCTGTTTTAGGCGACTTTATACCTGAAAATGTCATTTTTAGACAACTTTATACCCGAAAATACTAGAATTTTCGGCCGGCGCTGCGCGGCAGCGAGATGTCACCCAAATGTGACGGCCCCCATAGCTCTCTGGGTATAATTTGAACCCTGCTTACATGTGTGCTGCTGGGCATCTATGATCATCATTGGACATTTACAGTTGAAAAGATTTACTGAAATCTTACTCATGGAGTAAAAGGTTACAGGCTGTAAGTGTAAAAGGACTGTATTGTTAACAGTGTGGCGTAAGAACAATATTTGATAACATTTCACAAATGATAAAGCACACATAGAGGACCTGTGGTGTTGAAACCTTTATTAAACCAAATAGACATTTCTTTGAGTAAAAATAACATAAAAATACTCATAATAATTAATAAAAAAGATCAATATAGACACAAAACTCTGTAGAATGTAGATAAGTAATCAAAACTCATCTGTCTCTGGCCTCAAACCCCACAAACCCAGAAGCTTGTCAACACTTTACTGCGTCATTATTTACTGCATATCAATGGACATAATAAGTATTGCTTGGTTGTAAAATATGACTTGTTAAATCCTGACAAATGTAAATAGGATCCATATACACAACATAAACAACAATCCAAACACAAGAAACTGTTAATGCTTATTTCATTCAGCTTTGATCACAAACTTTACACACAGAGCTTTTCCCCGGTGTGAATCAGTGTGTGACACTTCAGTTGTGCCTTTTGATTAAACATTTTGCCACGCTCTTTTTTTTCTCAGGGCCCCCCTGTAGTAACTCTAAGGACTCTGAGGATTTGTGGGTCACAGACCAATTCATGGGTCACAACTCCAGTAAAAATCTAATTTTCTACACATTTTAAAACAACAGTTACTGACAAAACTCATCTCCTTCCCTTTTACCATACACCTAACCCAACACTGTGGGTGTGGCTAACCTCAGCTGGGTCACCACCCACCTGACAACCAGGCATACTTAATGAACTGGTGGGTGTGGCCACATAAAAACCTAATTTTAACACTTTCAGTACACTTTTTGGGATGAAAATATTCTTCCTAGTCTAATCATAATACCTGATCATCACTTTGTTTTAGGCGGGGAAAAGGTCATGGCACCCCATCTTTAACAATTAGTGAAAATAGCTGAACTACAAGCTCACAATGCAGAGGTTTTTGTGCCGTGCTGTAAGCTTATAGATCGGCTTTTTTCACTAGTTTGGGTTCTAGGCAAACGTCTAATATCTCTTTTGGGTCTTCAGCTAAAAGCTTTGGGAACCACTGGCTTACATCACAGTGTGCAATAAGGTCATGGGCATGTTTTTACCAGGCTGAACCAGGAAGCAAACTACAAAACCAGCCTAAAGAGTCTCATCTCCGTTTAAAGCAAAATTAATTGCGTCCGAAGGTCGCATTATACCCTGAAAAACCTCATAGCTTGTCTGTCTGACTGTCTGTCAGTACAGGAAGTGATGTCAGTGTGATGTCAGTGAGTCACAGTGATGTGGTACATAATGACTCATATATGGGCATAAAAAGGATGTCACGTGACAACACAAGTTACGAGATTTCTCAGGGTATAAAAGTCCATAATGGTCATTCCCAGAAAAAGAAAAAAACCTTTTATGTCCATACATGGAGATTTCTGATGTCATAAATTCCAGGTCGAAAATGAGAATGTTAGGGTACCATATAGACGCATTTCTGCTGAATGCTGAAGTCACATTTTGAAGGGGAATATCCTACTATAGCCTATAGAGTTAACACAGAAATCGCAAATTTAATGCAATTTCCGAATAGTAAAGTATAAAATACGGCTAGCATGATCAAGAACACAAGATAGTAAAAGGCACAAAGCATTATAATTTACTTTACCGTTCGAAATAATGATTTGTTGGCTTTAAGTCCAGCTATTTCTGTTATAGTCTCCCCTTCTAAATTGATGTCAGCACCCGGGGGATGCTGAGAAATTTGCTGAGTGGGCGGGCCGTGAATAAGGCTTATGAAAGCAGCGCTCCCCAAAACAACAGGTTTGGGGATTGGTGGGAATTGATTACATGATACAGTCACCTGTGCATTTAGTCTCAATGCTTGTAAACAAGAAACCCGTCTATATGGCCCATAAATGGAGATCCACAGGCATCAAACCAAGGCCCTAACTCACCAAGGCCCTGCTTGGCATTACTAATTAACGTATGTTTTTTTTATGCCCATATCCATGTATGGGCATAACATATATTGTATGTCGATACATCTATCTATAAATGCGACAAATCTCTGTGAGTATGTGCCCCGCGTATCTCAAGAACCGTTCGTCCCACAGACAGACAGACAGACAGACAGACAGATAAAGAGATATCCATATATGGGCATAAAATGGATGCAGACAGACAGATACAGATATCTCCATATATGAGCATAAATGGACACAGGAAAAACAGTCAATACGGGTCCTACAGAGATCTCCATATATGGGCATAAAATGGATGCTTAGAGACAGATAACTCCATATATGGGCATAACTGGACACAGGCAAACAGATGGTCAAAACGGGTCCTACAGAGATCTCTATATATGGGCATAAAATGGACGTAGACAGACAGATATCTCCATATATGGGCATAAATGGACACACGCAAACAGATGGTCAAAACGGATCCTATGGGGTTTGCATTAAAGGGCAGGGCATTCATTCCCTATTTACATTGTTCCTGAGTTGGCCAGGTCGCCGACTAGACGCTTCTAGTATTATTAATAATAAAGGATAAAATTAAATAAAAAGTCCATATATGGTCATTCCCAGAAAAAGGAAAAAACAACAACTTTTATTTCCATACATAAAATTTCTGATGTCATAAATCCCAGGCCGAAAATGAGAATGTTAGGGTACCCCCTTATGCCCATATGGAGATCCACAGGCATCAAACCAAGGCCCTAACTCACCAAGGCCCTGCTTGGCATTACGTTTTATGCCCATATATGGAGATTCCTATATTGTCAATATTAAGAACATTATTAAGGGGGGTAATAATAATAATAATAATAATAATAATCTTTTATTTGTACCTTTCATGACATGAAATGTATGGAAGTAGAAATGCAGCTCAAAGCGCTTTACAGAGCAGAAGATGAAGCACAAGTGCTTAACAGAGAAAAAAATAAAAATAAACAATTAATTACAATGATTTCAATAAAAACATAAAACATTGAAGAACAATTTCAGAACAGTGCAGACGTCAATTAAACTGCACAGGGATTTAAACATTCAGCTAAAAGCAAGAGTAAAGAAACAGGTCTTGAGCTGTGCTTTAAAGCTATCCACAGAGATTAAGGATATTATGTTATCAATACTAAGGACATATATGTGTGGCGTGTTCCTCCCTCCGCGTCATCAGCGCCCACACCCTAGGTGGGGTTGGCGATAGGGCCTTTCTGTGTGGAGTTTGCATGTTCTCCCCGTATCTCCTAGGGTAACTCCCCCCAGAATGACAACAACTAGAATCGTCAGAGAAACGCTGTGGTTGGCAAAGAATTGGCGCGACCTCGAGGTTGAATGTCACCCTAAGGTCACAAGTCACTCTGAGGTGTCTTACTAGTAAAAATGCTATAAATAATAACATTTGTGGTTTATATTAATGTGATCGTGGGTACAACGGTTTGTACTTCTGTACAAACTGTTCTCGGTTTAACTTCACAAAGCAGAAGACTAAGCTGCAGTTTCATCAGTGAAGTTAAGAGCAACTTCACTTCTCACAGATATGGTACCTTCTTTTTGAACATAAGACATTAACCCATCCTCCACCGTAGAAGGAGGAGCCTGCACAGTTCCAGTCTTCATCATGAGGATATCCACTGCTCCAGTACCTGCAGAGTAAACAACATCATATATTGACAACCACATCCACTCAGTCACTAGACTTTGTTAGAATTACAATAGAAAAAACGTGTAAAATGTCTCACTGTGGTGTTGTCTGGGGAGTTCCATCAATCCAGGTCCATCTGCCCTCAGTCCTGTTCAGACCAATCCATGAAATAATTATGTCCTCATGGGTCAATCGTTTGATGAAGTCCTGATAAATTGTACAGAAAGATGATTGAAACACAATTAATTTTCCCCAATGCATTCAGGTTTTCATTTCATCACATGCATGTATGAGGATGATGGACACACACACACACACACACACACACACACACACACACACACACACACACACACACACACACACACACACACACACACACACACACATACCACACACACACACACACACACACACACACACACACACACACACACACACACACACACACACACACACACACACACACACACACACACACTAACCTGTTCTTCTTGACTGTTAATGATCACCAGATCTGCTCCTGTCTGCAGACATTGTGCTCTGCTTTCCTCCCAGGTTTTCTCCTCAGTAGATCTGTAGTAACAGCTGCATCCAAACTTCTTCCATCCACTGGGACACGGCTCTAAACAACAAACACACATTTTACTTCTGGATTTCAATGAAATGACAGCTCGACACATGCATGTGTGCATGCTCTTTTATATGTATATACTAGGGGTGTTCAGTCAGCCCACGGTTCGGTTCATATCTCGGTTTTTGGCTCACGGTTTCGGTTCGGTTTCTTGACTAAAAAATATTTCCAAAGTGTTCAGTTTATTTTAAAGATGGGGTGCCATCATTTGTTTCCCCCTTAAAACATGATAATCAGGTATTAAGATTATACTAGGAGGAAGATTTTCTCCAAAAAAGTGTACAGAAAGAGGTAAAATAATGTTTTTTCTGTGGCCACATCCAAAAAAGAAAGAAATTCAGTTCCTTCTGTATGGACTGTTCAGTTCGGGACAGGGCCATTCGGTTCGGTATACCGGTTCGGTTCAGTATTGTTGCACCCATATACACTGTATATCTAATATAATTTATTGTTGTTATGATCTGCAAAGGACAGAAATGCTGAAGATAAACACAGTTGTTGCTACTGTTCATGATGAGGTCAAGCATCTGTGGGGGAAATTTTATTTGAGAAGAACTTGTCAACACAGCATATTAATCTTATGTTATTTAAAGGAGCAAGAAACCCCACCTCTTTATTTGTTTTATGAGAATTAAGATTATGAAAAGAAATCTAAAATGTAGGCGTGGTTATCTGTTGTTGTGAGGCGAGGGGGCAGAGTATTGCGTGCACATCATTATAGTCTGAAAATTATGCCTCCCTAGTCCTTGACCTACTTTTAACTCTTTATTAGTGGCCAAGCCACTCATTGATATCGTACTTCATCTTCTGCCACTTTTTCTGTCCTGGCTTGACCGTGCAGTCGCTTTTTACGAAACTTAGCAGTATAGTAGAGGACTATGCCAAACGTTGAAAACACAAAGCTCGCAACAATTGACCAAAGGGTGGTGCTGTAGGAAGCCTTTGAAAGTGCAAACTTTGAACAGGTATAGCTCATGCTCTGTTTGAGATACAGCCATGAAACCTGGACACACATATGCATCTCCTCATGCCGAACAACTTTTTTGACTTTTGACCTCTGACCTTTAGATCTCCCACCATTTTGAATTATATGAAAAACAGTAAAAATCTATCTCCTCCTGGGATTTTTGCGTCACGTGCACGGAACTGGAATTGGACCAATATCTAAAGATCTGTGGATATACAGATTTTTGAACGAACCTTCATTTTTGGACAAATGAAACGCGGGCATCGATCACGAGGACGTTCCGCATTAACGTATGTGGACGTCCTGAAGAAGGATGCGGGAGCTGAAAGCTCTTCGGAGCTGGCCGGGTGTATGGAGAACCGGAACGACTGGAGACTCCGATGGAAGCTCGTCTGAGGACGACCGAGAGAGATATGTTGGTGTGCCCCTGGATTCTTTGGATCTGAAAATTGTGCCCATACTGAAAAAAGGTTGAGAAACACTGCCCAAACTATACCCTAAAGTCCGACTTGAGAGAGAACCAGGAAACAGACAGTCACTGTCTGTACACAGTGTGACTGTTTGCCCAGAACTATTGTGCGTTTCCAAATATACGCAACTGCAGGTGTTTCTCTCTGGTCAGTATAGTGAAACCCCCCCCCCCCCCCCACCCCCCCCTTGATACAACTTTATATAAAACAAATGTTAATATTAATTAGATAAGCCACATCACAACGAACTAATGGAATGCAGAGAGCAAATATGTAATGAGTGGCGCCAAGTATTTATTTTCTACACAGAAACTAGAAGTTCACAGAAATGGCTACAGAGACAGCAGAAAGCTCTGAATCCATAAGCCTATGCGCCAATTGATCCATATCATTGCTCCCTATCGTAAGTGACTCATTTATATAATATATACTTATAGAAAAAGTGATTTTGGCTGCCCCTGAGGTGGGGTCTGATTTTTGGTATATAGGTTTTTTTTTATTGGCCTAAAATATTGTCTATACATAGTCATGAATCCACCTGCTGACCGTCTGTCAGCATTGAGCAATTTCTTTTATAGTGGGTAAAGGTTTGGGGCCCATCACTTACTATACACTATACTATAAAGGAAAAAAATACCTCCAAATAATCTGCTTTAAGTAGCATGTGAGGGGTCATATTAGGGATTTTTAATGATTCTGAATCAATTACAAGCATTGGTTTGGCATGAAAAACATTCCTTGGCCTAAAAACAGACGCACATGAATATGGTTTTGTGATGAGTCATCACTTTTGACAGTTTTGTCGGGGCTGAGGTGGGGTATGGACTGTGGTATATAGTTTTTTTTTACTGGCCTAAAATATTGTCTATATACATACAGTCATGAATCCATGAATCCAAGTTTTTCATGCAAACCAAATGCTTGCAATGGATTCAGAATAATTATAAACCCCTAGTTTGACCCCTCACATGCTACTTAAAGCAGATTCTTTGGTTTTTTTTTTCTTTATTGTGTATAGTAAGTGAATGGGACAAACCTATACCCCCTATAAATACAATTGCTCAATGCTGACAGGCGGTCAGCAGGTGGTTTCATGAATGTATATACATATATATAGACAACATTTTAGGCCAATAAAAAAAAGAACAATATCATACCTATGCCATAAAAGCCAAGTTGGCAACCGGACTATCATGACTCTTTAAGTGGATTGACATGTCAACACTGCATACTTTAGTTTGCAGATGCATGCAATAATACCCAGAAAAAGCAACAATGACAATTAGACAACAAAAGAAGTCTCATGAAGTTCCGGGTTAATATTGTGGTGGCTTTTATAGCTTTTTATAGTTACAACTACAAAATGTCAGTCACAAACTCCCTGAGTGAGTGATGTGGTAGTTTAGTAGCCTGGGTTCCAGCCCGACTCATCCCCACCCCGAGTCAGAGCAACGCCAGGCTAGTAGTTTTGTGACATGGAATACTCACAGTGAGTGATGTGGTAGTTTAGTGACATGGAATACTCACGGTGAGTGATGTGGTAGTTTAGTGACATGGAATACTCACAGTGAGTGATGTGGTAGTTTAGTGACATGGAATACTCACAGTGAGTGATGTGGTAGTTTAGTGACATGGAATACTCACAGTGAGTGATGTGGTAGTTTAGTGACATGGAATACTCACAGTGAGTGATGTGGTAGTTTAGTGACATGGAATACTCACAGTGAGTGATGTGGTAGTTTAGTAACATGGAATACTCACAGTGAGTGATGTGGTAGTTTAGTGACATGGAATACTCACTGTGCACAGCCTGGCCTATGTTCCCACCCAGCAGCAGAAGACACAGCACAGCAACAACTATGAAACGCCTTCTCTCTGTGTGACAAAAACAAGATACAAGCCCTAGTTACACTGTCAATCAGACCAAAAGATTATTCTACACAGGGTATCTGCAGCACATTTCCCAAGTACAAATTCAATACTTTTTAAGGCTTTTTAATACCTCTAAAATGACAAATTCAATACCATTACCGCGGCAAAGGAATCGACAAATGTAAGGCCAAATTCATAAATCAGAGACAAAGCAGAGTGTCAGTAAAAAGCTACCACATATACAGTAGGAATAAACAAATGCACATGCAAACTTGGCCAACCAATATTCTTATTTCGGTCTTCATTGTAACTTTGTCTTTAACCTTTTAAATCCAAAAGGAAAACATCTCTCCCAATTAATTTTAGTACAATCCCAGTACTCACAGCAATATTACCTGTCCAATGTGGCCCAATTCATGACCCATGAATAAAAAACAATATAACATCAAATGGTGAAAGGAGCCTTACAAATGCATGGTAGGACACCTCTGGGGCTTTATGAAATCACCTGGGTCCAGAATTTAAACTGTAGGGCCTATAGTCCCTCATCCATCCATGTCGTCAGAATATAACCCACATAAAATATCTCCAGATGAGACCCCTCCATTGATTCCAATCACATATCCATTTGTTTTTTTGTTAACCTTCATAGCCTTTATATGGATAATATAATTCACATTTGTAGCTATAAAATAAATGCAATGTAAATTATAACATAACATGGTTTATGAGGGTGTAGAAAATGCCATTATATTTACATTACAAGAGCCTACTCACTTCAAATGTGGACAATGCACACTGATCAGGTTTTTTGTGTTGGCATCAGGCCTGGAATTTCATCATTTTAGGGGCAAGGCCACTTGGCCTTTGGGGTTGTCCATTTTTTGAGGGCACAAAGGCCAAATGACAGGGCAGAAAGGCCATCAAATAAAACAAGATTTTAGTCCATTTAAATAAGTAATTGAATTTAAGGGTTAAACGTAATATATAGAATATCTGCTGTGAAATAAATAGATGGGTATTTATACAGTCTGATGCTCAGCCCTGCACAATTCAAAGATACTGGATTGGTTTAAAAATGGGGACTGAACACGACACTGGTGTCTACATGAAAAGAAAGACACTGGTGTCTACATGTTGGCAAGACAGAGACAGAGGAGAACGTGGTACAATCAGCTGGGGCATTAAGGCTACTGTGGCCTCAGGTCATGCCATTGGTTTGAGGGGCACAAGGCCAAACTGAGGGGCCTCATAGCCTTCATAGCCTCCATGAAATTCCTGCCCTGGTTGGCATATACATTTCTTGACAATATTTACAAACGTTTTGAAACCCATTTGCCCCAATACAGTAACTTGTGTTGCATGCCTTGTGCACGCGCGCACACACACACACACACACACACACACACACACACACACACACACACACACACACACACACACACACACACACACACACACACACACACACACACACAGCCCCGCCTCCCTTCTCGTTCACACACAGAGACAACCGTCTGTCCGTCTCACACACAGAGAGAAATAGTTTATCTTCCTCCCAGTCTCCGTGGTAAAGGCATGCAGCTGGTTTGTTTCTCAACTTACAGATACTTCTAGTAGGCTGCTTTCTGACAAGCGGCACAGCAATGACAAAGCGCTGGAACGTCGGCGATCCGCGATGCGTGATATTGAAACGTATTGTGGCATGGTCATGCTGGACCTCCAGAAGGCATTTGACACCGTCGATCATTCTATTCTGATCGAAAAACTCAAAGCTATTGGTCTTGATAGCACAGCAGTGAGATGGATGCACTCTTACTTGGTGGGGAGGGAACAGATGGTGGAAGTCAACGGAACCCTGTCCCCCCCCCTCCCAGTAAACTGTGGAGTACCTCAAGGGAGTATACTAGGACCACTGTTGTTCTTAATATACGTAAACGACATGTCATCTGCTTGTGACTGCAATCTGTTTCTGTTCGCGGATGACTCGGCTCTCCTAGTCTCAGGCAGAGACATTTTGCAGGTTGAAAAGGCCCTTAACTGTGAACTTAACAAGATCTGCACCTGGCTCAATGACAACAGACTCTCAATTCACCTAGGCAAAACTGAATGTATCCTCTTTGGATCTAGTCAGAAACTTAGCCTAGTTGAGAACTTCACAATTAAAGTAGGTGACACTGTGATAGAAAGAAAAAACCACATCTGCTACCTGGGTTGCATCCTGGAGGCTAACCTATCCAGTGAAAAAATGACCACCAAGGTAATCAATAAAGTCAATCAACGAATTCGCTTCTTGCAAAGAGTTGCCCCACTGATCAATATTAAATCCCGAAAGACACTAGGAGGTGCTCTTATTGGGCCCCTCATTGATTACGGAGTCCTTGTCTGGTATCGCGACGCCCCAGCTGCCTTAAAGCTAAAGCTCCAAACAGCCCAAAACAAACTAATTAGGGTTGTGCTTGGTCTCCCTCCTCTGACCCACCTTACCGAGCATCACCACGAAAGCGTGGGGTGGCTCAAAGTAGCTGACAGAGTACAGCATCTTGCAATGGGCCTGGTGTACAAGATACACTACACCTCCAAGATTCCCATGTACCTGACAAACTACTTCTTAAAGGTCAAGGATGTTCACGATCATAACACCAGAGGCAGCTCCACTAATCATCATCAGCGTAGATTTAACACTAAACAAGGCGCTAACTCGTTCTCCTGCTATACCATCAACATGTGGAACGCCCTTCCACAAGCCCTAAAGGAGAGCAAATCCCTAGCCTCCTTCAAAATTGGTATGAAAAGTCACCTTCAGACAGCAGCTACCCGTGACTTGTAAATAGACTAAGCCCCCATGCTCCCCCCCCCCCCTTTTTCTTTGTATTCTGCCTTTTGTATTTGATGTTATGCTTTTGAAACTGATATTATCCTAGATAAAGTACTATGTTCTATCCGTCTGTCTTTCAATGTTATATGAGATACTTAAAGTGTGGTTCCTGTGGAAATAAGCCTCGGCTTTCTAGGATCTCCTTTTAGTTGACCTTGTACCAGTGATTTGTACTGTCATGAAACTGTACTTTTTTTTTCTATTGCAAACTTCTAATAAATTCTTCAATCAATCAATCAACGGCATTGCCGCAAGCCACGCCCCGGACTCATTTTTGAAGCTTGTGATTGGCTGAACCGGACGTAGGGAGCGCTCCGTTGTGGTCTCTTGGACCGCGCGAGGTGCACCAAACCCCAATTATCATGGCGTTTATCGTGCGCTTGCCCAGGCCGTAAAATAGAACGATTGCATTCACCACGGCTTCGTAACTCGCGCGGCGCTCCGCCGGCCGCGCGGCCCTGGCCCGCTCTTCGCCCCCGAGCGCCGCTGGCCTTCGCGCCGCTTGCAGTGTCGTGGACAATAACTGTGAAAACGAGCGCTCTATGCGGCAATGCCGTTACGTTTCAATATCACGCATCCGCGATGCCCCCGCATCGCTCTGTTGTGTCAACAAACATGCTACATGCTATTAGATTAGCATCTATCTAAGGACTTCTGAAGCTGAGAGGGGACGCGTTTTAGTGAAAGATAGCGACAGTCAGGCAAGTCCCGTAAAAGACGCGCTGTGGTTTGAGTGACGCTCCCCCCCCAAAAACATTTACTATTCTGTCCCCCAGTAGATGTAACTCGGACGGCGTTGAGTCGGCTCATGCAACAGCAGGGAGCGTTTGTTTCGGTCCACTCGACCGGCCGTTTGGTCGCATCACAGCATCACAATCATTACATTACTTTGATTGGATTACGTCGGACGGCTCAGAACGAGGAAGAAAAAACTACGGAGTGAAATAAACGCAACAAGTCTGTTTGCGACACGTTTATTCATTCTGCCCCAGATAAAATTCAATACCCCCACTCACACTATTACTATTCCATACTTTTTAAGACATTTTAAGGCCTTGAATTTGCTAAACTAAATGCAATACTTTTCAATGCTTTTCAAGATCCGCGGACACCCTGATTCTACACATCAAAGGAATTACTCCTCTAACAGTGTCCCTCATCTCTCCTCTGTCTCCTTCTCTGTCTCTCTTTCTTTGTCTCAAAAGGCATAAATATCTTTATTATTACTGTCTTCATTATTACTTTATGTATTGTTATGCTTTTTACAAATTTTTCCCCCAATTTAGTAATTCATGTCCAACTAATTCCTCCCCACACAAACACGCACGCGCGCGCGCGCACGCACGCACGCGCGCACACACACACACACACACACACACACACACACACACACACACACACACACACACACACACACACACACACACACACACACACACACATTTTCATTCGCACCCCTAATTATAGCACCATATTACAGACAGTAAATACTGTAGGTAAATCTTTCCATGATACAGTGTGTCGAGTTCAGTATGTTCAAAAGGAAAATGTGTTTGTTTGATCCGCACCACGGTTCACTTGCGTGTTCACACCATGGTCCTTTTTAAATGAACCTGACCCTGGTGTGAAGGCCAAAGTGACACTAGGGAGATATGCTAGAGATAGGCCATTAAATGGTGGGAACAGCATGATCCTGTTCAATTAGGAGGTTTTACCAGAGGTGGCCAGTGACACGAGGAGCTGAAAATATACATTTCCTCAAAAAATTACATAGACCATTAGTTTAAGAACGTGACGAAATAAGTACTTCACACACTTATATAGCAGCTTGTATGCTGTATATCTGCTGCGTATCTACTATTTTTGAATAGCCAACTTTTTTAGTTTTAGCGACAGTAATCTTACCAGACTGCAGTAACCTTTGTAGATCTTTCTCCTTCTTGGTCGGAAGATCTTCATCGACTGTGTCGTCTATCGTTTGGGGATCAAGGTGTTCATAATGTTCCTCTGCTTCTTGGAGCTCAATGGTATCAGATATAACTACAGCCATTTGTACCTTTATGACAAATGACTACTTTATGCAGTTATTTGGTCCAGCTCTTCACAACACCTGAATATACTGTATCCTCACTGCCCTAAACGTAGAGACACTACTGTTATATTGCATATGACAGCTCACACTCCACCCATGAAAATAAACCACACACACACACACACACACACACACACACACACACACACACACACACACACACACACACACACACACACACACACACACACAGACACACACACACACACACACACACACACACACACACACACAGCCTAGGTGGAGGGACCCTTCACATAGGCTGTGTGGTTTTTCTTTCTAAATATCAACCACAATGACGTAAGTTATACTAACGGAAGCTAGATGTTTTCCTGTAGCTTGCACGATCTCTCTAAAATTACACAACACAAAACTGTCCATTATTGCCAAACAGGGTCATGCCTATATGTTCCCTCAACCCTATGTTCCCTCACTGCGGTTAAAGGAGACATCCAGACCAAAACACATATAGGGTTAAATCTGCCTTTTATCATACCCCTTCATACCTGCTTTAGTCGATTTTTTTCATAGCTGCCCCTGTTGCTAGATTTCGGCTGCCCCTGTTGCTAGATTTCGTGGGCTCTGGTGTTTTGGTCTGGATGACTCCTTTAAGGTTAGGGTTTGGGTTAGGGTTAGAGTTAGGGTTAGGTATAGTGGTTAACATTGAGGGAACATAGGGCTTGACAAACAACAGGCACAGACTGGCACAGAAAATCACCCATGGCCATGGGTGCAGGGTGGAGGGGGTCTGGGGGGGGGGGGGGGGGTCCTACCCCTCAGTTTCATGAGGAGGGGGGGCCAGTGAAAATTACAAGTATGGTTTGTGCGATATAAAATGTGAGTTTACCATTATCACAGTAATCCTAAATCATATTCCATCATATTTAAAGGAATATTCCACTTAAAAATTGTTATTTGGTTATGGATTTATTCATTCATACTTATTTTATTTAACAGATTGATTGATTGAATGATTGAACGGTTTTATTGACATGCAGATCCATAGGACATGCAGATACATAACCATGTAAAAGGGATATTTCACTTTAAAATATAATAAACCTTTTATAAAAATATATAAATACAAAAAGTAATGGAAAAATCAAGGCCCCTCGCGCATTAGAATCACACGCTAATGCATGAGGGGGCCATGATTTTTCCATTACTTTTTAGTTTTTCTTTGTTTGTAAAAGTTTTTAATGTTTATTTTATTTAAAAATGAAATATCCCTCTAATGGAAAAGGACACAAAAGCTTGGAAGCGAGTGTAAATGTGTTGGTTCTGGACTTTGCTCACATCTGCGTTCTGAAATGCGCACCAGGTGTGTGCTCAGTTTAGTGAGTGCAGTCAGTGTGGCTTATTTACGAGCGACCAGTTGGCAGCGGTGCACTTTTTCAGTCTGAACACTGAAGGAAAACGTTCTGAAAGGCAGCACTTGCTAACATAATGTTGCTATTGAAAGGTAATTTAATGCATAACATTGGCCTACCTGCTGTTACGTTGATGCCTGTGTAACAATAAAGCCCAAAGGACCAATCAAGCCGCAACTGATGCATTTTGTTATAATTTCCTACACCATTGTTGAAGCGCTCGAGACACTGCCATGAAAATCAACCAATCAAAACACTGCATTGACGCCCCACACGGCCAAACCCCATCTTCTGAGTAGATTCGGTCAGTGTGTGCACACAGCACACCGGGGGCGCAGCACACTGTATTTTCGAACGACAACGCACCAAGTGCACCGAATAAACGAACGACAAGTGTGCATTTTCGAACGCACCCCATGTGACAACAGCAGACTATACCCAGGTGGGTGGGTGTGTTTACCACTGATGACATGTGGCCCCATGCAGGGCTGATGCAATGCTGGAAAATGATACATTTTCACGTCTAATGAGAGGAATGAGTCTCTGGAGATCATTTCAAAACATGTGCCAATTAATTAACAATTGTAAGTTTGCCATATAGGGATGGGCAACAAAACAATACATCACAATGGTTGTTAATAGGCCTATAACAAATGCAGACAATGAGCTCATTGTATTTTTGTCCATACCGTACCCCTATCCCTAAACTTCTCATTGTTGACTATTTTGAAAATAATTAATAAAATACTTCAAATAGCCGATCTACATCAACGCGTTGTGAGCTTGTAGATCAGCTATTTGAAATATTCAAATGTGTTACAAAATAGTAAGAAATGGCAAAAGAGTTTAGGCATGGACAAAAATAGAGCCCATCTTCTCTGTCAAAAAACGTAACTTGTCAGAAAATGGGAAAGAAATGATGTTAATAATATTCCAATGTGTCCACAGACACAGTGTTGTGAGCTTGTAGAGTGTCTATTCTTGCTGCCTGCTTTTGCACGCCACTGTTGTACAACAAATTAGAGCGTTAACTTAAGAAAAACAAATAGCTCAAGTATGGTATCTACATGGTTTCTGCCTGACAGAGACAATTTGCAAGCTTTCTAGACGAGGAATACATTTGGATGGAAGTTGCACTGTGAAAAACGTTAGGTGCCCGCTGGCCTATAGCAGTCCAGGCACATGTCACAGGGGCTCTGATGCATGACCGCGTGTCGCGGGTTTGAGTCCCAAACCCATTCTTTTCTCCCCTCCTGGCACCTATAGTGTTCACAACCATGTTCAAACTCTCACCTGCACTGTCTGCAGTCCCTTCCTGCTTCAAGAGGTCTGTGAAAATGATAGAATATAATTGCATTTAAGGAGTAGTTCACCCAAAAGAAGTACTTATATTTTCGATCAATTACACACACCATGAATCCTTGAATTCAAGAATTCTTTTGTGTTTTTGTCGCATTCTGAAGCCAATGATTTGATGACCAGGGGAGTCTCCGGCAGGAGACTTGCAGAGGTCCTACTGACCGATCAAATGATTGTCTAAGGAATGTGACAAAAATCCCAAACGAAAAAACCTCCATGAATTCAAGGCTTGATATGTGTTTACTTGATAGAGGATAAGCCATTTTATGGGTGAACTACTCCTTTAAATGTATTATTTACCATGGGAGATAAGTGACCGTCAGGTCGCATAGACAAACTTTAGAAGGCAATCCGAGCTAATCAGGAGGGAATATAGGAAATGGGACAGATTCATGTTGATGACATGACTTTAGAAATACTGTTTACCGCTTTGTGTGATTTTAGGCCAAAATCTGTAGAAGCAGTGTCCAAAATGTGTTTTGCAAAAATCGGCCTGATGGTGGCGCTAGAAGAGGACCATGTGAGAAATCAGGGGCGGAGGTTGTGATTTGCCATTCAAGGAGCGTGTGTGTAAAGATTGGCATGGATAGGGGCAACGGTGGCGGAGATATGAGTAGGGGCAAAAGTGTGACGTGTGACGGACAGACTGACTGACTGACTGACTGACAGACTGACTGACTGACTGACTGACTGACTGACTGACTGACTGACTGACTGACTGACTGACAGACAGACAGCCGGTGGAGGTTTTGATATTAACTGCGACCTGACGGTCCCAATTAGTACAGCTGTCCCTCCCAAATAAACAAGAAAATTGTGTATAAGTCAATCCCTGCCTCTTCTTCTGCCAGCCTCTGCCCAAATGGGCTGTCGTGAAAGATTACGTAATGCCATAAGGTGGCACAGGGGATGGCACAGCACATGTGTATAAAACCTAACAACTGGACAATGGCTATAGAGGAGGGGGGAGGGGGCTAGACACCAGCAGAGGACAGTCATGAGGGCTTCTCTAGTCACACACCTGCTCTCAAACCTCTATTTGTACGTGACATTGTTATCTTCCTTCTCTCCTCTGTCCTCCTCATCCTCCTCTTCTTGTGAGCTACAGGCGCCGTTTAACCTCAACAGCATGTACAAGGCTGGAGACTTGGTTCTGGGTGCCGTGTTTGACTTCCACCTCTCCTCTGTCTTCCCCGATCTGTCTTTCACCTCCGAGCAACAGGATCCCGTTTGCCATGGGTAAGTATTAGGGCTGTTATACTGTATAATGCACTATAAGTGTCCTCGTAATGCATTATAGATGTGGTCTTCATAAGTATTCAAGAGCATCCATAGAACACTTGGACTTAAGTCATTATAATTCATTATAAATGTCATTATAATGACAGCATCATAAATCATAATGTGTGTTTATGAGTGTAGTTATGAAGCATTGTGAATGCATTATGAATGCCCTCATAATGCATTATAAATGTGGGCTTCGTAGAGAGTGTTACCCACATTTTTTGTCACACAAATCACTGCGATTAACAATTTAATTGTGTTTGTGGCATTGAACATTGGAACAAGTGAATATAATTTACATTTCTGTTTGGTTTAAAGTTGTACTATGTAACTTTTTTTATAAAACAAATCTTAAAATTCTCCTAACTATTAAATCACAAAAGTTTTAGAAGATCCGCGCCGTGAATTTCAGCCTGTAAAGCCTTCTCTGTATGTAAACTGAGATCCTTGCCGTGGACCGGATCTCGCGCCAAAATTGCGTCATCACACTACCGGCCAATCACAGCGAGGGTTATACAACTGCCGGCCAATCACAGCGCATCTTGAAGTGGGGTCGCTATGGCAGCCATATTTGTTGTCGCCCGTTTGTACCATCCCTTCTCTAGGTAATTTTGCCTACCAGGCAGGGTGAAGGAGTCCGTATCTCTGGAATTACTGAACGCACAGGAACAAGGGACCCCTTAAAAGATAGATCTCAGCGAGGTGGAGGCAGACGCGGGGGTCTGAAGGTACGAAAAACGTCCGAAAGACGCGGACGCGACCGCGGTTTGCTATAGGGCTAATGACCACTAGTTGGGCATCTTACACAGTATGGCTTTAAGCCTTCATAATCACAAAGGCAAATATGACAGATAACATAAATAGGCCTATATAAAGAAACCTACAGACACATGTATTAACTTTCAAAAAAGAAAGAAAAATAGCAATAATAGACGATCTACAACACATCTTCGTGACATGTTGTAAGCTTGTAGATCTGCTATTTATGGAAAATGTTTGAAAAAGTATGCAAATTTTTCAAAATATGATTGATTATATTGTGATTATCTCAAACATGTGTGATTGGGCGATTATGTAATGATTCAGGCCGAGTGAGTGTCACAAATACAATAGATGTATGGTACCACAGGATTAGTTGATGGTGTTTATTTCTGCAAAGTTTAATATTCAAGGCATTTCTGTGCGTTAGTTTCCTAGTTTCTGAGCTCAGAGGGGCCCAGCCCAGGCCATGGCTTTCGCCATCGCAGAGATCAACAGCAACCCCAGCCTGCTACCCAACGTGACTCTGGGGTATATCGCTTATGACACCTGTTACTCGCTTGGAGTTGCATTCCGTGCAGCGTTGTCATTGGTCAGCGGGAGAGAGGATCGGTTCCAATTGGACGAGAGCTGCGTGGGGTCTCCTCCAGTGCTGGGAATTGGGGGCGGTGGCACCTCCACGCAGTCTGTTGCCATCTCTAGTGTGTTAGGTTTGTACAGAGTGCCCATGGTAAGTTGAACCCACTTTTACCATTTGGTGATTTGTAAATAACAAATCACCAATAACAAATCACCAAATAAATAATCCTATTTGATAATCTTAATCACCCCTCACCCTGATAAACACTTGTAGCAGGAGTTGAGACATTTTGGTTCCACAGATAAATAGGGAAAATAAATCTCGCAACGCCTCGAGGTGCCTCGAAAAAAGATCATGCCGGCCCACAGGTTGAGAACCACTGGTGTATCAAATATAATATGATGTAAAATGTATAGCATGTTTAAATACGTATACTGTGTTGTAGGTTTTCATAAGGTCAGACTGTAATGCATCTGTTCTGGGTTGGATTCATCCTGGGCCTGAGAGGCCCTGAGTCAGGCTGTTCTGTGGTCACATATAAAGTGTTTGTATATGATTGGGGTCGTGGAGTATATGCTAGTTGGCACGTAATGTTCACAATGTGTTATGTATTATAACATTGTAACGTTAATGTATCCATACAAAGATGCTGTATATTACAGATCATAATTATTTTGGTGTCTTTTTCAGGTAAGTTCCTATGCCATGTGCTCCTGTTTGAGTGATCGGAATAGGCACCCTTCATTCTTTAGAACAGTCATGAGTAATGCCATTCAGGTGAACTTCTACGTTTTAATTGAATAATTGAATATGTTATTAACAGTTTAAAAATAATAATAATAATAATAATAATGGACAGTGGCACAGATTTATTCAAAATAATGCTGTATAGGATACAGTAACCCAACAATCCAGGGCTTGTTTCCATTAAGGTCCTGTGTATTCAATTCATCGAGACACTTATAGACAAACAGTAGTGCAATTGCATATCGACTCTTATATTGTTGTTGTCGGGTGGAAACCTTGTATGTCCAAATCTGTTTGATTTGTATTTATCATTTCAAAAGCACACAATGCCTTGCGGTGCGAGGTGTTGTGTGCTTGTAGATCTGCTATTTTCACTAGTGTTATACCATGAAGCAGGACTTTACCTACACATTTGAACCTTGGAGATACAAGGTTTCTGCCCGACAGTGACTATATGCTTATACTGTATATTACTGCATGCTGGAGCCTGTTGACCACATCAGAAGAGAATTATTAGACTTTGGAATCTGTGTAGGAGATTCACTGATTGAATTGATTTGCAAAAGGTCAAGAATTTACCACTACTGTATGTATATTATTTTGTGTAAGCACTTGTCCCTCCATTCCTTATCCAATCAGGTGCTGGCTATGCTCCAGATTATGAGACGGTTCGAGTGGACCTGGGCAGGACTGTTGTTCACTGATGACGCTTATGGCGGCAACGCGGCCCAGATCTGCCAGTCTGAGCTGGCCCGGTCCGGTTGGGGCTGCCTGGCCTACGCGGAGGCTTTGCCCTGGGACAACGACCCGGCCGAGACACAGAGGATCGTCTCTGTGATGAAGCAATCCACGGCGCGTGTCGTCGTCGTGATTGCATATGGAATCCATATGGTGAAACTCATGGACGAGGTTCGGGTTGTTAATCCATGTTATTAATGTAGGAACTCATAATTATAAGGCAACTGAAATGAATGATATCGACGTAAAGTTAAGTAATTCATTCACATACAGCAGGGACGTGTAGAGAATGTTAGAGAGGCACGGGCTGACATTTCTAAAAGGGCCTTTGGTGAAAATATTGAAAATAGCAGGCCTCGAAGCTTGGAGGTTGGCTATTTTAGGTACTTGATACCACAATAAACTAAGCATAATCAAGTGAATACTGGAGATGCGGTGTAATGGCATGGATTTCTACACAGAGGGGGCAATTATTTCAACATAAGATGCTGTATTCAAGTTTAGGAGAGTTTGAACAAGGCAATTCTCTTGAATGCTGCCCTCATGTATGGCATGGAAAGAGGGCATTTCTTTCACCATATAGTGAAAACTGCATTCATGGTCTGGAAAGGGCACATTTTTTACAGACTGGTAAAAGGGCAGAGGCTCACACGCCCTTTGATGTCTGTGTACGTACTGTATGTGTGCACGTGCCTGATATACAGTATATCATCGCTGTCTGCCAGAAACCAGCTACATTTTTCTTTTTTTTTTATAAATCATTGCTATTGAACAATGAACCCATTTACGTATGTTTGTGGATTTTACACATTTTGAACCAATGAATATATTAGAAGTATTAGAACCCCCTAACTCCATTGGATCGTCAGACGAATAAGGAAACAAATTGATCTTCATATTAATGGTCAAAAACCTCCTAACTGCACTTGAGCTGTATTTGGGTAAAGTGATGATAATACAGTATCCACCTGTTTCCGCCAGAATTTACTGTAGAATTATTTGCGGGACACTTCCGGTTAACAGCAGACATACAAGCTCATGTCGCGTCGCAGATTAAACCGCTGTGAGCTTGTAGATCACACTTGACTGCGACACCGGAAATGTCCACACGCCTTCTGCGCAATGCACGATGGGACGTTGGAAACTTGTGGATAAGGACACATTCAAATATCTGAAACTGTATTAAGTCACTGTACCAACTTTGGTCATAGCTGGTTTCTGCCCGACAACAGAGATATATAAAATAGGTTGCTTTTTAATTGCAAGCATTTTGTTTCATTGCAACACAATTTGATTACAATGAATGCGATTGAATCAGTCTTGCATCAGAGAGTAAATACTCAGTGATTGGCTGCATATTTACACATCAACAGGTGGTGAAGCAGAACGTGACGGGTCTGCAGTGGATCGTTGATACGAGCTTCATAGAACACCCACAGCTCCAGAGTCCTCGCTACGTGCGCTACCTGAGAGGCACCCTGGGTATTATGGTCCGCCGCGGGGAGATACCCGGCCCCAAGGCCTTCTTGTTGAAAACACATCCCGACAACGACCTTGACAGCAGCAATGAAAATAGCATAGTGGGTGATTTTGTTTAGTAATACACACACACACACACACACACACACACACACACACACACACACACACACACACACACACACACACACACACACACACACACACGCAGGGCTAGCTCTTTATGTGTTCCTGATACTATTATTGTCTGCATTTGTATGTCCGTGGCAAAAATGAACAGTGTTTGTGGCCAGTTTGGGATTAGGCGTGGCACCTTGGGGCCCTAGTTTTGTATTTTATGTATTTATGGAGTTAACATTTACTCTAATAGACCCCCAGTTGTGTTTATAATATGCAAATGTCTTCCCTGTGAATGTTTGGTTACTTCAGCCCCTTTTACACTGACATGGCCATGACAACACCACACCACTCCACACCGCCCACTTGTGCCAGGTTTTCCACTACAAGGACCTGGGTAGAGTGGTGTGAAAGTGGTACTAAACATGGTACTAAAAAGTATCCAATCCAGAGTAGGTCTGAGACTATGTCTTTAGACTACCAGGATATAGTTGTAATACATGATAATAGATTATATTGTGTTATAATCACTGTTATGATCTATTATAGTGCATTATAATTAGGCTAGTTGTAATACAAATTTGTATTGTATTATAATCACAGTTAAAAAGGGTCAATTTGTTTCTTACCGATAAGGGTGCTTTTGTGTAATGGAAAATGTAGATATTTTTATGTGGTGCAGTGTAGTGTAGTGCTAAAGCTGCAGTCGAAAATGCGCCTTCCTGAAAGCTGAAAGAGTCAAAAGGCCCGACTGAAATACACTGATTTAATACAACACTGTGGGCGTGGCTAAATTCAGCTGGGTCACCACCAGTGCCACCCACCTGAAAACTAGGTATGCTTAATGAACAGGTGGGTGTGGCCACATAAAAAAATAATTTTAACACTTCTTCTTGAAAATCTTCCTCCAAGTATAATCAATCATAATACCTGATGATTATGTTGTAGGGGGGAAGAAATCACAGCACAATGAGTTTAAGCTTTACTTTGGCTAGCCTAGTTCGTTCAAGTTCATGATTGTCCTGGGGAAGAAGCTTGTTAGCCCTTTAGCATTCTACTGTCTTCTGCCAGTGGTCTTGTGACTGCGGAGCCACTCTCCGTGTGGCATCAACCTGTGGTTGGGGTGACTACGATCGCTGAACATACTGCGAGCTTCACTGCCACAGCATTCGTCGTATTAAGTCTCGGTTGGAGGGAAGATCTCTCTCTCAAGATAAATTCAGTTTATCTCCTACATATGGCTTTGTGTGTCCGTACTGTATGTCCGTCCGTATGTCCCACAAAGCAAACTGTGGCATAACAACAATTACATCATACATTAGTATTTATTCTCAAAGGCACAGTTCATTTCACAATGGGTGTGATTTTTTTTATCTATAATTTCAAGTCTGATGTCTGCATGTGATTAAATATTCACAAGGTTTTGTTTCTTCAGTTGAGGCAGTTTTGGGAGCACACATTTCGGTGTAAATTTGCACCCCTTCCGTCAGAATGGGTGGATGCTGATGGAAGGGTGTGTACTGGACAAGAGGACCTGGGAACAGCTGAAACCACCCTGTTGGATGTGTCTAACCTCAGGCCAGAGTATAATGTGTACAAGGGTGTGTATGCCGTGGCCCATGCTCTTCATGACATGTTGCAATGTGTGCCAGGAGGAGGGCCTTTCACTGGGCACAGCTGTGCCAGTTTGCAGACAATACAGCCATGGCAGGTGTGATATTAATACACAGTTTACTAGGGAGTTTCTAATTGGATACTAATGAATGAATGTAATTTCCCCCCATCACCGTTTCTAGCTGGTATATTACCTGGAAAAGGTCAACTTCACAACCTCATATGGTGATCAAGTAGCTTTTGGTGAGAATAGTGATGCCTTGCCAATCTGTGATATCATGAACATGGTGTGGCTCCCTGATGGAAGCACAGAGGTTCAGAATGTAGGTGTTTACAAGAAGTCAGCGTCCGCAGGCGAAGAACTCATCCTTGATGAAGACAGAATCTTCTGGAACTTCGAAACCAAACAGGTCGCTTTGGTTTCTAAAATACCCAATTTGAATGTAATTAAGTGTGCCTGCCATGCAATGGCAAAACAGTTATTGTAATCCGCCATACTTACGGTAAGTCAGTCGGTCGGTCATTTCGCCACAAATTTCGGCACGTAATAACTGCCGCATGATTTACGCCACCCATGCAATATATACATCAAAACGTGCGGCTCGGCCGGGAATAAGTAGCTATTACTTTTCATTCCGGTCCACGTTACCATGGCGACGTAATTCTCAAAAAACGACGGCTAAAAACCCCAATACCCCATTGACTTTGAATGGAGGACTCTGAAAAAAACCCAGAAACTATGGCGCCACATAACTCTGCCATACTTTGGCCTAACAACGTGATTTAAACTTTAAAACGCTCACACGACTTTGGACTTTTTCCGGCCAATAGGGATGAGCTGTAATTGATTAAGCCCCACCCCCTCTGGATTCCTATTGGCTGGGCTTTAAACAGCCATAACTCCAGTTCACAGCATGGTACCGTCTTGAAACTTGGTGTCTTTACTTAAATGGCCAATAGGAACGTATTACTTAAGCCCCGCCCCTCTTAAGCCCCGCCCCCAACTTGTTTCAGAGTTCTTCACCTTACCGTTTGTCGTACAAACTTGTGGGTGGTGTCATTTGACTTGTTTCAGAGTTCTTCACCTTAATTGGTTTAACTTAGCCCCACCCCCTCTTCTGATTGGCCGAAACTTTATTTGGCTCTAATTCATCAACCGTTTGTCGTGGGTGGTGTCATTTGACATGTTTCAGAGTTCTTCACCTTAATTGGTTTAACTTAGCCCTGCCCCTTCTTCTGATTGGCCGAAACATTATTTGGCTACAACTCATCAACCGTTTGTCGTACAAACTTGTGGGTGGTGTCATTTGACTTGTTTCAGAGTTCTTCACCTTAATTAGTTTAACTTTGCTCTGCCCCTTCTTCTGATTGGCCGAAACTTTAATTGGCTACAACTCATCAACCGTTTGTCGTACAAACTTGTGGGTGGTGTCATTTGACTTGTTTCAGAGTTCTTCACCTTAATTAGTTTAACTTAGCTCTGCCCCCTCTTCTGATTGGCCGAAACTTTAATTGGCTACAACTCATCAACCGTTTGTCGTACAAACTTGTGGGTGGTGTCATTTGACTTGTTTCAGAGTTCTTCACCTTAATTGGTTTAACTTAGCCCCACCCCCTCTTCTGATTGGCCGAAACTTTATTTGGCTACAACTCATCAACCGTTTGTCGTACAAACTTGTGGGTGGTGTTATTTGACTTGTTTCAGAGTTCTTCACCTTAATTAGTTTAACTTTGCTCCGCCCCTTCTTCTGATTGGCCGAAACTTTAATTGCCTACAACTCATCAACCGTTTGTCGTACAAACTTGTGGGTGGTGTCATTTGACTTGTTTCAGAGTTCTTCACCTTAATTGGTTTAACTTAGCCCCGCCCCTTCTTCTGATTGGCCGAAACGTTATATGGCTACAACTCATCAACCGTTTGTCGTACAAACTTGTGGGTGGTGTTATTTGACTTGTTTCAGAGTTCTTCACCTTAATTAGTTTAATTAGCTCCGCCCCCTCTTCTGATTGGCCGAAACTTTAATTGACTACAACTCATCAACCGTTTGTCGTACAAACTTTTGGGTGGTGTCATTTGAATTAAATTTGATCTTGTTACTTTCCTCTGTAGCCTCCTCGGTCATTGTGCAGTGAGAGCTGTTCCCCTGGAACCCGAGTGGCCAGAAGGAAAGGAGAACCTGTCTGCTGCTTTGACTGCATTGCTTGTTCTGAGGGAGAGATCAGCAATGAGACTGGTAGGCTTACATTCTGTATGTACAGTAGGTTATCTTTAGTATATTTAGTATGTTTTTTATCTATCGCCCTGGATTAAGAGCACCTAATGCCTAAACTGTAAACTGTAAACTTTAGGCTGATACTGTTGTATTTCCCTTTAACCTTGCCCCCTGTTAAGACTCCACAGAGTGCACCAGTTGTCCAGAGGACTTCTGGTCCAGTCCTCAGCGTGACCACTGCGTCCCTAAGACCATGGAGTTCCTCTCCTACCACGAGGGCCTGGGTATCTCCTTGACGACCATCTCGTTGCTAGGCACACTTTCCTGCGCCGTCGTCCTGGGAATCTTTGTCTATCATCGAGACACGCCCATGGTGCGCGCCAACAACTCAGAACTAAGCTTCCAGCTTTTGCTGTCGCTCAAACTTTGTTTCTCGTGTTCACTTCTGTTCATTGGTCGTCCCAGGATGTGGACCTGCCAGCTGAGACATGCAGTGTTTGGGATCAGCTTTGTTCTCTGTGTCTCTTGTATCCTGGTAAAGACTATGGTGGTGTTGGCCGTGTTCAAAGCCTCAACGCCTGGAGGAGCAGACATTATGAAGTTTTTCGGTGCTTTGCAGCAGAGAGGAACAGTTCTGACTCTTACCTCTATCCAGGCGATAATATGCATTGTCTGGCTTGTGTCCGCGTCACCGACTCCTCGTAAAAACACCCAATACCACAGTGATAAGATAGTCTATGAATGTGATGTGGGGTCGACAGTTGGTTTTGCAGTGTTGCTTGGTTATATTGGTTTACTGGCTCTCCTCAGCTTTATCCTGGCTTTCATGGCAAGGAATCTTCCTGACAATTTCAACGAAGCCAAGTTGATCACGTTCAGCATGTTGATCTTCTGTGCCGTGTGGATAGCCTTCGTCCCGGCATATATCAGCTCCCCAGGCAAATATGCAGATGTGGTGGAGGTGTTTGCTATTTTGGCGTCTAGCTTTGGCCTTTTGGTGGCGCTCTTTGGACCAAAGTGTTATATAATCCTTTTGAAACCTGAGAGAAACACTAAGAAGTCCATCATGGGTCGCACTGCCACCAAGATGTAGAAACAGAAATCCAATGTTAATACATTTTCCAATCATAGACTGTAAAAGAACTATGGACGAAGGGAGCATGACGTCACCCATTGGTTTCAATGTTCTGCAGCAGCCGCAACCTGCATGCTATTATTGGTGTGAAGGGAAGTGCAGCAGAATCCAATCACAAGCCCAATTAAAGCTGCAAGCAGTGATGACCGGGCCCTCGCAACTCTACCCACGTCACAAGGGGCAGCAGCCAATCAGAAGAGGGGGCGGGGCTACGTTACACTAATTAAGGACAAGGACACAAGTCAAATGACACCACCCACAAGTCTGTACGACAAACGGTTGACGAGATGAAGCCAAATAACGTATAACTCATAACTCATTAGTCTGGACTGGATAGTCCTTTAACTCTATGTCCATGACACACTCAAATGTTTATGTGCTTAAATAAAAATCAATAAAATGAATAACTGATAAACACTTGTCATTTATTATGTAATCATGTACAGCAGATTCTACTGATAATATAAATAATAATTAATGCATTTTTCTTCATCAATTTACATACATGCACATATGAAAGAAACCACATAATCCACATTTAAACTTTTTGTTCTTTCTTTTTTTGCTGTACCATACAGGCAAAAGTACCGAAAACAGCAGATCACAAGCTCACAATGCGACACATTGTGTGCTTGTAGATCCACTATTTTCATTTCTTTTGTAGAAAGTGTTGAAAGTGGTTAAAATGTGAGTGGGTTTTATACATTTCGAACAGTTTTGGTTGATTGATTGAAGACTATTAGAAGTTTGCATAGGAAAAGGTAGTTTCATGACAGTACAGTTCACTGGTACAAGGTCAACTAAAAGGAGATCCAAGAAGGTTCAAGGTTGTACTTTATTGTTACGTCTTTTGTACAGGTACATAAGAGTTAAACTTATCTTTGTTTGGCATCCTTCAGCCTTTCGGCTTAGGAAACCTTTTTGTATCTCATATAACATTGAAAGACAGACAGAACACAGTACTATGCAGAGGATATTATCAATAGCAAAAAAAAAAAAAAGAAAAAAAAGGAAAGATAGATCACAAAAGCTACCACTGTACCAGTGATGAAACGTCACCTTTTTTATGAACTTGAACCCCCAGCCCAATGACTGAGGTCGGGTAAATCTCGATATTCCTACTGGAATGGGGCGAGCAAAAGCTGCCAGGGCTGGCTAAAGGATTCTGGTGGCCCTAAGCAATATTGAAGCAAGAAAATACCAGCCTGAAGGACCACCACCATAACTCTCAGAGTTACAGACCAGCAAGGGTCCATTTGGAACCCTCTATACTTTGGAATCATGAAAGGGAACCGTTTAGGAATGGGACCGTTAAGAGGGAATCGTTAAGGAAGTGGAATTGTTAAAATCCTAAATAGCCACCATCAAGTTAGCAGCTTCTCTTCCCGTGGTCCACATAACAATACTTTTCACATGTAACACAACTCACACAAAAAATAACATCACAGCATCACTGCACATCAAATGGAATTATTATATTACATTATATCAAAAGAAGATTACTACGAGACTTTATGTACAACTATATAGAAAAATGTATAATTTATGAACTACAAAAAGTTTGGAAACGTAACTTCGATCAATTATTTGATGAGTCACCTTTACAAACAATGTCTTTTGTCTTTTGAGTGACAAAACAACAGATAGCATATGGGGATTTTAGCAAAAAAAATGTGGGGGCGCTACCCACACGTTCAGCTGTGTTGCTCATTCCACGGTTGCACAAGTTATACCTTGTTGTAAAGATGACTAATCATTGATAAAAATGACATAAAATACAATACCAATTGGTATTATGAAGGGGAGAAATAATTGACCGAAGTTAAGTTTTAGAATGAATAGAATCCATGTTTTCATAATTCTGCACTGAGGCTAAAGGGCCATCCACACATAAATAATGATAACTACGAAGATAATAATTAAACATAACTATAATATCTATAAAGAAAACTATAATGACAATGGGTTAGGGTTGACAATGATCTGATCATCCACACGCAAGAATGTCATAGTCTAAAATGCATTTTGGGTCCATTTGGTTCCATTTGTACACCACTGGGGTCCCAGAAATATATATATATATATATATATATATATATATATATATATATATATATATATATATATATCAAATGGGGGATCCTTGAAATTAAAAAGTTTGATAACCAATGAAACGTATGATCATTGGTTATCAATGATACGTGTGAGTTTAGTTCAGGCAGATATACTTGAGAGGTTCATGCATACAGTGCATTACGTGTTTTCAGTGTTGTGCAAGAGCCATACACTGACATACGCTGACATGGCAATTAGCTGACCAATTGGGCAGGTTATTTAATGTCACCTGAGTCTGTATTCATTCTGTGTTCTTTCTGTATATGCGTCCCTGGTTGTTATGCACTGTTTGCTCCCACTGCCACCCCAGCACCACCAGTGGGCTCTGCTATTACTTCTGTTCCCCATGGGGGGTTGTTATTATATATCTCCCTCCCTGCTATTAATGGTTAATGATGGCTGTCTAATTGTGCTGAGCAGGGAGAAAATATGTAGCAGAGCCTGAACGCCAAGATAAAATATTAGGCCTATATTATTACATTACATTATTACATATTACATTCTATAATAATATATATTGGTTCTTACTATGTTGGTTCATCTATTTGTGAGTTCTCTGACTGAACTGGTTTTAATTTAAACTTTAAATGTGAGGTGCTGCAGTCCTGGTTTTAGGGCTGTTTTAGTGAACTCAAATATGATCCAGTTGGTGTGAAGGATTCATAATATCAAAGTGGATATACCATAATAATAAATACAACTGTGATGCTTCCAGGCTGTCTTCTCTTCACCATGTTTTCCTGCATCTTCATTTATCATCCTGGAAAGAAACAACATTTGCTCAATATTTATGAATACACACACATTTAACCTTTCGCTTTTTTTTTTTAAGTTGAAAAAAATAGAAGATCTATAAGCTCACTACGTGCAACACGTTGTGAGCTTGCAGATCACTGAGATCAGCTAAGTTTGGAGAAACATGGAGCTACTGGGTTTCTGGGTACTGAAACATTCTAACCCAGATACACTGACTGACTGTCATTGCATATGATATTGCAGTTTCTGTTTAAATTATGACAACATTAATGCACAGCTTTTGATTGATTGATAAATATAGCAGCATTAGCTCTTTGGTTGTGAAATAAAACGGTATCTTTATCTCACCAAGAGACGTTCCTGGTTTGACCTGAGCATAAACGGTATCTTCAGTTTGCTCTGGAGCTGGTGATTCTGTCAAAGGAAAAGAATACACAGAACATGTTAGCAGAAAGTATAAGTAGTTCATTGCGACCATAGGTCGCAGTTTACTATCAGATCCATCACATCATGTCTGTGTCTGTCCGTGTACCCTTTTTTTTACAGTCTATGGGTTTGTCGCTCTGACATCACACTCTGACATCACTGTGATGTCATGGGAACCAAATCCTTTTTATTGCCATATGGAGATCCCTGTGATGCCAGGGGAACCAAAATCCCTTTTATGCCCATATATGGAGGTATGGAATCCCTGTGATGGCAGGGGAACCAAATCCCTTTTATGCCCATATATGGAGATCGCTGCTGTCATTAATATTAAGCCCATATCTGTGAATGCCAATTTATAATCACTGTGATGTCAGGGGAACCAAATCCCCTTTATTGCCATATATGGAGATCCCTGTGATGCCAGGGGAACCAAATCCCTTTGGCCAGATGGCCAAGACATGCTTTTCGCCCTTAAGAGTCTTACTGGTTTAAATTCACATTATGTTGATACTCAGTCTAATTACTCATCTTGACTTTAACAACATGAGGCTGTGTTTGCTTGTCTTTGCAGCGCTAGCGGTGTTTTTTCATGCTTCAATGCAACATAATATATTCATTGACTAAAGGATCCACGGATATTGTGATTGCTCTTGTCCTATTGTACTGTATTGAATGTGTATATTTTACCTACCCTTCTTATTCTTGACTTTGGCTTTGTTTTGGTAGTTCACTTGGGCGTAGGTCACATCAGGTTCTCCTGCTCCTTCTACCACACACACACACACACACGCACACGCACACGCACACGCACACACACACACACACACACACACAAATGCAGTGAATTGAGCTTTCGGCAGGCAGGGAAAAGCGTGTGAGTTCAGGGTAAATGCTCAGTGCAACTCCAAGCTGGTGGAGTTTTCCAAAAACACGGTGCTCGCCTTATAAACAATTAAAACATGGTGCAGCGTTCAAGAAAAAGACACAGGCCTAACACTGTACCTTTCTTATTGTTGGCTTTGTTTTGGTAGTTAACCTGGGCGTAAGTCACACCTGCTTCTACTGCTCGCTCTGTAAAGCACCCGCACGCACGCACGCACACACAAACGCACACTCACACACAAACAAACAATAGACACACAAGACATAGAACAGTATTATGTAAGCAGTATATACTGTATATAGAGACAGACAGACATATTTGTAGCATAGAGTACATTACGTCGGAGCATCTTATTGACCATATTAATCATTCATATTTCAGTCATCAAGAATCAAGGTGTTTGTCACTCGCTCATGGTACAAGAAGTGATTTCACTTTTTTTGCTTGTTTGTTTGTTTATTTCCTCACCCTTCTTTTTGCCGATATTCTTCAGTTCAATCTGTGAATATGTCACATCACCGGACTCATCTGCAGCCTCATCTGAAAGGACACCAGGACAGTAAATAACAATTTAATTTAACGTCCACCATATTACAGTTTTTCACGATTGTTAACACACAATTTTCACAACCTTAACTTCATGTACCTATATAGCTTGACCCGATTTGGCACTACACTTCCTTTTCATGCATTAGACTCCGATTTTCCTTGTTTACACTCTGATGTCAATTACACATCACCTTATTGTCTACTTCTATACAATACACTACACACAATGTTCGGTTGTTGCAAAGTCGCAAAGCATCGACCTACAACACACTCGGATGTCAATTACACCACCTCACCTTGTTGTCTACTTCTATACAACTAGAATATCGCCCGCCTTTGGCGGGCGAATCCTAGAGTTCGCACGCTTCGCGTGCTCACATGCACACACACGCACAACTGCTCCAAGCCATGTTGCCCACCAAAAGCACTGTTTCTTCATGTATTTTGAGTGTGTGTGTGTGTGTGTGTGTGTGTTTGTGTTTGTGTGACCCCCCCCTTCCCTCTTGTAACCTGAGACTCTCTCTCTCTCTCTCTCTCTCTCTCTCTCTCTCTCTCTCCCCCTGTGCAGCTGACCCCCCCCCCCTTCCCTCTTGTAACCTGAGACTCTCTCTCTCTCTCTCTCTCTTGCTCTCTAGCGAATGAGCGGACGGCATAGGGTTGTGGGCGGCATTCCGTGAGTTCTACCGACATACATCTGATCTACATCTGATCTACCTATGAGTTGAGGTGGATGTGAAGTAGGCGTGAATGGGCTTGGAAGTGGGATGCGGCTCTTAAAGGATTGTAGAATAGGATACACTACACACAATGTTCAGTTGTTGCACACACTTCTCACAAAAAAATCTCAAAGTATCAACAGACAACAGACAACTATTCAAAACTCTACACATTCAGGTCTGATGTCAATTACACATCACCTTGTTGTCTAAACACTACACACAATGTTCAGTTGTTGCTAAACATTGAGATGTTGCACAACTAAACATTGAGATAGGAACAGGAGGCAGAGATGGGCACAAAAACGTATTTGAAATACAAATTACAGTAAAAGTACTTTGTGAAATACTTACTAGGATACTGTCACCACGACAGTATCTAAGAGTACTGATATAGATATATAGATTGGATTTAGATTTTGTGCCCATCTCTGACCGGAGGCATGATGCCTACAGTAAATGTACTGTAAATCATGTACCCAAATAAAACCTTTTTTGGATGCATATTTCTGTGCTGTTTTATGTTTGACTATGAAAAAGAATGGTATGTCATTTGAGAATATGGCTGTGTGTACCAAATGAAAACACAAGTTCCATTTTGTGAACACAGTTAAGTTATTTGATGGCAAAGTGTCATCTTGGGAAGGGTGTGTGAGGTTTTCAGTTTTGTGTGCAGTTTTGAGAATGCTGTTATTGTAGTGAAAAACGTGTTTTAACAATTGTGGAAAAACTGTAATCATCACAATTCTGCAAAATCAGTTGTCTCTTTGAAAATCATCATTTAAATAAGTATGTTATCATGAAGTACTCTTATGTGCTTCTGCAACATTCAGTTGAGGGCCTTGGCAACTCTCAAAATATCTTTGCTTGTGTTAAAAGAAGGCCTGGTTTTACAGCTGCTGATTGATTGATTGTTTGTATGTTTGTTTGATTGATTGATTTCATTCATTGAAGTCTCATTCTCAAAGGAGAGACATCAGTGAGTGAGTGAGTGAGTGAGTGAGTGAGTGAGTGAGTGAGTGAGTGAGTGAGTTAGTGAGTTAGTGAGTGAGTTAGCAAGGATTGAGTGAGGGAGAGAGGGAGGATGAGTGGGTGATTGATAGGCTGACCATTCTGAAGTGGGGCGTGTTCATAGTCTGGACTTCCTCTCTGGTTGGTCGTCTGGTCTGCTGCAGAGTTCTGATTGGTTCCCTGGGACTCGGCCGATCTATTTCAAGATCAGAACAAAACAGCAAACAGGATCTACCAGGATCGACCACTCAGATATAATTAACTAATTTAGTTAATTAGTGGTCGTTCCCTGCCACGCTTTCTGAGAGTTTTCATTAACCTAAAATATAAAATCTATAGAATATTTCAGTATCGCTCCATTGCGGGAGCCATCAAAAGATGCACAAGGGTGTCCTGGAGTTGGAAAATAATCCCTGTCCACTCATGACGATCCACTCCAAAGATAGCCGCTTCCATGTCAAGCTTGCTCCCATATAGTACACATTCATTTAGGCAATTTTTTTCGTTTAATTCCCCAAAAAAGGAAGAAGCTGTTTTTGTTCTGGTTACGTCATCGATGTGTCAGTTGACCTTCCGGTTACCCCGGTAATAATTGGTGACCCATTAGCTAGTGAAGAGCTTGTCAAACTTGTCAGTGGACCATAGAGATCAAACTCTTCACACAGCAGAAAATGTGTTAAATTATAATATAATTCCCAGATCATTATGAGCCCTTAAATATTGTTAAAAAATTGGACTACGGTACATAAAGTTCTCTCTCTCTCTCTCTCTCTGTTTATATGTGTCAGTCAGTCTGGTGCTTCTGCAGAAGAAAGGGATGCAGCCATCACTACGACACTGTTTAAAACAATTGTTTAATCCAACATCCACACAGCAGTTATAATTCAGTGTTTCCTATAGAGACAGATAGTTGTACCTACCTGACACAACATGGACCTGTAATAAAAACAAGTAAAATATGTTAGGGTTTTACACTGTGAGCATTCCTCTGCTGTTCACTGTCACAACATACTGTAGGAGGGATTATTTTTAAAGATATAATGATATTCCCATCACTATGTGAGTGTTTCTCACCTTTAGATTTTGTGTATCGACACAGCAGGAGCAGCATGATGGTCAGTAGAATCAGACCAATAAGTCCTACGATCAGACCCACCACATATCCAGGCACTGCAGGTTGAGACAGTACGATAGCAAAGAAAATATAAATGTATTTATTTTAAATACACACTTAGCTATACAAAACAACTTCATAAGATCGATAAGATATTGACTTGGCATTTCCTGGTAGCTGTGATAGTTCTGTGTTTTGGGGAACTCATTATTGCAAACAATACATACATACTAGGACTCACTGTATGTGCACTGCTCACACAAGCATGCACTAGAAACGTGCCCTCCTGGAAGTGCATAACTCCACAGGGTACAGTAGGTTTCCTGACTAACTAGGGCTGCATATGTTGTGGTTTGCAGTCATCAGAGCCTATATTCCTTATAGGTGGGAGGATAGCATGTCTACAACATGGTGCGATGTTATGCATTTGAAGCAGAAATGAAAGCCTTTTTGGAAGTGTGCTTTATAGAGTGTGCAAGATGCTGATTGGTTCATTGGTGTCTGAGATTAGCTATACAGACAGACTGATCATTTTATTTATTATTGCCATTCTATTGTATTTAAAATTGTCTTGCTTTAATATATGTTTTGTAATATTCTAACACAATCAGCGGGTCAGGTCCCTAAATATTTCACTACTTGTGGCTGTATAAGTCATTGACATATACAACTTCTTAAATCTTGAATCTTGGAAAAACATCCCAGGGCTCCCAAGGCTGGCGGAGATAATTAGCCTGCTCACCACCAGTTGTGTTCAAGGTGAGAGCATCACTGTAGTCAGAGTAGTAAACTGGATCTCCTCTGCCTGCTCTGCAGCAGTAGACTCCACCCTCTGACACTCTGATTGGTCCAGCATCTTGCATGACCAGTGTGTTGTGTTTGTACCAGTAGTAGTTCCATCCAGACCTCTCCACAGAGCAGTTCAGTGAAACACTGCCCCCTGCTGGTATGGTTGTTTGGTCACCTTCCAGTGTGGCCTTGGGTTTTTCTGTTGAAGAAAAACATAAAACTAGAAAATACATTTACTGGAACTGTGGATTGCTTTCAGTCATAAATACACTGGCTCAGAAGGAATAGCATTTGTCTAGAATGAACATTTAATATAAAAACAGGGTCGTTTTTGAATTTGTGTTCTTTTTGGGGGAAATTCATGAGGAAATATCCACTTATTTCCGTGAGAATTTACTGTAACATTATCTGTGGGACACTTCTGGAGAACAGCAGACATACAAGCTCACGTCGCCTCGCAGATGCAACCGTTGTGAGCTTGTAGATCATTCTCGGCTGCGACGCCGGAAACTGACACACACCTTCTGCGAAATGCACAACGGGACGTGGGAAAGTTGTGGATAGAATCCTAGCACAAGAAATTACGTTGCTCTGCCCCAGTCATGACATATGACATGTGAATAGCATGTGTATTGTTGATAATTGTCATGTCTGTATCTACTCTTTAGCAGTACAACCTCCAGACTGCAGATGACTGCAGATGAAAGTCGATCACAAAGAGTCTCTTTCGCATACAGTGCCAAAGTTATACAAACTCTCGAACTCTCCTCATACCTTTAGCAGACACAGTGATGGTTTTGCTGAGTTTGGACCATTGTTTGTCACGTTTGCGTTGAGCTGCACACTGGTATTCACCACTGGGACTTTCAGAAGAACCTAAAATGTATTCAGATTCTACAATGGAAGTCATGACCTTAGTATCCTTCCACCACATGTATGTCCAGTCGGAAACACTTCCTTGTAGCGTACACTTCAGAATAAGAGTCTCTCCAATGAAAGTCTCAGGCCAGTCAGGGTGTCGGCTGAGAACAGGAACAGGAGCATCTATAGAACATGCACACATGCGCACGCACGCACGCACGCACGCACGCGCGCGCGCGCACGCACGCACGCACGCACGCACACACACACACACACACACACACACACACACACACACACACACACACACACACACACACACACACACACACACACACACACACACACACAGTTAACTTGAGTGATGCTTTATTGATTGTAAATTCATCCTGCTCATGCTCTTCTGATGTTGCAAATGAATGGCCAAGACAGAATTAATTTGCACTGACCTGTTCTGACATCACAATGATGACTTGACAAGCTCAACAGAAGGATATAGCTGACCTGTTCTGACATCACAATGATGACTTGACAAGCTCAACAGAAGGATATAGCTGACCTGTTTGATGACTTGACAAGCTCAAGTCAGTTACAGGATATATTATCTAGCCTATTTATGGGAACCATTATTTAAATTGTTAGTAAAGCTATTTTACCCCCTACCCAGCCCGACAACGTCAATATTAACATTCCCAGATGATGTCCTGTTAGGGCAACCACACTAATACAATCCCTTTTATGCCCATATACTGTATGGAGATCCCTGATGTAATCAATATTAAGCCCATATATGGACATAGCCCGTATGGACATATTGTGTCAGTCTCATGTGGTCTACGTCATACATGTATGATGTCAGACCTCAGTCATCTCCATATTTGGGAAAATATGGCCACATTTTGTCCAACTTAAACAACCAACCAGGTCTGTGCATATTTTGGTCAAAGTTGATCCCATGGACCCATGCCAAAGCGCCAGTGCTCGCCCAGCAGTCTGCTGTCACCCAGGTGGATGCGTGCACGTGCCCATGTGCACGAGCCCATGTGTGCTTCTTGCCCTTAGGGCGTCTTAGTAGTATACAGTAGGTTTGTTGCGACCGTCAGGTCGCACTTACTACCAAAACCTCCACGGCCACCATGAGGCCGATTCTTGAAAAACACATTTTTGGACACTGCTCCTACAATTTTTGCCCTAAAATCACGCAAATCCGTATGTCTACACTCATCTCATCAACATGGATATGTCCCATTTAGCGCCACCTTCAGGCCGATTTTTTAAAACACATTTTTGGGACACTGCTCCTAGAAAATTTGCCCTAAAATCACGCCAATCGGTACACAGTATGGCTACACTCATCTCATCAACATGGATCTGTCCCATATAGCGCCACCATCAGGCCGATTTTTTTGACCTGACGGTCGCTTATCTCCCGATTAGGGAGTATTACTGGTATATAATATTAAGACGTACAGTTAGTGGTGCCAACATGAACATTAGTGTGGTCCAATTATAGGAGGGGAAGGATGCACACCACCTTAGTATAGACACACTGGCTCTCATTTATCAATGGAACATAGAAGCCCGCTTAAATTCGAGCACAGTAATTAAGGAATCATCTTTTGACGAGGCTCACGTGTTATTTATTAAAGGGTCGTATCTTGCCAATCGGTATGGACACATTGGACGACGTGTTGATAAGTCTGGCGGCTCAACTGATCATTTGAATAACACGCCCTTAAATATGCTTCAAACTCCCTGATTGTACGACATGAAGAACTGGAATACAACCCAAAAAAGTATGGAAAGCCAATGAGAAAGAGCAACCTTCCCTCTCCAATGTGGAAAGTTTCTCTCGCCTGTCAACACACACTCACACGCGCACACACACGCACGCACGCACGCACGCACGCACGCACGCACGCACACACACACACACACACACACACACACACACACACACACACTCACACACACACACTACTTGCCCTATCGCAAATGTAGTATTTTCTGTAACTCACCAGAGACGATGATGTAACCTGGGTTGCTGTACTGCGTGAAGTATGTTGGGTTTCCTCTCCCTCCTCTGCACCAGAAGGTTGCACCGTCTGAGACTCTGGTGGGCCTGAATGTGTAGGTTGTTTGTTTGGTCACGTTGGTCACTGGTTTAGATCTAAGTTGGTCTCTGTACCAGTAGATGTTCCATGATGGTGTACTGTCTTTCACAGTACAGGTGAGGGTCACTTTATTTGATGTCAATACATTGGTTCTGTCTTGTTCCAGTGTAGGCCTTGGTGTATCTGTTATACCAGTATGAAAGATAAACATACCAGTTAGGGTCGTTTCATACCGTTATAAGGAGCCGACTAATTTCGGTTCGGGAGGACGCCCCGACCCGAAATTATTCAGGTTCGGGGGTGATTTCATCCATACTTTCTTAACGGCTAGTGCCGAAGTCGCGTGTAAATATTGGAAGTCCGTGGCATGACGACATTTGTGGCCGATGAATGAGCATTGCATGGCGGATATATACATTGCCTTCCCTCGCGCTGCACACTGAATGACTGGAGGTCCAGTGAGTAGCAGCTCCAGCAGGCAGCAGCACCAGTGAGGTCTCTTAATTCTCTCTCACTCACACTCACAAACGCTCGGCTCGAGCTCTGTCAAAAACATTTAATCTACAAGCTCACATTATAGACGTGCCGCCTCCCTTGCTGCATGCATGTCATCACGCAGTCACAACTCGTCGTGGAAAAGGAAAACATATCAACACGGAACACTAGCAATTTAGCAAAGTTGTGTTTAAGCTCTTCTTTTCTCTTTAAAACGGTCGGCGACGCGTTAGCAGCGATACACGCAGCAAAGGCGTGTGTGTGTGTGTGTGTGTGTGTGTGTGTGTGTCGGGCGCGCGCCTCCCAGTCCACCACTCTTCGTCTCCAGCCAGAGCCAGGCTGACTTGTGTCCGCTCTGCGATGCCCAAAAGACGGCCACACAAGCATTTGGAAGTCGGCGTGTCTCCCTCCCAACGACCGCTGTTTCCTTGGATTCACAGCCGAGAATATGAACGTGAAGCCGGGCTGAATGAATGAAAAGACACCGCTGAGTAGGCCTACCGAAATGAAGTCGGGAGGTCACAACATTTCGTCAGCACCGTAGAGCCGAATTTAGTAGGTTGACGCCCCCCCGAACCGGGGGATGCGAACCATATTTGGGTTCGCCTAGGGCCGAACCGAACTTAGTTAGGCTCCTTATAACGGTATGGATCGACCCTAAGACTCCCTAATCGTGAGATAAGCGACCGCCAGGTCGCAGCGTGATTTTAGGCCAAAATGTGTAGGAGCAGTGTCCAAAAATGTGTTTTGCAAGAATCGGCCTCATGGTGGTGCTAGAAGAGGGCCATGTCAGAATTGATTGTGGAGGTTGTGGTTTGGCAGGCAAGGAGTATGTGAGCAAAATTTGGCATGGATCGGGGCAACGGTTGCGGAGATACCGGTATGAGCAGGGCAAAAGTGTGACGTGTGACAGACAGCCGGTGGAGGTTTTAATAGTAAGTGCGACCTGACGGTCGCAATGTCGCAATAAATCTCACTGGAGACAGAGATTTGTTGATAATCTCTCAGTGATTCGTATAATCTCACAGCAGATTTGTAATATAATATCTCAGAGTTAGACATAGAATTGAGTAGATTAGACCAGTAAGACTCCCTAATCGGGAGATAAGCGATCGTCAGGTCGCAGCGTGATTTTAGGGCAAAATGTGTAGGAGTAGTGTCCAAAAATGTGTTTGAAGAAATTGGCCTGTTGGTGGCACTATATGGGACAGATCCATATTGATGAGATGAGTGTGGACATACTGTGTACCGATTTGCGTGATTTTAGGGCAAAATCTGTAGGAGCAGTGTCCAAAAATGGGTTTGAAAAAATCGGTTGTGATTTGGCAGGCAAGGAGTATGTGAGCAAAATGTGGCATGGATCGGGGCAACGGTTGCGGAGATATGAGCAGGGCAAAAGTGTGACGTGTGACGTGTGACAGACTGACGGACGGACGGACGGACGGACGGACGGACAGCTGGTGGAGGTTTTGATAGTAAGTGCGACCTGACGGTTGCAATTAGAACTATGTAGGGAATCTCAGTGTTTCTCCCAACTGCTAAAATTGAAAAATATAAAGAATGTAATTACATAAGTAAATACAAACTTTGGAAAGATGGGTAGCTTACATTAACACGCACTCACACAAACACACACACACACACACACACACACACACACACACACACACACACACACACACACACACACACACACACACACACACACACACACACACACACACACACACACACACACACACACACACAAAACACAAAACACAAAACACACACATAATTCTGTCTGGAACAATAAAATAAACACACTTTCCTACCTCCTTACAGGATATATTATCTAGCCTATTTATGGGAATTATTCATATTGCTAGTAAAGCTAATAGAAGTGGATGTTTCAATCTCTGGTGACATTAATGTTTGAGTGCTGTAAATTATCTTAAACCTAACGTCAGTGATGATATCTTAAATGTATAATATACAGTAGCACTTTTCTAGCCTACCCAAAGACTCTTTACATGGGAGTATGAGAAACAAAAAACAAACAAAAAAACTAAAAACTAAAAAACAACTATAGGCCTAGGGGGTGGGACCAATAAGACTAAGGAATACGGGGACTTTATAAGATATTTGACCAATCTGCGAAGTAAATCGTTACCAAGAAATGTCTTCACCAATGTGTTTCTAAAGGTGTGTAATAATATGTACTAAAAGGTTGAAATTCAACTCCCGGGGGAAACCTCATAAAAAACTGATTTGTGTTTGTGTCCCATTAATTTACTATAGGAAAAAAATACAAAAATAAATCTGCTTTAAGTAGCATGTGAGGGGTCAAACTAGGGCTTTTTCATGATGCTGAATCCATTGCAAGCATTTGTTTTGCACAAAAAACATTCCTTGGGCTAAAATTGGACCCACAAAACGATGGTTTAGTGATGAATCATCACTTTTCACCGTTTTGTGGGGACCATTTGTAGCCCATGGAATGTTTTTTTGTGCAAAACAAATGCTTGCAATGGATTCAGCATCATGAAAAACCCCTATTTTGACCCCTCACATGTTACTTAAAGCAGATTTATTTTTGTATTTTTTTCCTGTATAGTAAATTAATGGGACACAAACACAAATCAGTTTTTTTATGAGGTTTCCCCCGGAAGTTGAATTTCAACCTTTTAGTACATTTTATTACACACCTTTAGAAACACATTGCTGAAGAAATTTCTTGGTAACGATTTACTTCACAGATTTTCTTATGTTCCCCTTACTAAATCTATAAACATTGGAATGAATAAATAAAAGATGTGTGTGTGTGTGTGTGTGTGTGTGTGTGTGTGTGTGTGTGTGTGTGTGTGTGTGTGTGTGTGTGTGTGTGTGTGTGCGTGCGTGTGCGTGCGTGCGTGCGTGCGTGCGTGCGTGTGTGTGTGTGTGTGTGGGGGGGGGGGGGGGTTAGCTGGGGAAAGCCATATTGAAGAGGGCATCGCTGAGAGTTTTAGGGAGTGAATTTCACAGGGTTAGGGCAGCAAAAGTATACGGTACTTGGTCCTGGGAATCTGCAAGGAGGTTTGCATCAAGGTTTTGCGTGACGTTTGAGGTAGGGGGAGCCAGATTGTTTAGTGCCTTCACTGCCTTTATAGGTGTTTAGAAAAAGAAAAAAATAATAATATTTTAAGTAAGATGATATTGACTCACCTGATACAATCAAAATGACATTATTGCTTTGTTTTTTAAACTCTGTTACAGCTTGTAGATAGCGACCGATACAATGGTATTGACCACTGTGGTCTGGCCCTGATTGAACATGAAAAGAATTCTGACCAGACGAGCTGAAGAAGGAACCATTTCTGTAGAAGTGATAGTCCCAGTCATTCGTTTCTCCTTCTCCCATGTCACATGTGAACGTAACAGCCTCTCCAGTAAATGCTGGGTTGGGCTGCACGGTTAGAACAGCTGGTGGTCTCTCTACACAAACACACAAGTTGTAGAATTAAACAAAATGCTATAAACAATATGCCACAACTTACTAGATTTACAAAACATTATTTAATACATAGTAGAAAACCGAAAATAAATATAATTTATGTAATAATTGAGAGGATGAAGCATGTGACAGGTGTAAATATGGCCTTTACTGCGGTGAATAAAGAAAATACGGTAGATATTTTAATCCTCACCTTGACTGAGTCCATAGGAGAGGAAGCTGCTCACCACTGAAAAAAAAAATACGTGATGAGACAATATCAAGCTGTGCATAAATATGCAACATCTGCATTTGAATTATTCGTAATCAACACCAACCAGAACAAATCAGAACAAATAAACAATAACAGGGACGCGCTGAGAATGTTAGAGAAGCAGGGGCTGAAATTTCAAAAAGGGCCTTTTGGTGCTTTATTTCTACACAGAGAGGGCAATTATTTGAACATAAAATGCTGCATTCAAGTTCAGGAGAGTTTGGACAAGGCAATTCTCTTGAATGCTGCCTTCAGGTATGGCATGGAAAGAGGGCATTTGCATATCTTTCACCATAGTGAAAACTGCATTCATGGTCTGGAGAGGGCACTTTTTACAGACGGATAAAAGGGCAGGGGCTCAAACCCCCTTTGATGTATGTGTGCATGTGCCTGAACAGTAACTTTAAACCACGTCTGGAATTATTTTAACAATTACCCAGGCTTTTGTGTGCGTTCCAACTTCCAGACAGTAGGCTATTTTAGTTGCTTGATTCAATCACTTATACCGGTACTTGATATTCATTTTATCAGATCTTATCAATGGCACATTGAGGGATAGAGACCATAGACATATAAAGGTAGACGCCTCCTCCGGCTCTGGGCGTTGATAAAAGAGGACTGGCAAGCTTTCGGAATTCTGAAGGACGGATGCTTGGTAGGCCAATCAGATGCGGGACCCCCTCTTTCCAACTGCAGCCTGCAGGGGGAAGAGTGCCTTCCACAGTTCCACAGTTTCGCACTTCCGCCAGTCATGTTTCACCAGTCGCGCCATTGCACAGTGGCGGCTCCAGAGAATTGTGACTGTGCGGGCTATGGGGGAGCTGGCTTTTTTAGAGCGGGGGCTAATTCATTTTGGCAACAAACAATAATGAATAGTATATGACAAAAGTGATTCACTCGCACCTAGGTTATGGATAACTGAACAGACCAGATCATTGGCAGTTTCCAGCTCCAAATCTGAGGACTGTAGGTGATCGAATAGGGTTTTTGTGAGGCTGAAGATGCTTTCCAGCATAAAAAGTTTTATATGTATGGTTTACATAGAAGTCAGTCAATTGTCTTTCACATATTCATATATATTTTATTTATTTATTCCTTAAATATTTTTCATCAGTATTGGGTTTGTGGGGTGGGGGGGCTTATGGGGTGCTAAGCCTTCATCAGAGGGTGCTAAAGCCCCCTCTAGCCCCCCCTGGAGCCGCCACTGTGCGCCAAAGAACTGGAGCAGCGGAAGAGGTATCCATCTTTTTATATCTGTGGTATAGACCCCTCAACAGGGAAGTTCCAAAAGCACTTTAACTTATGCTGCCACAAAAATGCACACACGTCATGCTTCCTCTGGTACTGACTGACATGATGCAACCCACGACTTACACAACCCTCGCTGGTGGCTAGCATCCTTTTCTAGTCTGTGTGTGTTGACGCGACCGAGTATTTCCCGGTGAACCTAAGCGCAACGGTGGGGGCTTGGGAGTGTGGGGAACACGCACCACTGACTATTGCTGATGATGGAGAGGTTATATAGCTTAGCCTTTATGTATTGAGAATGAGAGGCACTCTTGCCGATTTAGTAAGAGACTCGTCGCCAATTGCAAGATATTTAAAGGTTATTTGGGGCCATGATGATAACCTTTTCTTCCCACAACTAGATTAAGGATTTATATTGTCTGTGTTATTGTTTACAACCACAATTATTCACGTGTGGCAAGATCGCGGTTCCACTAGCTGTGTTGACAGTGTTTTGAAGACAATGTTACAATTTTCTGAACCACACAAGCTTACAATCTTCATGCATAGTTTCAGGCTTGATGTTGGAGAAGAAAATGCAATGTTTAACAAATTCAATAATATATCCAATTGTCATAAAAATATTGTTTTGCAGCTAATGGCTATAAGTTTGTTAAAGTGTGAAAACCCACATCAATTACATTAATTATTGTAATGTATACCATAGAAGACACATGAAGCTACAGAAACAGGAGATAGGTTTCTGCCCTATAGGCCTCATGGCTATGCAAGGCTTAGGCCTACTTATGGCGTCTCTGTACTGTATAGTTGCATCATCACTGCCACACTTTGGCCTGTTGTTTAGGTTTGTATTGCTTACAGTAAATGTAAATATTGTTGACATGATAAATATACAGCAAGGTGAAAACATTCAAGGTCCTAAATAAAAAAGACCATTGACATTGTTTAAAGCGACAACTTTTTTGTAGCTTTTTGTTATTATTCAAATAGTTTTGCCACTATGCACTAGGCAGCTACTAGTAATAACTACAATAACAATAATGACTACAATAATAACTCACAGAGTAGAACGAAGGGCAGGGTGTGTAGTTTCATCTTCTCTTGAATAGCTCTGAAAGACCTTATACTTCCTGATTGTTCTTAATGAACGAATAGTTAGAGAGAGAGAGAGAGAGAGAGAGAGAGAGAGAGAGAGAGAGAGAGAGAGAGAGAGAGAGAGAGAGAGAGAGAGAGAGTTGACATGCAATCAGCATGTTTTTAGTTTTTGTCTTCTTCTTTTTTTAGGCTACTTCTTCAGTAAACTCATATCTGCTCTTCCTTCCCCTTTTTGTGGAAGAGAGGTTGCTTTAAGTGAGCTCATTTCTTGTGGGCCCAAATAGATGTTTTTCATATAAAGAAATTACTTGAGTAAAAGTACAGAAGTATTGGAGTCTCTGTATGCACAATATCCTGCTTCACATCTTTCCAAATGTATAACAATCCTTTGCTTGTAGAAACTAGTGACTAAGGTTTTCAAATAATAGTGGAGTAAAAGTCTACAATATTTGCCTTTGAGATTTAGTGTAGAAGTAACAGTGTTGAAAATTGGATATACTTAAGTAAAAGTACCTAAAAATTATGACGTATACGCTGACACATTTTCATGGGTCCCTTATATTTTGGTTTCCTACATTTTGTTTTTAATTATTATTATTTAATAATAAATCATTCCCAAAAAAGCTATGATTTTCACGAATAAAAAATGCAATGATTTGTAATTTCAATGATAAGTAATTTCATTAATAAATAAAGAAAAACTTAAGAAAAAAAGTGCTGATCTACAAGCTCACTTGTAGATCAGATCTACAAGATCTTGTCGCGTCGCTATTTTCAGCTATTTTCACAAGCTAAAAAGTTTGGGAACTACTGCTCTGGAGAACAAAGTTGTGGAGTGTGGAAACGCTGGTGTCTCTTCAGGTATATTCAACATATTGAAACTCTTATGACAATGCAGTTAGTCGGAGGCCTTAAGCCTGTATCAGAGTCTACGGTGGAGACCTATCCACCGCAAATTTGAGGTGGAAAGCTTTCCATCATAGTCACGGCCCACGGTGAAGTCCTTTACCCTGTCTAGACCGGTTCAGGTCGACCAATCAGTGAACGGGGTGTAGAGCCTGCCTGTCTGATAGTAAAAACAGAGAGATGTGTTGGGACTCACGGTGGAAAGCTCTCCACCGTGAGGAATGATGTAACGTTGTAGTTTCATGACTCAAAAAGACTTGAAAAGACTACACCGCGGTGTAAAGCCTTCCACCGCGGACCCGACTATGGGTGCGTTCGGAAACCCGCACCGGGTGTGTGCTCAGTGTAGTGAGTGCAGTGGGCGTGGCGTTGGAGAGTGCGTTCAGTGTGGCTTATTTACGAACGACCAGTTAAGAGTCAGCTGTGTGCTTTTTCACTCTGAACTCTGAAGGTAAACTTCCTTAAAAGCAGCAGTTGCTAACGTAACGTTGATATTGAAAGGAGATGTAATTCATAATATTGGCATACCTGCTGTTAGTTTACATGTTGATGCGTGTGAAACTATCAAGCCCAAACGACGAGCTACAAGCTGTAAATGCTGCATTTGCGGCCATTTCCCCCATTGTTCACAGCTGAGAAGCGCTCGAGACACGGCGATGAAAACCAACCAATCAAAACACCACACTGACGCACCACACCGCCTAACCCCATCTTCTGAGTAGGGTTGGTGAGTGCGTGCACTCAACACACCAGTGCGCCGCGCACTGGATTTCCGAACGACAACGCACCAAGTGCACCGAATAAACGAACGACAACATGGCACACCAGTGCGTTGAGTGCACATTTCCGAACGCGCCCTATGATACAGGCTTTAGGGTTTTTTAGTGCTAATCAGCCTTAACGCGCCAAATTTTGCACAGATGTAGCCCAGGGCATGCTCTAATGATTTAGCTAGGGCACCCGAGTCGGCGACCTTCAGGGTCGCCACAGCGGCCAAATCAAGTTGGGCTCACATCGACTTTCTATACAGGAGGAAAAGGGTACCCAGAAAAACGTAAGTAGGATGTGAGGGGTCTAACTAGGGGTTTGTCATGATGCTGAATCCATTGCAAGCATTTGTTTTGCACAAAAAACATTCCTTGGGCTACAAATGGCCCCATAACTAAACCATTGTTTTCTGGGGCCATGGATTCCGCATGACAAACCCCTAGTATAGTTACTTAGACCCTTCACATCATACTTAAAAAAAAAAAAAAGTTTCCTCCTGTATAGAAAGTCGATGGGAGCCCAACTTGATTTGGCCGCTGTGGCGACCCCGAAGGTCGCCGACTCGGGTGCCCTAGCTAAATCATTAGAGCAAGCCCTGGGCTACATCTGTGCAAAATTTGGCGCTTTTAGACTGATTAGCACAAAATTACCATTCTATCTCCCTAAGGCCCCCGTGTGGACACGCTGGTGTGTCTTCAGGCCACCAAAATGACAGTGATGAAAATCTTGTCACTCTGTGTAAAATGAAAGTTTTTGATACGCTGGTTCAGTTGCATGGTTACCTCCGCCATCGGTGTAGTGTGTGTGTGTGTGTGTGTGTGTGTGTGTGTGTGTGTGTGTGTGTGTGTGAATGTAATGCAGAATCTGTGTAAAGGGATAAAGGTGCAATATAAATGCACCATTTACCATTTAATAAGTCATTTCCCCCCTCATATTTTCCACAGTAGTATGTAATCCCCCCAAACGACCAGTGGGTGGCAGCTTGGCACCACCGATGCTCCAGAGTGTGCTCTTTTAAAGCCACAGAAGAATCACAAGGCGGAAGTTAGAACAACAACACTCAAACATGGACGCGGTGAGGAAGGTGCTCGTGCACGTGCTTTCCAAGGAGCCCCGCGCTGCCCCGCAGCGCGTGCACTTCCTGCAGGTCAGTCTTAAGATCTGTGTCTAGGTGCCAGGTGGACTTCAGCAGCAGCGGTGGAAAGAATACTCAAATATAGTATATTTGAATATTCTTTCCACCGCTGCTAAAAGTATCAATACGGCAACGTAGAAATAGTACTCTAAGTAAAAGTCTAGCTCTGGTCCATCGCGTCACCTCCCGCATCGCCCACCGGGAGCGATGCGGGAGGTGACGCGATGGACCAGAGCTAAGTAAAAGTCCAGAATTCAACATTTACTTGAGTAAAAGTACAAAAGTAGGCCTATTGGTACCTAGTACCAAAAGTAGAAAGTAGCCTATACTCAATTATTCAGAATGTAGGCTATAGGCTAGCCTACTGTTTCATTTTCAAATATTTGAAAATCTGTTGAAAATAGCAGATCTACAGATCGCCTTTTCTAATGGCCGAAATGTATAGGCATACTAATCAATCTGCAACTGGTGACTAAAGTTTTCAAATAATTGTTGTAAAAGTAAAATATTTGCCCAGGCATCATCAGCTTCCATTTCCAAATAGCCTACACTATGTAGGAGTTAAACTGATTTAGCTGGGAACCCCTGGAACCCCCTCAGGGATGCAAATATCATTTGCATATTATAACCACACCTGGGGGTCTATTAGAGTAATGTGAACTCCATAGACACATACAAAACAGGTACTTTTTCTGTTTTATGTGTCTAATAGTCCCTGTGTGTATAATATATGCAAATATGTCTTCCCTGTGTATTATTGGTTACTTCCTGAAAGCCGAAAGCCTCTGAGTCAAAAGGCCTGATTAAATACACTTAATGACATCGTAATATCATCCCCTCCCCTTTTTACCATTCAACAACACTGTGGGTGTGGCTAACTTCAGCTGGGTCACCACCCACCTGACAACCAGGCATACTTAATGAGCAGGTGGGTGTGGCCACATAAAAACATAAACATAACATAAACACTTTCTGTATACTTTTTTGAAAAGTATAATCATAATACCTGACAACTATGTTATAGGGGGGAAAACATCACGGCACAATGTCTTTAACACTGGCCGTGAATGTGTTGTGGTTTCAGAGCATCACGGGGTATTTCAACGGCGGCGGCGCTGAGGACCAGACGATGGTCACATGTTCGCTGGAGGACAACCGCTTCATACTGTCTGCCCCTGGACAGACAGATGGACAGACGGGAAGACGCCCTGTCCCCCTGAAGGTGGCACTCTCGTCTCTGTGCTGCACAATAGACCCATTTAGACCTGGAACACATCCGTGTCACTTCAGATACCACTTTAATTCACTTTCAAATAACTTTGGGTCATTTTATTGTCTAATCAGACTTTTGAGAATACCCAGGACAGTTTTTGAATTGCTTGGTTCAGTATTTAGATATTTGATATTCATTTCCCCCCTTATTTTTTGGGGAAAATTTGAAAAAATAAATACAACTAGAAGCAGTGCTCTTCCTAGCACAGTTTTCCGCCAGGTCAGGTGTGTTATTGTGGCCTCCTGGTGGCGCTATAATAGTCCAATGTGAAACGTGTGCAGTGGCGGCTCCAGGGGGGGTGGGGGCTAGAGGGGGCTTTAGCCCCCCCTGATGAAGGCTTAGCACCCCCTAAGCCCCCCACCCCACACACCCAATACTGATGAAAAATATTGAAGGAATAAATAAATAAAATGTATATGAATATGTGAAAGACAATTGACTGACTTCTATGTAAACCATACTATAAAATCATACTTTTTATGCTGGAAAGCATCTTCAGCCTCACAAAAACCCTATCCGTTCACCTACAGTCCTCAGATTTGGAGCTGGAAACTGCCAATGATCTGGTCTGTTCAGTTATCCATAACCTAGGTGCGAGTGAATCTCGTTTGTCATATTAGTACTATCCATTATTGTTTGTTGCCAAAATGAATTAGCCCCCCAGTCACAATTCTCTGGAGCCGCCGCTGAACGTGTGCCATGTCCTCTTCTGCCTTTCACGGTAATCTGACGCTGCATGCATGATTTGAGGCATTTTGTTCTAAAAAATGTGTGTTGCAAAAGTCGACCTGCTGGTGACACTATAACATTCCAATGTGAAAAGGATGGCATTTGTTCCTCAACCTAGTGGGAATTCAGAAATTGCACCCTGCGTTCATGATTTGAGGCAATGTTTTCAAAACGGACCAATCCGGCAAACTTTGGAAGCCAATATTAGCCAATTAGGATGGAATAAGAAATATCGACAGATCCGCCTTGATCACATGACTATAGAGATACTGTGTATCGATTTGTGTGTATTTTGGATGAAATCTGAAGGAGTAATATCCCAAATTGTGTTTTACATAAGTCGGCCTCCTGGTGGCGCTCTAAAAGTTAGATGTGAAAAATGCGGGGCAAAGGTTTTTCCCAGGCCTCTGGGAAGTGTGCATACAACGTTTTACACTGATCGGTGGAGTTATAGGTAAAGACACAAATCGGCCTGTGATTTGAAAAAAAGTCAAGTGGCATTTCTTCCTTGGCCTAGTGGGGATCCTTGCGGGTCTGTAACTCTGAGGAAATGGGTGAAGTGCTTCTCTAACAATTATGTTAAATTAGTTTTCTGTAGTTTTGATTGGCTGGCTGGCTCTTTGTCCCACCCAGAGGGCCTCCTTCTGTCCCTTCAAGCACCTGTCAGTCACCGAGGCAGCCGGCATCCCATTGGACGTGCAGCAGCGGGGAGTGGACGTGGGCGTGGCCATCCTCCTCCAGTCAGCCAATCAGAGAGTGTTGCTGACGAGACGGGCGGCTGGACTCCGAATCTTCCCCAATGTCTGGGTTCCACCAGGTCTGTTTTTATGATAATTCTATTCTATTATTTTTTAGGTTTTAAGGTCCTTGCACATTGCTGCGTTTTCCAAATCCGAAATCCGCAAAAACTGATAGAGAAAGAAAGCAGGGACCCAGTGGCGACAGCTGCTTTTTCGGACCAAAAACCCTCGTCCGAAAAAAAATAAAAAAAAATACAATTGGACAAAATAACGGGCGGCATTGTGCAAGCGTGATTTACATAACGTGATTTGTTTTGCTCCGAAATTTGCTCCTATAATTTGCCTCACCCCCCCTTCTCTGCAGGTGGACATATTGAACTGGATGAACAGGTAACATAATCTTTATTACAAGAGAGGCAGGCCCTCATTTTCATTGTAGCCGAGATACAGACAAAATAAACCAGAAATATACATTCATATACAGCAATCAGCAAAAATAAATGAATCGGAACACACAGAAAATACTACAAAAAACTAAAATATTCAAAGAACTAAAACCGAAGAACAAAAAAATAATAATAAAGAAGTTACAATCGTAAACAACGTTGTTGGAAACTGTTCCCCTGAATTGGCCCAAGGAGGGCAGTGCTCATTCCAAACACATGGAGCACTGACAGAGAATGCTGCCTCTCCTAGCTCTGTATGAGCAAATGGAACTAACTGTGAGCGTCAGGAAGTCACTCATATACCGTATTTTCCGGACTATAAGGCGCACTTAAAAGCCTTTAATTTTCTAAAAAAACTACAGTGCGCCTTATAGTCCAGTGCGCCTTATATATGGATCATTCATTTACATTGACATTCCCTTTAGCACAGCTCCATCTGTTGGATGCATAACGCAACGGTAGCGTCTATTATGTGCGCCTTATAGTCAGGTGCGCCTTATATATGAAAACAGTTTGAAAATAGACCATTCATTGACAGTGCGCCTTATAGTCAGGTGCGCCTTATAGTCCAGAAAATACTGTACGTAGTGTGTCTTGTGTTAAAAATCAGTGTAACTTAAGTGTAACAGTCATTTTAGCCAGTTCCGGGACCAAGGGCTCTATTTTGATTGTGTTAAGTACCAGCTCTTATGCCTTAACTTAAAGGACAACTTTAGTTTTTTACAACAAGGGTTCATATTTTATTTTTGCCCCCATGCGTACGCATGCCCCACATTTTAGCATGGTAAACGCGATAAAACAATAGAACGAAGCAAATGAAAACATTTTAACACTCACTTTTTCTTTTCTCTAATTACAATCTAAAATATGAACCGTTGTTGTCCTTTAAAGGCCTGTCTATAATGTCTCCGACCACCGAACTTTTCGTCTGAGAGTTCGGACTTTCCAAACCCTAATTCGGGGTAATGCTTTTCAGAAGATGCGAGTGACGTCATTTTGTAGTTGAACCGGACCTTTCCGACAAAAAGTTTGGTGGTCGGAGACAGGCCTTTAAGTTAAGGCATAAGAGCTGGTACTTACAGAATACAGCCCCAAGGTCTGCTTACGTTTCCTTATAACCAGACCTAACTGGGAAGGTCACAAAAAAGAGTAGCAGTGCATGAGAACCACTTGTAGGGATGTTAATCAACGCATGATTGGCGAATCGACGCGTCGCGGCCGAAAATCGACGCGTCGATCGACTTTTTTCACATTTTTTTTTCGCTAAGCAGCAGCTGAGAGGAGAGCAGCACAACGGTGCATTACTTTAAACAACGCAACGTATGCTGCACCCATCAGAACTTGCATCAAAGCCCTAATAATAATGATAATACATAATTGCTCTTCCTTCTTAGCATGGAGTCTGTTCTCTAGAGACTAGAAGCGGAGTGACAATAAGTCCATGGAACGTGCGGGAGCGCTGACCGCTCGCTCTCATATATCCCCGGTGTGTCGCATTAACGTTAACGACGAGTAGTGTGGTTTGTGATCATCGCACACAACGGCGACGCTGCCATTAACAAGCGAGCTTTCGTGTCAAGCGTGCATGCAGAGGCAGGAGGTAAACAAAAGCATCCAGTCCATAGAGTTGATACAGTCAGGCAAGTCAGCGCGCACTGCTATGACGCGCACATCAGCACGGTCCAGCAGTGTTTCTCAACCAGTAGTCCGCGGACCTGACTAGCGCCGCATGCATGCGAATGCACAACACTCGTCTCCGACACAGACACACACACACACACACACACACACACACACACACACACACACACACACACACACACACACACACACACACACACACGGTCCTCTCACATATGGAAAACATTAACGCTTATAACGTTTTTGAACGATTAAAACCTTTTTTGGGAGGAAAACTTTTGAAAAATAAAAATATATATATTTTTCGATTTTTCGACTCGTACTTTTTGAGTCGCGGTGAGCGTGAGTCGATCGACGCGTCGATTTCCGATTTTTTTTTCACATCCCTAGTTTAGAAGGCATTTGTAGAATCTGCCTCAGGTCTTAATGGGTGAAAAGGCCAAATGCATATGAATGCGGGTTCCTTGACACAAGCATGGTTGTGATTGACAGCTGCTGGAGGCGGGCCTTAGGGAGCTGAGGGAGGAGACTGGAGTCAAACTGGAACCTGAGGACGTTTCACCTGAAATACTGGGACTGTGGGAGGTACACACACAAACACGCACGCACGCACACATACACACACAAGCGCACACACACCCTAACCTTGTTTGAAATTACCTAGCCTAGGATCGCTTCCAATTTCAGGGTTAAGATCCGGTCGGGAGCGGAAACAGCCTACATCATTTTGTAGACCTAAAAAGGACTACACTTTGGCCATCGATCAAACCGGAAACAGTTTTAACCCAAAATAATTCCCCGCGCTCAAAGACATAATTTTAGAGCCTACCTAATAAACCCCTTGATGTGGCATAGTTTTGCTTATTTTGGAAAAAAGATTTGTTTGGTATAGGCCTATCCGTCTTTTAGTACAACTCAGACCGACTGGGAAGACTACACTACTTGAGCATTTAAACGGGGGCTGGGGAAACAAACATGGGGGACCAAAACAAAGCGACTCCGCTTCTTCTAGCTGTTTCCAGTTTAGGCCACGCCTAGACTGGATCACAGGACCCGTTTAAGGGCGGATTCACACTGCAATCCGTTTGATTAGAACTGATTCTGAAAACGGTTGCTGGGTCACGATGGCCTGCATTCACATTGGCAAAGATTCTCCCTCCCTGGAGACCACTAGCACTACAAGCTCACAATGCCTCGCATCCGCGACGCGTTGTGAGCTTGTAGATCTGCTATTTTCCAGGCGCAGAAACTTGCAGAATGATGAGTCCAGCGCAGCACAGCGCACGTTATTATTTGTATTATTTAATAATCAAAGTAGCCTAGAATTGAAACGCTTTCACAAGCCACAGTGTGGCTTAATATTCACATTAACTCTTATACTGCTTTGAACGTTCCTGTTCGCCCCAATCCTCCAGGGACGTCTGTGCCAATACGCCCGTTCGTTCGTTTGATGTTTTTTATGGATTATGATAAAAGTCGTCCTTGCGCAACTTTTGAATGCATAATTGGTCGTCTGTGTCATTTTGAGGACAGCCGGAAACCTTTCATAAAAAAAAAAGTAAACAGACTGTCCTGGCTCCGCCTGCCCAGAGCGACTAGCTGCCAGGGGCGTCAATTGGGTATGGCAGGGGTATGCAGCTGCCATACCTTGACAGGGGGAAATAATAAAAATGTACTTTTCATCATGCCTGTTGCTAAGGTATGGCAACATGACTGGTGTCTTCACCAGACACCAGTCATGTTGCCATACCTTAGCTTGTTCTGAACTGACGCCACTGCTAGCTGCTAGCAGCATTGAGGGACTATATTGTTTTATGCATCGGGCTGTTAGTAGAGAAAGAGAGAGAGAAACGTTGGTAAAAGCGATCATTTTGTCGGAAATCAGTTGTTTTATAGTATTAGTAGTATAGTAATTGTAGTAGGTAGTAGTATTTAGCAGTACTAGAATATTGAGATGTATTAGGCCAACTCAGCCTCAACTTGCTGGTATCATTCCGCCGAAGTGCGACCCAACCCCCCCTGACCGATAGAAATAAACTTTGTTAGAATTAGGATTACACAACCTACCCGTGTTGGTGACCCAGGACCAGCGCCCATGGTGGTGGTGGTCGTGATGATGACGATGATGATAATGATGATGAAGAAGAGAAAAAGATCACTGTAGCCATTGTTATTGAAGATAAAAAGATTGAAGAACGTAGGACGTCATCCGCCCCCGACCGGATCAAAAGCCCGAAATTGGAAGCGATCCCAGACTAAGATGGTGCCAGTCGCGAAGAACCGGGGTCCAAAAATGGATCAAGAGCCTCGTGATATTGTGGAAACCGATCCCGACGGAGCTCGACCCCCGTGTAGGATGGATCCCCCCGCCCGGGGGCTCACATCGCCGCAGCAGCAGAGACCCATGTACCGCCGCGAAAAGACGGACAAACTGGGCGATTTGGCCAATGAAGAATGGCTTCCGCGTAGAGACCCCTCGGAGAACAGAGGCCACGATTCTACTGTCCAAAGTAAGACTTCCAATCCAGTGCATGTATGTATTGTATAGTTGTATACTGTATATAGTTGTATACTGTGTGATAACAGAGCATCCGTGTGGAACTGGAAGCCTGGGATGGGGGGATGGTCAGTGGGTAACGGTTTTCCATTGCGACGTGTTGCCACTCCGACATTGGGATCCGGTCTAGAGCCCGCCTACTGCATCCGGCTATTTACACGTACACATACATGCAAGAAATGTTTCCGTATCCGGACCGGATCAGTAACTTGATCCAAGCAGTTAGGATCCACGTGCTTTGTTTGTTTTTGTCGCTACTCAGGACACACGTGGAGTTCCTATCACGCGCGTGCACGTACCGCGTGTAGTGTACGTGCACTGCACAGCCTACTAAGATTATTTGATGGGAATTTAGGATTTATTGGCTTAGTTTGTGTGTGCGTGCGTACGATGCGTGTGTGTGTGAGAGAGAGGGAGAGGTTTCTTTTTATCGTCATCATCATCATCATCATCAGTAGCTGATGATGTAGCTTTTCAGTTCAATTCAAAGGAGCTTTATTGGCATGAGAAAACATACGTTTACATTGCCAAAGCAAGTGTTACAAATAAAAACTGTTGAAAATGGGGAACATAGTTGGAGGGAGTACAGCTTTGTGTAAACAGAGCTATGTTGCATTGTGACATTTTATATAGGTATACAGGGTATAAAGGGAATTTCACTGTGACAGTAAATGCATGGTAACTATTTACTATAACTGCATTTTATGTTATATATGAACTTATTGTAAGTCATTTGCTAAATGTCAAAATTGTAAATTGATTTGTTTAGATATAAACTATTTGATATTTTCCTGGCTATGATTTTAGATGATGAGTCGACGATGATGATGAGCCTACTTCTTCATTTCCACATCGTGGTCGTCCAAGGACAAGGATAGGTAAAGAAAAAACAAACTTTTTTCTGTAAATCAGACTTAGCACCATGCACATGCTCACATAGACATCAAAGGGGGCTTGAGCCCCTGCCCTTTTATCCATCTGTAAAAAGTGCCCTCTCCAGACCATGAATGCTGTTTTTACATAATTACTATATATATATATATATATATATATATATATATATATATATATATATATATATATATATATATTTGTGTGGTAAGCAGGAAGTGCATAGAATGTTAGAGAGGCAGGGGTTGACATTTCTAAAACGGCCTTTTGATGAAAATAGTAGGCCCCCAACCTCCACGCATTCTGCTGTGACGCGTTGTGAGCTTGAAGGTGTACTATTTTTCATGTATTTTATAGTAATTATGTATTTGTATAATTTACAGATCGACCATGGGCTCGTGTACGAGTCACACAAGGATGTGTGTGTGTGTGTGTGTGTGTGTGTGTGTGTGTGTGTGTGTGTGTGTGTGTGTGTGTGAGAGAGAGGGCGTCACGCATTCTGCTGTGACGCGTTGTGAGCTTGAAGGTGTACTATTTTTCATGTATTTTATAGTAATTATGTATTTGTATAATTTACAGATCGACCATGGGCTCGTGTACGAGTTCAGCAGACCCGGTGGAGCCCTTCCGGAGGAGCCTGGCTGGAGTGAAACAGAATGGAGCCCCAGGCCCTGTGCAGGCTGAATGACACACACGCACGCACGCACGCACGCACGCACACACACATATACACTCTGTAGACATGTAGTGTCACAGTGAGATAAAGAGAACCCTGAAAGCTGAAGCAGGATTCAGGCTGAAGCTCATGTCACTGTGTCAATGTTCTGCACTGCTCTTACTACTGCTCTTACTTCTCTTACACACTAAAAGTGTGTAAAAAGACACTTTTTCTTGTTTTTATTTTTTTGAATTTGTTTGTAAACAACCACTGATCATAGGTGTGATGTTACTGAAGCCAACAATAAAAGGCTAAAGAGAGATTTCTGCCTGAAAATGTATTCTTCACAAAAATGCATTTTTCTCAGCTTTATGTTCTCAAAGAGCTGTTTTTAGGCCACATTCTGCAGCTTCTAGCTAATGAACAGAACAAGATAAAAGCTCGAAATCTTTTTCTGTTGCAAAGTAGACATTCTATTCTACGTTGCCATATAATTGTTGTCTTTATAGTCGAAACCAAATTTCTCCAGTAGGCCTTCAAAGATGAGCGACAATTCTGGCAGTGGATGGAGCTTTTTGTTCAATTCTGTGGCAGTAAAAGAGTTAAGGGTAACAAGCACGTCAAGCAGGCACAGCAGTGCACACCGATAACACCGTTAAAACAAATAAAACTTCTCCGCTAGGCCAACTCTGCCCCGGCCCCCGTCGCAAGCAGCGCGCAGTAGAGATGAGACAGTCGCGAACGATTCGACTCTCTTGAACGGCTCTTTTAAATGAACAATGGGATCCAGTCCGCAGTCACGGGACACAGAGCAATGAGTCAGTGTCGAGAACGGTATCAGAAAAAACGGATGGGGGAGGCACAGCTCATGGACGAGAGCTAGCAGTGTGGACATGCCATGGACACAGGCTGCGAAACACAAACAGCATTTGGATTACAAAAACACTGGAACAATTCAGAAGCACTGAATTAGAAAATGTAACTAGTAGCTGTGTATGATACACAGTATGTTAATCTGACATTAGTAGGCTAGATTGTTTACTTCTTGGACTTGGACATGCGTTTGTGCTGTGGCAGGTTATTTAATATGGGATTTTGACAGCTTGCTTCTTCCTCTAAACGGAGCACCGTCCCGGCTCCGAATGTTCTAACGGAGCGGCGGTTCTGGCCGTTCCATCTCACTTTCACCCCTGCGCTCAGTGCGCTGGTGCGAGACAATAAATAACTGTCGCCAATTGCTACTTCTCTCAATTCTCCCCTTTGCAAATCCCGCCCCATTCTGTCCTGTTACTATGGTGGTACAGATGACCCTGGGCAGATTGTTTTTATAGTGGCAGTGAATGGGGGGAGAGGGTATTTTCATTGCCTCATTATTGCAATTTAAAGTACCAAAGGAAAAACATCTAGGTGATATTAATAAAAAGGGAAGACAAAGGTACAGTAGTTACATTGCAAAACAGGGGGTTTCCCCGAAAATATATGTTTTAATTTGTTTAATCCCAGTGGGACAGAATCACCATTGCAGATTCTTTTATAGTGGAAGTGGATGGGATTTTTCTTTTTTTCATAGCCTCATTACAGCTATATAAAGTACCCAAAAAAACACATCTACGTGATATTAATAAAAAGGGAAGAAAAAGGTACAGTAATTACATAGCAAAACAGTAGTTTTCCCCCGAAAATATATGTTTTAATTAGTTTAATCCTCTGGATCAGAGAGAGAATAGAAATAGAAAGAGAAAGCGCAGTGCATCTTGGGTAGGAAGATGACAGCCAGATTATAGTTCTCCTCACATAATAGGCTGGCTTTCGTAATTCTGCCCATTTAAAATGTACCCAATCGTAACTCTTAGTTACATTGATAAGGTCCATGTGAACTAGTTTGTTGAAGCTTATTCATTATATTGAGCGAAATCGCGATCACCTCGCGCGGCCGTACTAGACGCACGCCGTGTCGCGCAGTGCGGACCGTTCTTGAAAGCCTGAAGCAACATTCTCCACTGCACAAACTCCACCCCCGATAGCAAAAAGTGAATGTTTTTTTCTGGTTGGCCAGTCAGGGAGTCTCAGGGACCAATCAGAAGGCTGACAAACGGTGGATTGGAAGTACATGACACCAGTCCAGCGCACCGCAGTAGTAGGCTAACTGGTGATATCAAAATATGTGTCCCAATTTGGCTGGGAGCCAGTCATTGGATTTTTATTCATTTTCATTTTTTCATTTCATTTGAAAGCTGGGGATCATAGCTACAAAATGATATATTGGTTGTGGAGATTGACCCAACAGTTTTGAAGATATGGCTTATAGAATGATGCCATGCTGAAATAGTACTTTTGAGATATTCAAGTTCTAAATAAATGTCTAACCTGCAAATGACCTGACGATCTCTCACATTAATTAAAAAAAGTCTTATTTACATGCAGAGTTAAGCTCTGGCGTTTAAGTGAAATGTAGCCTGAAATTTATGAAATGCTTTAGTGGCTTTATCACATTTTAGTGAAAAAAAAAAAAAGAAAGTATTTTCAGTCCCTGTCTAAAGCTGTACTTTCCGAGATGACTGGCTCTCAATGAGATTGGGACACATATATACATTTTTGACTCCTTGACTCAAACAATTGGCGTTTGAGTCCTACAAGCAAGCAATCTCTCTGTTAGACCAGGCCATGTCGACAACTGTTACCCAGTGTTTATTTGTGGCTACGCCTGACTCGTCGACTTTATATGAGGTCATGTTCAACATCACTACCGTTTTTGTGGACGGTTGCTTCACACTGCAGCTCACCGTTCACAAGGCTCGAGACTACCTCTTGAGGTGGTTTCGAGGCTGGTTGCGTTGAACCGTTTCTGAGGAAAACCGCAGGCTTCACACTGTCAAAACATCTGCCAAGTAGCCTCGAGAACGGTCCCGAGACCGCAGTGTGAATCCGCCCTAAACGAATACCAGGCTTTCCTCCGAGGTGGAAAGACTGGTGGTGCAAGGTTAGGAATGACCAAACCGACGATGTCACTGGTCTGTCTCACACCTTGACATACAGATCCTTCTCGAAAAATTTGAATACTGTGGGAAAAAGCATTGCAAATACCATAGCACCCCAAATCATAACCGACTTCGGAAACTTCCCACTGGACTTCAAGCAACTCTGACTTCAGAAGGTTGACATTTCTCTAATATAAATCCTTGTTTTGAGTGGTCTCGTGTAATATTGTAATATTTTGAAATATGGACTTTTGATATTCATGAGCTGTATGCCATGAAAATTCAAAATTTTAACAAAAAAAGGTTTGGAATAATTCACTGAATATCCAGTGTATCTAGATAATATATGAAAGTTTCAAGAAATGTATGAAGGTTTCAAGAAAATGTACTTTCGCACAATATTCCATTTTTTCGAGAAGGATCTGTATATGATGTTCATATGTATATTATTATGATATTTTATAATGATAATTGTGTCTTGTCTCCCTGACAGTCTGTCTATCCTCCCATGTTGTCCAGAGGAAAACCACATAGACACCACATAGTAACATACATGTTGCTACACACAAACTACACACACGTGCAACTACAGGTATGTACGTGCATGCATGCGTGGTGTAGATTCACCTTTATTCCTGTGCATTACATTTTTTCTTTATCAAAGGGCCCCCAATTCATATTGTATTAGGTGTGTGTGTGTGTGTGTGTGTGTGTGTGCGTGTGTGCGTGTGCGCGTGTGCGCGTGTGCGCGCGTGCGTGCGTGCGTGCGTGCGTGCGTGCGTGCGTGCGTGCAAGTGCAAGCGTAGTAATACATAAGATCAACCAGTAATAAACCAAGTATATAAGGGTTATGGCTTTAATGGAACATGTTATTGAACTGGGTTGTTTGGTTGGAGGAGTAATATTAAAGTTTACTGACTTGTCTGTCTGTCTGTCTAGGAACAGTTCTCTCCGTGTCCAGCAGAGGTCAGTGGATGTTTGTGGGCGGAGCCTCCTCTGGTCAGAGCAATGGTGTCAGCTGTAGACGGTGAAGAATCTGACGTCCTATTGGATGACCTACCTCCCGCTGTCAGGTAAAGACACCCCATTGGCTTATCCCTATCTACTGGCCCTTCTCTTCCACAAATATGTTCCGTTATGAATTATGATATGAAACCGTACTGAGACGTTATGTCACCACTTGTACATCCCTTCTGGTTTACTATTTAGACATATTATGTTGGTAATTTGTTCTCACGTTTTGTTTCTTAGGTTTGCTTTTTTTCTCGACCGCAAATGCACAGATGTACAGCTTCATTGTTTACCTGGTATCCTATAGTTTCAATGTCGGTAGTATATTGTTTTTAGACTGATGCTAGGTTCTTGGTTTACCTGTGATGTGCTTACCTTGCTTATTGTAAGTCGCTCTAGATAAACAGTGTCTGATAAATGTCTACATTGTAAATGAAGAATTGATGTACTAATCTGTTGTCATTGTTGTTAGGTCTGTCACAATTATTACATAATCGACTAATCGCAATTATTTGACATAATGGCAATTATTTTACTTAGGCCTAATGGCAATTATTTTACATAATGGCAATTATTTTGTCATAATCGTTTCCATGTTAGAAAATGTTCATATATTTTCAGTCATTTTCAAAAATAGCGGAAATAGCAGATCTACAAGCTCACAACGCTGTGATGCGTTGTTAGCTTGTAGATCGGCTATTTCCACTATCAATGTTCTTTTTAAAGTGTAGTAAGTAATTTCTTTGTATATTAAGGTTATGTGTCATACAGTATCTGCCATGTTCAACTTCAAAGCCTAAAATAAATGTCATTGTTAACAACAAAAACACAATTAAATCGTCAGTGTTGTGTAACCTCTAATTGGGGTGTGTGTGTGTGTGTGTGTGTGTGTGTGTGTGTGTGTGTGTGTGTGTGTGTGTGTGTGTTGCAGTGTGTGTGAGGTGTCTCCAGACGGGTCGCTCTCCCTCTCAGAGGTCCCGGTGTCGGTGCTGTGTTCTCGGGCTCCCAGCAGTGGACCAGACGTGGAGCGCGTCAGCACGGGAACCAAGTTCGCCCTGGAACTGTGGCTGGAAACCCTGTAGCAGTGTGTCGATTCCGTCCTCTAAAACCACCATGAAAAATGTTGTCCGACTGCCTTTTTTTCACTGATGAAAACTGAATAAAATATATTGACAATTCTCGTCAACAAACAAAAACTAACCAAAAATGTTAAGGAGGGACTCGTGGAGAAGAGATCCAGTAAAGAACTCAAAGTCGTTTTGTGTTTGGTTGCACGCAGGTGTCACATTCCGTAAATCTACAAGCTTGAGCTTGTGGATCTGCTATTTTCGGCATGCAGTATAAATCAAGAATTTAAAGGCTGAGATGAATGTCTTGGATGTGTACACAACCTATTGTTCTTAGAGCTCGTTTCTGAAGACGGTATATGGGCTCATGTTTGGTCTGATGAGTAGTTGAGTACCAGCCCAGACTGTATTTTACAATAATGAATATACAGATAAATCAGGGGAAGGCAACCTTATAGGCACAGGTGCAAACATTGGCACTGGGGAGGGTAATCACATTCACTGGCACACTGCCATAAGTGTGAGAGAGGATTTTTGCTCAATTAAATAAAGTCCCCTCTCATCTGTATGTAAATTACATCCTGTGCATAATTCTACATTCATTCAAACTCCTAACTCTGACTGGGGAGGGAGTCAGATATGTGGTCTAATGAACATTGCATCCTGATGTGAAAGAAAATGGTGAGTACAAAATAAAGTAGCCAAATAATGACATGACAGCCATTGGCAGTTAGTGCCTTTAGACCAAAGAAATATGATATACATATAGCCTACAGAGACCCTTTGAGCATTTATGGTAATGTATAATATATAGTCTATACACTATATATAGCATAGCATGGCTTGTGAAATTATTAACAATACACAGACAACTTGATCAAGCAGCAGATTCATCATGAGCCTGAAACTGAATATACTAAAAGGATATGAATCAAATGAATACAAAGTCAAGAAATTTGTTTTATTTTGAACAGATACCAAAAATATATATATTTGGAGTTAAGTGTAAAAGATTCCCAACAGGTATTTGGAAAACACACTATGCTTGTTGTTTAATACACTTTGACTTCTTGGTAAATGTAAGTGCCACTACAAGTCATACTGTCATTTATAAAAAGAATATTACAGGCTAACCGCAGACTGCCTGAACATGAACAGAATACAGACACACTGAACTAGGGCTGTCACGATATGACATTTTACATGACGATTAATTGTCCCTCAAATAATTGGCGATTAACGATTTAATTGTGTTTTTGTCGTTGATAATTACATTTCTGTTTGGCTTTTAGGTTTTGAAGTTGTACATGTTAGATATGACACATAAGCTAAATATACAAAGAAATTACTGACATATTTGACAACTTACTACTTAAAAAATTACTTTGATAGTGGAAATAGCCGATCTACAAGCTCACAACGCTGTGAGCTTGTAGATCTGCTATTTCCACTAGTTCGGAAATTTTTCAACATTCACGATTATGACGATTATGACAAAATAATTGCGATAATGTCAAATAATCACGATTAGACGATTATGTAATAATTGTGACAGCCCTACACTGAACACGCATGAACACATGCTCTCATATCAAACAGCCTGTATAACAGTGGGGTTCTCAACCTTTTCGGGCCGTGACTGTGAATAGGAAGAGTGAGCTTTAGATCTGCTATTTTCATTCAAGTCAAACAAAATGTAATGCCCCAACTCCTACAATTTCAAGTGCTTGTCAGGGTGGGGGTTCCCCAGCTCATACTGTATATGATTCCTTTTGGGGCTCACAGCCTGAAAAGGTTACGAGCCACGGTTTTTGAGGTCAGATTTGAATCGCAATTCAAAACCACAAAGATAGTTGGCTTTTTTGCTGTTCAGACTTGGATCAACCCAATCTGATTGCAATTGTGATAGGCAAAAGTCAATTATTTTGATATCACAGAAAAAATCTCAATCTCGATCCAAGCATGTTTTTCTCAAGACGAGCACACAAGAGGATATCACCAAACAACAACATACGACTTATTGTACCAAATATTGATGGTAAAAATTCAATACGGATGGTACAGAGGAGGGCCCACAAGTGTATAGTACTGGAAATAAATCAGATATCACAATCATTTTGACTAAATGCCTCAATATCAATAGTGTGGCCAATGATGTCACATTGGGAGGAATGGATAATAATAGTATCAAATTAAAAATGATACTAGCCATGAAGAACTCTTAGAACATTTTATTGTAGCAAAGAATTTCCCAAATAGAAGATTTTAAAACGTACATGGGTCGCATCGCAACAATGAGCTATTTTACGACAATTTCTGAAGTGATAAAAGGCAGGAAAAGATTACTTATTTTATATCAATTACTCTCCCCATGAAGGCTTGAATTCATGGAGAGTGTTTTTGTCGCATTACTAAGCCAATAATTCGATGAGCGGGTCATCAGCAGTAGGAGACTCAACTGAGTTTCTTACCGGAGACTCTGGTGGTCATCAAAGTATTGGCTTACGGATGCACCAAAAACTAAAAAAGAAAATCCATGAATTCAAGCCTTCATGGGGTGTAATTGATAGAAAATAAGTAATTTTTGGGGTGAACTACTCTCAAAAGTTCAAAAATACCAGATGATATCTAGTCTCACTCTGCCCGGTCCCTCGTGCTAGACAGCTGAGGAACAGCGCCACACAGGGGTGAACCTGGGAGCAGCAGAGGGTCTCAGTGAGGAGATTTGGAGACTTCCTCCGCACAGCTGCTCTGGTCCTGCTTCTGATCCGCAGCCTGATCTCCCTGCTCCACAACATCTGTAGCCTGGTGTCCCTGCTCCACAACATCTGTAGCCTGGTGTCCCTGGTCCATATCTTCAGCCTGGTGTCCCTGGTCCATATCTTCAGCCTGGTCTTCCAGGTTCACTTCTTGAGCCTGGACAGAATCCTGGTGACCCCGTTCCACATCTTTAGCCTGGTCTCCCTTGTCCATCTCTTTAGCCTGGTCTCCCAGTTTCATATCTTTAGCCTGATCTAAAGCCTGGTCTCCCTTGTCCATCTCTTGAGCCTGGACTGAAGCCTGATCTGAAGCCTGGTCTCCTCGGTCCATCTCTTCGGCATGGTGTCCCTGTTCCACATCTTTAGCCTGGTCGAACGCCTCGTCTCCCGGTTTCATATCTTTAGCCTGGCCTGAAGCCTGGTCCAAATATTTCACTTGGTCTGAAGCCTGTTCCACATCTTTAGCCTGGTCGAACGCCTCGTCGAACGCCTCGTCGAACGCCTCGTCAAACGCCTCGTCTCCCAGTGTCATATCTTTAGCCTGGTCTGAAGCCTGGTCCATATCTTTAGCCTGGTCTGAAGCCTGGTCCATATCTTTAGCTTGGACTGAAGCCTGGTCCATCTCTTCAGCCTGGACTGAAGCCTGGTCCTCCTGGTCCATCTCTTCAGCCTGGTCTTCCCTCTGAGAGGAGCTGGTCGGCGGCTCCTCCGCCACAACGTTTGAAGAGACAGGTTGGGAGGCCGACACGTCTGGAAAAAGGTGGGAAGACATCATCAACCAGGATCTTTCAACAATGACCTCCAGAACACAACGTTACAAGTTTCAGTCAAATGTCTACAAACAGAGCATTCTGCTTTTTTTTTCTCAAATCAATTCCAGGGCACCCCGGGCGGCAGTGGCTCAGTAGGTAGAGCGGTCACTAGGTAAAATAAATGGTAAATGGTGCATTTATATAGCACCTTTATCCAAGGCGCTTTACAGAGATTGTGCATTACATTCACCCATTCACACACCGATGGCAGAGGAAACCATGCAAGGCACCAACCTGCTCACCGGGAGCAACTAGGGGTTAAGAGTCTTGCTCAAGGACACTATGACACCAACCCTAGGGGAGCCCGGGATCGAACTGGGAACCTTCCGTCTGCCAAGCAGCCACTCTACTCCTGAGCCACTGCTGCCCAAGTAATCGGCAGTGGGCGGCAGTGGTGTAAAGTAACTAAGTACATTTACTATACTGTAAGTACAATTCTGAGGTAGGAAAACATGAAACCGTGTGACAAAACACGAACCAGTGAGACCTCTACCTGTCGTCTGCTGCTGCAGTAGCTGCTGCTTGCGGGCTAATCGTTTCTCCAAGGCCAGCTGCTTGTTGCGCTCAATGCGCTGCCGCTGCTCCTCCGTCAGTGAGGAGGGGGCAGAGGAGGGGGCCGGGGTGGAGTGGAAAGCCGGAGACGGAGTGGGAGCAGGGGTGGAGCGGAGGAGGGCCGGAGCGGGGGTGGAGTGGACCGGTCCTCGGTAGGGTTCGTCGGGGAAGATCCCTCCTCCTCCTCCGAACGGGTCGGCTTCCCCGAAGTCCTGCTCCTCCTCTCTGCGCGCACCCAAGTCTTCCTCACCTGAGAGGGGGGTGTGTGTGTGTGTGTGTGTGTGTGTGTGTGTGTAAAGTTTACACAAATGTCACATTGGTTTGGGACAAGTGAAAATAGCACTCAGTGGTTCTCTAACGTGTGGGTCGGGACTCTCAAATGATTTTGGGGTGTTCCCAGATGATAGTGCAAAAATATATTTATTAAAAAATATAAACATTACTGCATCAAAAAGTAATAAAAAAAACTATACCTACAAAAATGCTTAAACATTGGCCAAATTGTCAAATATTAGAGGCAAATTAAACATTTAAAATGGTAAATATCTCCATTCAACATGCACAGCTCACGACAATCAAAAACGGTTAAACATTGGCCAAATTGTCAAATATAAGAGGCAAACATTTAAAATGGTGAAAATAGCCGTTCAACATGCTCATTACGCCTCGCAACGCAAGGTGTTGTGAGCTATTTCCACAATAGAACAGTCAATGTAATGCCCCCACTCCTACAAAAGGAGTCCCCTGTTACTGAACAAACACTATATAGCAATGATTACCATCACAATTTACAATTTAGGCATTTAGCAGACACTCTTAATCCACTATCACTATATAGGAGCTTTAACTTTTTTACTATATATTTTTGTTGCTTCAGCCCAAAAATACAATTTACAGCACCTTTAATAAGATGACGTCACAATCACAACAAGGTTTTTCTTTACTTTTTAGCACATAGCATCCCCATTCTGGGGGAACATGAACGTTCACCAAGCATGGCTGATCTACAAGCTCACAAAGCGTTGGTGTAGAGGGGAAAAAAAGAGCAGACCAAGTACAGAGCCAAAGAAAAAACTAAGTATTGAGAGTTTAAGTGGTTAAACGGCTTACCATCTTTACCGATGAAATCGTCGTGGGTCAAGGGCATGTCTAGTCGTATTCGCTTCAAACACGTCTGAAAGGTGGGGGGAAAAAAGGGCAGAATTAACATAATAGCGTTTGAAGTTTGTACTTTTTGCTTAGTTGTTTTCTTTTTGTACCAATATTCAGCATCTCCACCTCACCTGCACGTCTTTCTTGGCACCGAGCTTCTCCACCTTGTCTATGAAGTCCTCAAACTGCATCTTGGGGTACAGTCTGTGAGCCCAGTTCTCCATCTTACCCATGAGGAGCCTCAGGTCTTCAGTCTGAAACACATGCACGCACGCACGCACACGCACACACACACACACACACACACATGAAATATTTGTCCAAATAAACAGAAGTACAAGAATACCTTGTACAAAGGACATAAACACTGCCAGTGCAGACAGACAATAGGAGAACAGTCAGTTACAAAGTGCATATACTGTAAGGCATTGTTACATACTTACATACAATAATGTTGGCATACTTGTCAAACAGGGGACAACAATCATAGCTGATACGGAGCACTACCTTGCTAAATGCTTGGCCCTACTTTTGGAGAAGCCAGCCATTTGAAGGCGCGGCACGAACGAGCTTGTAGAAAAAAGCCAACATTGTTAACTCAAATCTTTGCTTCTGGGGGTCCCTGGAACAAAATATTTAAGATGGGAGTTGAATTAATGGATATTTATTAGTTTTTGTCACATTCCTAAGCTAATAATTTGATGACAAGCAGTGGTTGAGACACAAAGAGCCTAGACAGGAATGGGACAAAAAATCACACCCGTGTGAAGTGGAGCTGTGTGTGTGTGTGTGTGTGTGTGTGTGTGTGTGTGTGTGTGTGTGTGTGTGTGTGTGTGTGTGTGTGGATCATGTGTACCGATTTTTGTGACATTTGAAGAAAATATGTAGGAAAAGGAGCAAAAAGTGTGTTTTGGAGAAAATTCAAGATGGCGGAAAATCTATCATGGCGCAAATGGGCGTGGCCTATATGGGGAGATGCGTCATGACCCAAGGAATCCAGGGAAAAAATATTTTTAATTTTCCGACCTACGGTTCAAGAGTTACAGGCCAAAACGTAAAGTGGGGTGTTATGGCGCCACCATGCGGCCAAATGACACAATTATTTTTTATTTAATCCTTGAAATCATTATGAACCTCCTCTCCAAGTCTTGAAACTCTAGCCCCTATGGTTTGCGAGAGACAAATAATTGAATGTGAGTTTTTGCGATTCCCATTATAAGTCAATGGGGAAAATTAATTCACTAATAAATTAATATCAATTAAACTATTGAACCTTTCTCTTAGCAAGTTACTAGCCCACGATTCCCGAGTAAGCCGGTCGATTTGACATATGGCGCGAGTGTGTGGTGGCAAAACTGTGGGACTAGTAGCGTGCCGAAGTTTAGGAAGTTCAGGCTACATACACACAGACACACACACAGACAGACAGACCCACACAGCCACGTATAGGGAGCCTGTGCTTCACACAGCTCCAAAAATATCACACCTAGTGTGAAGTGAGCGTTGCTACTTCATTAAGCGCACCACGAAGCCTGGCCAACGTGACCTTGGGCATACAACAAACTTTGAGTTTTGTGCCAAGATGTAGGCCAGATGTGAGCTTGTAGATTTGCTATTTTCAATAGTTAAAGCATAGAATTATGGATCTGCTATTTTTGAAAAGATCAAATAACATTTGAGTCTAGTTTTTAGTTGTTGACGAAATTGTCAATACATTAAAGTCTTAGACATCATAGCTTAGTTTTTGTCAGTGAAAAAAGGCAGTCGACTAAAAATTTTCGTCATAGTTTTAGTTGACTAAATTAACATTGGCCCTGCACACAAGAACAACAATACTTGGCGGCACAGCAGGCCCGTCATCAAAGCTTACCTCGTGTCCTTTGCCTTTGAAGTGAACATTATCGAACAGGGTCCGTAGACATGGCAGCCCTCTCTCTGACACCAGCCTAGAAACAAAAACATATCTACATTATACTTCTGTTGGAAAAAATTAATACATTTTATGAATTAGTCACCCTGGAACTATAGCGACAATGTGACGGTGTGGGCCAGTAAACTCACATTTCATATCGCATTTATTGACTCTTGAATTGAAATCAATCATTTAGGACAGAGTTAAAGGATAACTTTGTTTTTTTACAACAAGGGTTCATATTTTAGATTGTAATTGGAGAAAAGAAAAGATGAGTGTTAAAATGTTTTCATTTACTGCTTTCTATCATTTTTGCAATTTGATTTCAGTGGTTGGGGGCATGCATGCAAGTGGCTAAATATGTATTTTTAGACACAATAAGCCCATTCCCAAGATGCACTGCAATCTTCCGTGGGCAGATGTGACTTATGGGGGCTAGTAGTGCATGTTTTTTGCCCCTAGGAGACACGGGGAGAACATGCAAACACCACACAGAAAGGCGAAGTGGCTAATGTTGCTCAGGAAAGGGAAGTCTGGAGCTCTCTGCTGAAGATTCTGGACAAGGGGTTAAGGATGGATCAGTTTCATACCTGTTAGAGTCCAGCTTTGGCTGTGGTTTCCTCACACCTTTCCTTTTGGCAACAGGAACCTCACCCAGCTGGGACACCTCGCCTGCTTCACCTGCATACAGCAGCACGGACGGACACACACACACACACACACACACACACACACACACACACACACACACACACACACACACACACACACACACACACACACACACACACACACACACACACACACACACACACACACACACACACACACACACACACACACATATAAGCACTTTGATTCACCAAGCTGCACCATACACACACAGTATTGATAACTGTATAGTTACACTACAAAAGGCTGTTACAAGTATTACATAATTGTCCAATTGCAATTATCTGTCGTAATTGTTTCTATGTTGGAAAATGTGCATACATTTTCAAATATAAAGAAAACAAAAATAGCTGATCTACAAGCTTACAACACACGTGATAACGATTCCCACCCGTTCCCTGACGCGTTAACTGGTTACCATGGTAACCAATAGCGCCCGCGGCCAGGAGTGAGCGAAAAGACTCAGTTTCCCATGATGCCTCGCGAAATACTACATCCAGCGACATCCGGTCGTCCGTTGAATTATATTCATCCTGGCTGTAGGAAAAGGCATACATCTCTGCTTCTTTTCCCATATCAAAATGGCCTGGTTTCTATGCACCACATGGATCAATGCGGTTGTATTTTTTTCTTCTCTGTGTGAAAGAAAATACTTTTGGCGGCCGTGAATGGGAACCCCTGCGCACACAATGGGCACCAAATATGGAGACAAGAGGTTTCTGCGCGACAGCAACAACATGTCACGTGTGTGTTTGTTTGTGTGGACCCACCATCTCCAAAAGGGTGGTCGTCTCCTCCCTGGCCGGGGGACAGAGGTGGAGGGAGAGGAGGAAAGCTCTCATCCTCGGTGTGCTCATAGTCAGGCATGTCAAACAGATCCATGTCTATACGCTGCTGTTAGCCTCCTGCAAGGAACAGTTGGTGGCACCGTTAGACAAGACACATACATTACACACACACTGCAATCTCCACATAGGGCTGTCACGATTATGACATTTTACATGGCGATTAATTGTCACTCAAATAATTGCGATTAACGATTACATTTTTTGTCGTTGACAATTACATTTCTGTTTGGCTTTTAGGCTTTGAAGTTGCACATGGCAGATATGACACGTAACCTAAATATACAAGGACATAGTGACATATTTGACAACTTTATACTTAAAAAAGAACATTGATAGTGGAAATAGTCGATCTACAAGCCCACAACACGTTGCATTGCGATCCGTTGTGATCGGCTATTTCCACTATTTTTTTAAATGTTTGAAAATATATGAACATTTCAACATGTAAACGAGTCAACGAAATATGAAGACTGAGACAAAATAATTGCCACATGTCAAATAAATTGCGAAAAGGCCCACTAAGTGGCGCAATTGATTTGCTTCAACAGATTCAACCTGAGCATCTCAATGTTGGCCAATGGCCATAGGCTACATTGTGTTTGTCATTCTGAAAAATGTGTTCCAACAGTGGCGAAATTATGTTAACATATTGTAGCCTACAATGTTGTCAAATGGGCATAATTCACCTGCACAGCAAGGGAAGTTGGGAATCAATATAATATAATGGCAGATACAAGTCCAAAAAACTATATAAACTACAATGCAAAAGTATTTCATGTACATTAGGGAGTCCCTGAGAGATACAAAATAAAAAGGAACTGCTCCTTTGTAGCTTAAGTATTTAAGTGAAACTTTCGATGACAAAGATTTAGTTTCAATTGGTAAATTATTTTGACCACTTTAGCCTAAAAGTGTTTGATCTATCATCTTTCAATATGTTCTACTTTTTTTCTCTTTTTTTTTTAACAAATGGACATTATTAAGACACGCTACACACAAAAATGGAAGAAAACAAGACAGAATCGACAACATGCCAGCAACAGTTTCATACGTTTAGCTTTAGAAAGATACCAAGGTTACGACAGACACGTCCAAAACAATCGACGCGCCTGTGGTGGGTTAGCCAACGGCGCAACTGAATACGTAACTGACTAATCCTTCAGTATTTTGGAGTACGGATAGAACTCCCGCGCTACAAACTTAGCTCTTAGATTCTGAACACCGACAAACACCGACCAACGAGTGAATTAAAATCTACTTTCTTCGACATGATACCATTATTACACATGAGGAATGACCAGTAAATGTGTCTATGAAGACGACAGTAAACGAGTGATGATGTACCTGCAGCTGCCCGCGTACACACAGCAGAGTGCGGTCTCTCTCGTAACAACGCTATACCGAAACGGGTGACTTGTATAAATATGTGACTCTAGAATTCCACTGCTTTGTAAGTCACATAATTCGATAGGTCACCAGCAGCAGCAAAGAATAGTCAACACAAAACGTCACGTCCGGACCGATTTTGCCTGTAGCACATTTTGGGCATAGTAGGCGGTGTCATGACCAAATGTGGCTAAAAGATGATCATCTGTTTAGTGTTTGCCAGACCCATGAAATGGGTAGGCCTACATAAGCAAATGTCGGTCCGGGTTTTCTATATAAAGGGTATATATGATGATGACATGATGATGACATACCTACAAAAGGCATGATGTCATAAATGATGATGACAGACAGGGGGTTGGCAGAACCGGGGTCTGGCACAACCAGGTTGACCTGGTCTAGTTATTAAGGTTCTAGCTGTTAAACTGCATCGTGATGCAAATTTTGCTGGCCTGTTTGTATTTAAGTTCATAAAGTTAACTTAAGAAGATATAGACCTAAATGCATTTTAAATAAAACAAAATTTGTACTTTTCAGAATTTCAATTAAAAAATAGCACATTTTTGTAGATTAGCCATTTTTTGCTATTTTTGACTGTATATTATGCAGTATGCATGTGGCCCTGAAGTGAGTGTGAAACTATAGTGGCCCTCTCCATCGTCAAAGTTGCACACCCCTGCCCTTGAGCAAGGCACTGAACCACCAACTGCTCCACTGCTGCAGTGGCCTGTACACAGTCTTGAATCTTTAAACCTTGTGTTAGTTGAACCAACAGAACCTGGACCGAGCTGTAACTTAATGCCAACGAACACAGTTCTGTTTGTTCACCAGAGATAAGCAGACACATGTATAGACCTTTATGTCTCATGGTTCACTGTCTGCATTGTATAAGTTGTATCTCTGTTGTTAGGCAGAAACCACATACAGTATATGGGAGGAGGTTAAATATATAGGCTACATACATTGCTTTTATCCCAGGATTTCTGTATCCCATTTCTTTCACCCAGTGTCAATTATCTAATGTAATCCTGGTGCTACACTCCCTCTGCCAACCTGGGGAGAGCAACGGACAGACCTCATGATTCCTTCTATGCATGAGGAGTCCAAGCCACTTCTTTTCACCTGACAGGAGAGGAGTTTCCCCGTTTGGACATACTAGCGCGTGGAAGGAACACATTATTCCAACCAGCTCCTTTCCCCTCCATCAGGCGCCCTGGCTGGCCAGGGCCTCATTGTTGCTTTCTTTTAGGGTACCTACCCAAGGGGACACAGGGGAAACATGCAAACTCCACACACAAAGGCCCTTTTGCCACCTCACCGTGGGTATGGGCATTGATGACACGGAGGAGAGAACACGCCCCCCAGTGCCAATAGCATTCCCAGCGGGAATTGAACCCATGACCTTCTAGCTATAGGCGACAGCAGAATCATTTTAACCACTTATATCTGTAGGTAGGGAGGGGCATGTGCCCTCTAGGGGAGGTCACTTCTTCTACAGTAATCTCCACTTTGCCCCCCATGGCTGCATGTGTGTCATATGGATATACACGCTGAACGTAGTGAGTTCTGAAGGTAAGACCTTTATAGAGCACTGTTTCCCAAACAGTGGGTCGGAACCCATTTGTTATATGGGTCACACGACTTGAATAAAAAGTTGTGACCCATTTTCTTTTATGAAATATATTCATTTCAAAATGTTTATTGCCAGACCCATGAAATGGGTAGGCCTACATAAGCAAATGTCGGTCTGTCCCTTTTCTATATAAAGGGTATATATGATGATGACATGATGATGACATGCCTACAAAAGGCATGATGTCATAAATGATGATGACAGACAGGGGGTCTGGCACAACCAGGTTGACCTGGTCTAGTTTTTTAAATAATTAGCTTTCAAATCATTTTATACCTTTTAAAACAAACTTTCCATAGATAAATGTCTAATCTCTTTTTTGGGTTTCGACCTCGCGTCACCAGACTTGCCACCTCGGAGGAAAGACTGGTATTCGTTTTAAACAAATCCTTGTCCCTTTTATGCCATGCCCATATATGGAGATCCCTGATGTCATCAATATCATCCCAGCTCAGCAGAAGGATATCATAAACCTGTTCTGACATCACAATGATGTTGCAAATTAATTCCATCCTTGTTACTTTTATGCCCAAATTGCCCATATATGGAGATCCCTGATGTCATCAATATTAAGCCAATGTGCGTCACAGTGAGTGACACCTCATCCCAGCTCATCCATATCTGGGAAAATATGGCCACATTTTGTCCAACTTAAACAACCAATCGCAACGCGAGTCACACTTGCAAATGAGTTCTGTCCTTGTCCCTTTTATGCCAATATATGGAGAATCCTGGTGTCATCAATATTAAGCCCATATCTGGGAATGCCCATATATGGACACATTGTGTCAGTCTCATGTGGTCTATGACATCAAACATCTATGATGTCAGTCATCTCCAAATTTGGGAAAATACGGCCACATTTTGGCCACAACATTAGAGAGACAACCATAAAGTCTTTGTTTTATTGTTGATCCACATCATTTCTGGACAACTGCTTCTGCATAAAACCTCTCTGAACCAGAACATTTCTTTCCACCCCCCTCTCTGTTTCTCCACTACAGCTTCTGCGTCAATCCTTTCTGGATTTCTTCCCTTGAATATTCCTCCAGCACTCCAGCCTCCAGATGGACATTGTGAGTCTTGAAACGCCTATTCTTCTGGCCGCCTGGCCTCTTCTGCACTGGTGGTAACATTCTCTTTGGACCTGTCACAAAGGAGATGCCATGTTTCTTGAAATACTCGTCAATCTGCTCTTCGTCCACGGAATCGACTGGAACACTCCTCCAGAGTTTCTGGAATCTTTCATCCACTACAAGCTGGCAGTGTTTGTCATTGTAGAATAGGACCTTCTTCTTGTCTCGTCTGGTCATAAAGATGATCTGATCCGCTGAAGCCTTAATGACCGTGGCTGAATTGGGCAGACCCTCCTCCACATCATCCAGCAGGATTCCTCCCAGGCCCAGCTGGTCATATTTGTACAGCAGCCTCAGCAGGGACTTCTTGTCCTTCAGCTCGTATTTAGGCTTAAAGGCATACTTCCCATCCTGCAAGTCAATCTTTGGATTGTTGACCAAGGCCTCAGAAACAAGCCACTGTTTCTGCTTCATCCCGATGTCCAACTGTTTGGTCTTGTCCAGCATTTCCTCAAGGGTCAGGGGGTGTGTGTCCCCTCTCTGATGCCTCGTCTTCATGTAGTTGACGATCCTGGCCAGGCAACCAAACCTGTTGCCAGAGCTACCAGAGAAAGCCTTCAGACTGAAGTTACCATTACTTGAGTCAGCATTGTGTTTTGACCCTGAGGATCCTTCCTTGTCAACTTTGGCCCTCTTGTTGTCCGAGTTGGAGCCTGTATGTCTCTTCTCTACAGCTGGAGTGGACAGAGATCTCTTCTTGAAGAGCTCTCTCTGCCTCAGTAGAGCAGGATCCATCCTGTGTGGTTAGGAAGGTGGTATAAGGAAGCTAGTAAGTAGAGGTATCAGGGTTGTGCTTGTGGTCCTCTACTAAAAGGTATTGAAAGAGTAGAGTCTAAAAGAGTGGAGATGGTGGAAGAGTGAGATTCTCCAGTATGCTGGTCGAATCTGTCATACTAGGGGGGTGCTGTCCCTTTTATACCATTCCACTGAACTGGTCGAGTCATCATGGTGATGTCATCCTATTACCATATATGGAGTATGACATGTCAGACTTAGCTCCATATATGGAGATCCAGGTGATGTAGAGTCAGTCGTTGTACCAACTTGGAAGTTGGAACATAAACATGGTAACATGAAGAAGCAAGACACAACTGCAACTGAACAACAACACAACAACAAGCAACTGAATCACAGCAGAATGCCACAAATGCAAAAATATAGTTGTTACACGAAGCAGGTACAGTCACTGTAGTGTGCATAGAATGTAGAAAATATGGACGGTGGGAAGTGATGTCACCATTGGTTTCTATCAGAGCGAAAATTACGCTTTTTTTGCCCTTATTGTGTTGGGGCTTTGTCAGATTAGTTCCCGTCTGTCTGTCTCCCTAGTAGAGGGTGACATTTTATTCCCGTTCCCGTGGGTCCCGTGGGTCCCGCGGGATTCCCGTGGGACAGGAGTCAAATTTGTATTAATGCCAGGATCGGGACGGGACAGGATTGAAAATCAACAGGAGTGGGCAGGAGCGGGAATCATCCCAGACCAGTTCATCAAATCGCAGAAATAAATTGCACAGGAAAGTGAGGTCTTTGAACTGCGAACATTATAAGATTATACATTATATAATAATAAACATGATATCAAATATAATATGGATCAAAATAGAAAAACATCTGCGCGATTTTATTTTTTTATATTTTTTTCGGGAGCGGGATGTGACCGGGAGTGATTTTGACCAGGAGCGGGATGGGACCAGGAGTCATTTTACAGGAGTGGGACAGGATGGGATTTTTTTCCCCACTCTAGCCCAGGATTGGGATGGGACAGGATTTTTTCTGCGGGAGTGGGACGGGACAGGAGTGAAAATTCATCAAAATGTCATCCTCTACTCCCTAGCCCCTAGGTGTTGCTGTCTCACTCTGGCCCCTCCCACGCAGGAGCCATGTGCTGGGAAGCTGCTGAGGAGAGGGAGGAGGAACAGACATGCCCATATTTGGAGATCCCTGATGTCGTCATTACACACCATTGCCCCTATATTCATATATTTTGTTTTGAACAACTAACTATTGCACGTGATGAGATGTACTCCGCTGCAGGTCTGTACAAAGGATGATCAGAGAAATTATGTCAATAATGTCATACTGTCCAGGACACTTTGATAAAGGAAAAGAAAACCTTCTACGTCCTTGCTTCTGGGTCCACTTGACTCAGTCACGACACCATCTCCTGATACATTGTTATGTTATAATTGTCCAATCAGAATGTGACTAATGTATTCTGTAACTCCATATATCTGTGAAATTATGTTTTGTATGGGAAGAAAGCAATGATGGGTGAACTATATTGACTTGCTGTACTGTACGCTGAACTATTCTTTTAATACAACTATTTAAAACTGACTTATTGGTGTGCTGCCTTTTCTGTGACTCTGACTGTGGATATATTCTTGGGTGGAAGCTGAGTCTTCTGGAAATTAATTACTTTCAAAAGGAATTAATATACATATGTATAAATAACAATTACAGACCAGTGGAAAAGGTAAATGATTTATTTATATACTCCCAAATATGGAGATGACTGTCACACTTCCTGGCGGAGATATGAGCTCCACTGAGTGCGTGCCACCTTTTTTTGTTTCTATATTTATTTTAGTCTTTGAGTTCCATCAGTCATGGCTGCCAGTTCCCACCTGATGTTGTGTGGGAGTTCAGACTGCTCCAGACCATACTGAATAACTGCTAGCTCGCATAAAGTCTTCAGACTAGGATTCATGTCTAAGATAAAAAGGCCATCACTGTATCCTCCAAAGAGGATGATACGATCTCCCATCGTGCAACAGCAGCCATCAATCATCCTTATAATGGGCCTTCCCGCTTGGGCCTCACCTCCTTACAGGAGAAGGTCTCTGGACTGAATTTCCACAGATCTTTTAAGGCCGGCGAGTTAAAGTTCTCACCAACAAATATGTACAACTCTCCACTGTAGGCAAAGGCCGAATGACTCATGCGTCCTCCTGGAAGAATCTGTGCAGAAGGTGTTTTCAGCCAGGAGTTGGTCTCTGTGTCAAACCCTCTGATGGTGTTGTTGTAGTGGCGTCTATACAACTGGACCCCTGGGCGCCCAAATACAAACATCTTGGTCCCGATGATGGTGGCAGAGTGCCATGCTGAAGCAGGTGCTATGGTGTCTCTGGTGTTAATTAAAGACCAGACCATTGTGGTGGTTTCCAACTTGTACATGTCATTAGTCCATCTGGTAAACCGGTTCCTTCCTCCATGGATAAACATGACCTTCCCCAACACACAGGCTGAGTGGCCCTCCCTCTTCCCTGGAACAGTATACCAGAAATCCTGGGCATGAACCATCTGTGGGTGTCGACGTCAAATGCATAAAGAACATTGTTGCAGAGATCATGATCCACAGTCACTCCCCCCCAGACGTAGACGGTATCTTCTACCAGCGCAGCAGTGTGGTACCGGCGCATGCAGGGAACTTCAAGAGGACGTTCTCCTCCTCTAGTTGTCACAGGGGGCAACGTCCTCCATCTCAAAGACACTGTGTTGAAGACAGACACATCCATGTGAACCTTTAGCTTACTAGCGTTACCTCCAAATGAGTAGAGGTTCTTCCCTACAGTCACTGCCTGAAGACCTCCATCATTCGGCGCTTCTCTCATATTCACGGTCCAGTGCAACATTTGACACACCTACAACACTCTGAATAAGAATTGATGGCTAGTTTCTTCCTCTGTAAAATAATGATGTTTTATTATGTGCGCCACCATTTATATTGGATGCCGGTATAGTACTGCAGATGCGCATTCGGTGGCGTATCTGCGTTAATGCCCGTATAGCCAATCAAGGACCAGCATTCCTGGTGCCGTCACCATCAACAGCCAATGCGGGACCAGCATTCTTGGTGACATCACCATCATAAAGTGCGACCTGTGAAAAAACATGGCGAACTCTCTTGGCACACATACATGGCCACGAATGAACAAGACGCAAGTTGCCTCTACAGAGTGCAGTCTAGTTATATTTATAATCCAAATCTGTTGGAAATATTTCATTTTGATGTGGTGATATATAATTTACGGTCTGTAGAAACTAATGGCGTCAAGTTGTCCATTCTATGTCCAGTCTGTGCTCTAAACACATGTCAAACTGTTCTCTTTTCTGCCACCAGGTGTCACCAGTGAACAGAACCACCACCTGACTGATGAAGATGACGATGATGACTGGATGTGACCTCTGTCTGTCAGACAGACAGACAGAGGTTTTGTAGCAATTTGAAGCGTTTGTAGAAACATGGGGCCTTAAATGTAATCATTGAAATGATGTGTATTTGGGCCCTCGTTTGTAAAATGAAACGATGTAGAATGTGAAATAAATACATGTAAAAACACATTCATAACCCTGCTAGAAAAACCAGCACAGACCAGCACAATTTTCATGCTGGTCTGTGCTGGTCTATGCTGGTTTATGCTGGTTCATGCTGGTCTGTGCTGGTGCTGGTCTATGCTGGTCTGTGCTGGTCCCATGCTGGTCCACCAGCACAGACCAGCACCAGCACAGACCAGCATGAACCAGCATAAACCAGCATAGACCAGCACAGACCAGTACAGACCAGCACCAGCACAAACCAGCACATGTTGTGTTTTACTGCTGGTCTGTGCTGGTGCTGGTCCAGCATAGACCAGCACCAGCACCAGCACAGACCAGCATGAACCAGCATAGACCAGCACAGACCAGCACCAGCACAAACCAGCACATGTTGTGTTTTACTGCTGGTCTGTGCTGGTGCTGGTGCTGGTCCAGCACAGACCAGCATGAACCAGCATAGACCAGCACAGACCAGCACAAACCAGCACATGTTGTGTTTTACTGCTGGTCTGTGCTGGTGCTGGTGCTGGTCCAGCACAGACCAGCATGAACCAGCATAGACCAGCACAGACCAGCACCAGCACAAACCAGCACATGTTGTGTTTTACTGCTGGTCTGTGCTGGTGCTGGTGCTGGTCCAGCACAGACCAGCATGAACCAGCATAAACCAGCACAGACCAGCACCAGCACAAACCAGCACATGTTGTGTTTTACTGCTGGTGCTGGTGCTGGTCTGTGCTGGTCTGTGCTGGTCTAAGCTGGTCATATACAAATAGGGACAAACACCCATTTTAACTAACAGGTTCCAGTGGCGCCGAGGATAAGTGCAGGACTGAAGTGCCAGAGGTAGTAAGTTCGAATCCCACTCACACCCACAATGTCAAAAATAATGTCACAATCTAATATGGTCAAATACAGAACAGGATTCAAGCAACAGAGCAAAGAGCAAATTAAACCAGCAAAGACCTGGTCCACTTCTCAGGGGGGTCCCCCGAGGGTCCCTGACCACACCAGCACAGACCAGCACAGACCAGCAGTAAGCGCTGGTTTGTGCTGGTTCATGCTGGTTTAGATGGTGGGACCAGCACAAACCAGCACCAGCACAGACCAGCACCAAAACACAACATGCGCTGGTTTGTGCTGGTGCTGGTCTTACTGCTGGTCTTGTGCTGGTTTTTCTAGCAGGGAAAGTAAATGGTGACCTGTCTTCTCAAGAGGCACTGTTCCAGTCAGGGACGTGCTGGGCCCCTGATTCAGCCTGGGAAAAAGAGTTGGAGAGGCCCTCATTGCGTGCTATAGAGCTGCTGCTACTCAAAGATTTGTGACAAAGTGACAAGCCAGTGGGCCAATTACATGAGTTATATTTCGTCGTTGTCGGGTGGAAACCTTGTATGTCTAAAACCGTTTGTTTTGTATTTATCATTTTAAAAATGATTTAAACTATAGTGAAAACAGCCGATCTGCAAGCACACAACGCCTCGCACCGCGAGGTGTTGTGTGCTTGTAGATCTGCTGTTGTCACTACTTTTGTGCGACGGCCTTGTATGATGAAGCAGGGCTTTGCTTTGCGAAAAAATGTACAACTTTGAAACTTGGAGATACAAGGTTTCTGCCGACATTTCTTTTCCTAATGGCCGGCCTGGACCGGCCGGGAATGAACCGGCCGTTCGGGAGTTGTATCGCTTTTCCCAATGGCCAGCACGTCCCTGGTTCCAGTGCAGTGCCAGGCCTCCTGTTAACTGTTCCTATCACCGTTGAGTGTAATCTATATAGATCATATATTTGTATTAGGGGTGTAATGATAGGCTATAGTAACTGCATCGAAAAAACAATTTCAATTTGCAACGATCTACTATATTGATATCCAAACGGGGACTGCCCATAAGTCCTACATCTCATTTGTCCTACATCTCATTAGTCCTAATTTGGTTAGGGTTAGGTTTTAGGGTTAGGTTTAGGCATAGTTTTACTGAGGTTAGGGTTAGGGTTTGGGTTAGGTTTAGGCATAGTTTTACTGAGGTTAGGTTTAGGTTTAGGCATAGTATTTTTGCCAGGTTGACATTCACCAGATTCGGACTAATGGGATGTAGGAACAATGAAAGGTCGGACCAATGCCATGGCACAAAGTTCAGTCACCCAAAGAAAGACTTTGGAGTAGAACCACTGCTCCTCCTACACATGAAACAGAGTCAGCTTATTAGGTGGTTCAGGCATTTAGTAGTGTCTCCAAATTTGACAATTTGACCAATGTTTAATTTGTCATTTTAGAGGTATTAAAAAGTCCTTAAATTGTCACTTTAGAAATGTGTAGATACCCTCTATACACTTAGTCTTAAACTTCATGTTGGTTTGTTTACTGTTGAGAGGAAAAACTATGTTGCACATTAAGTTAATCATTCGGGGACCCCCCAAAATAATTTGGGGACCCCCCTGGGGGTCCCGACCCACAGGTTGAGATGCTTTAGGCTTTACACCACTGGTCCACGACCTGCAAATGGGTCCCGACCCAGTGCTTGGAAACCAGTTTCATGACAAACCAGGAAACAAAATTAAACATTCCTTTCGTTTCTCTCTTGTCTCTCTCACACACGGAGAAAATATCAAAGAGATCCGCCGTGCCTTCACACGACAAGACACACATCAAACGCACACCTTTCCAGCGAAGGGATCGGACAGACGGACAGAGACCCAGCAACAGCAGAAAATAAGGTGAACTTTCTGAGTGTAACAATTAAAAACCAGCCAGGAGGATTCACAGTAAAAAAGTAAACTTCAAGGGAACATTAACGAGGAAGTGCTTACTTCCTGTATGAGCATAGTGTGTGTAAGCTTCACAAAGTGCAATCTATAGGTCTACTAAACTCGTAGTGGTTCCCATGACTTTTTAGGTCAGGACCCAAACTAGTGAAAATAGCCGATCTACAAGCTCCCAACGCATCGTGATTGGCTATTTTCACTGCTGCTTGATTATTTTATTGTTGATTGACTGTCACGCTCTGTCAGGGGAACCACACTAACATAATTCCTTTTATGCCCATATATGGAGAGATCGCTGATGTCATCAATATTCAGCCCATATCTGTGAATGCCTATATGCCTGTCTAACCCAGGGGTGGGCAACTTTGATGATGGCGAGGGCCACTATATTCCACCTTCACTCCAGAGCAGAGGGCCACATTGCATATTGCTACTTCCTATACTGTGTAGTATCTCATACAAAATAAGCAAAAATAGCAGATCTACAAACTCAAAAGCTTGTAGATCGGCTATTTTTGCTTCTTTTGAATTGGAATCCTGAATTAGTTTTTGTTATTTTTTAATTGGAATCCTGAAATATACAATTTTTATTTCATTTCAAAGGCATTTATATACTCATGTTAAATGTATGAACTTAAATACAAATACATTGGAATACTACTATACTAGTCAATAAGCTACTAATATAGATGGAATTAAAGCATGGCATGTATGGAATTGTAACAGTTGAAATCAATAATATATCAGTATTCCGGTATTAACCTGCGGGCCACATTAAGTGATGGTGGGGCCTGCATGTGGCCCCCGGGCCGCCAGTTGCCCATGTATGGTCTAACCAGTGTGGCTGGTTCTACAGACAGGGATCTCCATATATGGGCATAAAAGGGATTCTGTTTGTGGTTCCCCTAACAGGACTTCATATGGGAATGCCCATACTGTATATGGATGCCACATACAATCCCTTTTATGCCCATATATGGAGATCACTGTCTGTAGAAGCGACCTCGTGCTTTAGGGTGAGGGGTGTGTGTGTGTGTATATTAATGCTTTTACTTGCAAAGTACCCTACAACATGTGAATACTCTCCACCACTGCAGGTGATCCGCCCAGTAACCAGGCTCTGAAGAACATGGAGAAAGAACGTGAGAAAACTGTGTGTGTGTGTGTGTGTGTGTGTGTGTGTGTGTGTGTGTGTGTGTGCGCGTGTGCGTGCGTGCATGCGTGTGCACGGCCGACCCAAGCACAGCACACAAAACGGGAGCACGGGGCATATGCAAACCCGCTTGGGGTTCCAAACGGACCCTTACAGTTCGGTAACTCTGAGAGTGTACATTTTGTACACTTTCAGAGTTATGGTGGTCCTTGAAATGAATGAAAACAAGTTTGGGATCCTGTTGCTATTGTAATTGGATAGCAGACGTGAAGTCCCCACATCACCTCTGGCAGTGTGATAAAACCGGTTCCAGTGTCGTGTTCCAGTTAAGTGTCTCCGCCCGTCTTCACAAAGCAAGTCTTTTTGCATGCCTTAGTCAGGGAGTATTAGCAGAATACCTGTCAAATCTGGGAATAAATTCCTTACCAAACAATTTCTTCACCAGTGTGTTCGTAAAGGTGTCCAGTAACTAATATCTAACAAAGATTGAAATTCAACATCCCTAGGAAAATCTTTGTCAGCAATGGAAATTCTGGGTCTCATTCTATACACTATACTATAAGGGGAAAAATGACTCCCAAACAATATGCTTTAAGTGTGATGTGAGGGGTCTAACTATGTGTTTCTAATTATTCTGAATCCATTGCAAGCATTTGTTTTGCATGAAAAACATTACCCTAGCTGTCAAACATTTGTCAAACATTTTGCTAGGGATGTTGATGTTGAATTTCAATCTTTGTTAGATATGTTACTGGACACCTTTACAAACACATTGATGAAGAAAAGGAATTTATTCCCAGGTTTTTATTAATATTCCCTGACTACTGTTTACATGTAGATAGATAGATACTAGATAGATAGATAGATAGATAGATAGATATATAGATAGATACCTATCTACCTAGAGGGGAAATAAGTTGCTCAGAGGCGGCACAGCAGTTAAGGTTACAAAGTTACAGAGAAGTATGAAGAGAAAAAAATAATAATGTTGTGCCCAGCGAAAAAACTAGCAAACAAAAAGAATCAACAATACAGAGCAGTCATAAACGTAGGTGAGAAACCCCAAAAATATAAAAAGTGTCCAGAACAGTCAATGCTACGTAACTGTCTCACTGATATCACGTCATAAAACAAGTAGTAACAAGTTAGTTTAGTGTTTACAACCAGGTAAACTCGGCACATTCTTGTGCCACATCATGATATTGTGACGTCCCAAATGCCTGATTTCTTTTTGGTTTCTTTCAGAGCAGTCGTTCCATCCCTCTTTTCACCCGTCATTAAAACAGAAAACAGAAGCAATGAATACAGGTAAGTCATCCTAAACGGCTTCATTGGTAGCGTCCTATATCAGTGTTAATTTCATGTTAGTCGACGAAAGTCTTTCGTCGACTAACTTTTTTTCAGTAAAATCTAAGCTATGATTGCGACCGTCAGGGAGCAGTTTACTATGAAAACCTCCACCGGCCGTCCGTCCGTCACACGTCACACCTTTGTTTGTGTACGGTGTGATGTCATATATCTTCAGTATGACATCACACCACATGTGTACACAAACCTTTGTGTACGTTGCTGTGGCAACAGTCTGTTGTTGCTGGTCTGTTAGTGTACGTTAGCAACCACCTTAGCAACCATGGTTTTACCCTAGCAACCAACTGTTTACCCTAGCAACCAACTGTTTACCATAGCAACCATGTTTTTTTTACCCTAGCAACCAACTGGGCATAAAAGGGATTCTGTTAGGGATCTCCATATATGGGCATAAAAGGGATTCTGTTAGGGATCTCCATATATGGGCATAAAAGGGATTCTGTTAGCTGTTAGTGATCTCCATATATGGGCATAAAAGGGATGCTGTTAGGGATCTCCATATATGGGCATAAAAGGGATTCTGTTAGGGATCTCCATATATGGGCATGAAAGGGATTATGTTAGGGATCTCCATATATGGGCATAAAAGGGATTGTATCCCAGATGATGCCCTGTTAGGAGATCCACACTAACAGAATCCATATATGGTCCTACCGACAGCTGCTATAAGCCAACCCTGGCGATAAGGTCTGAGTCGAAGAAATGCTTCTTTCCTGGCAAGAATTGCCCCTTTATACTGTAGGGCTCGTTTGTGTATTGTATGACATCACGCCACATCATCGGCTGAGGACTGTGTGATGTCATCATATCTCCATACATGGAGACATAAGTTGCTCATGCCCAAATATGGGCTGGTGAGGTCAGACTTAGTGTGATGCGTAGGTTATCTCCATATATGGAGATTCAACTTCAATGAGTAACCATGGCAAACTGTCAACTGCCCGTATGTCTTGATAATTGGTAAAACAAACTTTTGGCCTATTTGTGGAGATAAGCGACCAACGGTCGCTTATCTCCCGATTAGGGAGTCTTACTGGTGACTAACACTGAGACTTAATTTATATTGAACATTTTAGCAACAATTAAAAACTAGACTTAAGCGTTAGGGGGGGACTAGTGGAAAAGCTTGTAGGCTTTGAAGTTGCACATTGCAGATATGACACAAACTAAATATACAAATAAATGACTGACATATTTGACAACTTTATACTTAAAAAAAAAAATACATTTGCGATGCAACGTGTTGTGAGCTTGTAGATCGGCTATTTCCACTATTTTTGAAATTTTTTGAAAATGTATGGACTTTTTCAACATGGAAACGATTATGACTAAACAATTAGCCAGTAGCTATGCCCCTCCCCTAAAAGCTTTTGTCCAATGCTAGCTTAGCAACCGGCAGCTTGCCAAGGCTGTTGCCAAGGCAAACCTTGGCAAGCAGGAAGTTATTCTAAGCTAGCATTGGACAAAAGCTTTTTGGGAGGGGCATAGCTACTGGCTAATTGCGATTAGACGATTATGTAACAATTGTGACAGGCTGTTCCGAGTCACAATTAGCGCTGGTTCGATGTGTGACAGGTTCCAGTATCCCGGCGAGGGGCAGTTCATCTGCAAGGCCACAGGGCTGGTGTTCGACACCACGCGGGAAGGGGAGGTGGTCTACTGGACCTGCATTTGGGACAAAGAATGGCTCCAGTCCACGTCCAGGTCTCCCGGGGGACCCCTGTTTGAGATCCAGTACCCTGAGGGGACCATCAAGCGGCTGCACATGCCCCACTGCTACGTCAACGCAGGTGAGAAGGAGCCCCTCAAAGCCATGGTCCCAGGGTCGTCACACTCACAAGGGGGGGGGAAAGTGAGACTGAGTTACTAGCAGGGTTCCCACGGTCATGAAATTCCTGGAAATATTTTGAAATTAGAAAGATATTTTTTCCAGTACTGGAAAAGTTTTGGAATTGATAAAGGTTCCCGGAAGGTCCTGGAAAAAATTAGCTATGCATTGTTTTTGGTTATTGATTTTGTTAATACCTCTGAAATGACAAATTAAACATGGGCCAAATTGTCAAATATTAGAGGCAGAAATTGTGAAAATGGCAGATCTACATGCTCAAGTTCAAGTTCAAGTTCAGTTTATTATGTCCCAAGCTGGGCAATTTGTATTACAGCAAATGATAAAAGCTCTCAAACCACAGTGAAACATACACAGGACACATGGACATAGACATGATCACAAGATCCAGTTAACATATAAGTAAGTGTTACAACTCAGCATGTAGATCTGCTATTTTCACAATAGAACCGTGTTATACAAAATTCCTCAACTGTTAGTGCTCGTCAGGGTGCCGGGGTCCCCAGTTCAAATATGATTTCGGGGGGTCACGGCCTGAAAAGGTTGAGAACCACTGGCATACACTACCTGTCTTTGGGCATTGTGCATTGGTGTAAGTGACTCGTTATTGAGCTGAATCCCTTCGCTCACAGCGCGGCACCGAGTGCCACGCTGCAAGCTTGTTGATCTGCTATTTTTGAAAAGTCATGAAAATGTGTGCAAATCTTTGAATATGTGTATTTTTTAAGCAAACATTTGTAACTCAAATTATGATTCTGGGTGGGTGGGGGTCCCTGGAACTAAATATCTTGAGATGAGGATCCGTGGACAAATACATATCCTTTTAGGGTTCCGTCACATGAAAAGGTTTGAGCCCCATGTGACATAGAAACATTTCAAAAGGATTTGAAATATTCAAAGAATTTTCAATTCTTTGAATACATTGACCTGATTCTATAAATGCCTCCTAAATCCTAGCTAGGTTTCTGAAAAATAAAAATAAAAAAAAGTTATATATCAGTCACGATTATGACATTTCACATGACGAGTAATTGTCACTCAAATAATTGTGATTAAGGATTTCATTGTGTTTTTGTCGTTGACAATTACATTTTCTGTTTGGCTTGTAGGCTTTGAAGTTGCACATGGCAGATATGATACGTAACCTAAATATACAAACTTAAGTAATGACTGACATATTATACAACTTTAACCTTAAAAGAACATTGATAGTGGAAATAGCCGATCTACAAGCTCACAACGCGCCGCATCGCGACGCGTTGTGAGCTTGTAGATCTGCTATTTCCACAACATGGAAACGATTGACGATTATGCTAAATAATCGCGATTGTGTCAATTAATTGCGATTTGACGATTATGTAATGACTGTCTGACGGGCCTAACCATAACTATAACTTATAACCTATAACCTTTTCACAGCCGATCACTTCACTAACATCGCCAACGTCACGGACGAGGGCTCCGTCCTCCTGGACCCGCTGAGTGTGAACGACACGCACGTGATCGTGGAGATGACGGGGTCGTCTCGCTACGGGATCGTGACCAGGAAGGAGCACTACAATCCCTTCAGCATGCCGAAAAGCATGGCTCTCGAGCAGGTAGAAATATGTGTTGACTGTTACGACCTACAACCACCTTAAACATTCTTTTATGTTTAAGGCGCGGCAGAGGGAGAGCAGAGCCCAGGATTACATAGGCAATTGGCACTGGGTGAAAATGGGTTGCAAAATCGTGGGATAAAAATTATATATATATATATTTAAAAAAAACACCTTAAACATTCTTTTATGCACAGAGTGCCGTGCTGCGAGCTTGTAGATCTGGTATTTTTGAAAAAAATCTTGAAAATGTTTGCAAATCTCTTTTCAAAGCGAACTTTTGTAACTCAAAATATGTCGAGAGTGTCAAAATGGCATTAGTACACTCAGAGTTACAAATGGAACCAAATGGACCCTTACAGGTGTGTAACTCAGAGTGTACAAATGGAACCACATTGACTGTCACGGGTCCATTTGGTTCCATTTGTACACTCACAGAGTTACACACCTGTAAGGGTCCATTTGGTTCCATTTGTACACTCAAAGAGATACAGACCTGTAAGGGTCCATTTGTACACTCACAGAGGAACAGACCTCTAAGGGTCCATTTGGAACCCCCCCAAGGAACCCAGATGGTCCCTGGACTACAGTTTGAGAACCACAGTCTTAGATTTGTTTAAATGACACCATGGTGTGGGATCGGTACTCGGTATCGACCGATACACAAGTTATGGGTATCAGAATCGCTATCGGGACGGAAAAACTGGTATCGGTTCATCTCTATCAAATGTATTGACACTACCTCATGCTGTTGGTGCAGGCACGTGGACACATATACATCAAAGATTGATCCCCTGCCTTTTTACCCAACTGTAAAAAGTGCCCTCTCCAGACCATGAATGCCGTTTTTACTATGGTGAAAGAAATGCAAATGCCCCTCTTTCCATGCCATACCTGAAGGCAGCATTCAAAAGAATTGCCTTGCCCAAACTCTTATGCTGAAAGAATTGCCCTCTCTGTGTAGAAATCCATGCCGTACGTCACATCTTCAGTATTGACTTGATTATGCTTAGTTCAGTGTGGTATCAAGCACCGAAAATATTGCCGACCTCCAAGCTCACAGCGCACACCGCGCTGCGACGCGTTGTGAGCTTGGAGGTCTGCTATTTTCGATATTTTCACCCAAAGGCCCTTTTTAGAAATGTCAGCCCCTGCCTCTCTAACGTTCTCTGCACGTCCCTGTGTTGGGTGTCATTTTAGGTGAGAGCGCGAGGAGAACCCATCGAGCTCACTCCAGCCCAGGAAGCAAAACCAAAGAAGGTAATCTCTTCAGTAACACCATGACCTGACTTCATCGTGGTAAAATTACAACCTGAGTTTAATGACACGTTAAAGGAGACTTGACTTTTTGGTCATCAAAATGGTGTTTTTATTTACATTTTTTTAAAGTAGCAATGGATCACATGTCCAAACCGAGCAGGGCTCCATGAAGGACCGCTGCGTTGAATTCACCCTTTGTCCCGTCCGTTGTCCCGCCCCTCTTCACAACCATTGGTTGCTGTGTCTCACTCGGTGTGACACTCCATCCACTACCATTTTAATTCGGTTGCTTCGTATTGTTATTCTGTGTGTTCAATTCTAATTTCAAACCCTAAAATGGAGCTGCTCAGTGGCACTATAGTGACTCAGCATGTTTTTAAACGTGTTTTAGCAAATTCAACATAAAAATGGCGGAACCAGGGTGGGACAAGGCTGAAGGCAGATAAAGCCTGCTGGTTGGTCAGTCAGGGACCAACCAGAAGGCTAACAAAAGGTGAATTGTTAATCTACCGTAGTTATTTTGGTTGCTCGAAAGTGCATTTTTTCACTGCATGCCTGTTAGCAAGCAATGCCTAGAGCCTGTATCCATCGTTTGTTTACATCCAGCACTGCCATTATTGCCATTATTGCCGCATTATTGCCCGTTGAAATGTGGTCTCTCGCAGGACATCCGTTGCAGTGCAAGCGAACGGCTCCGGAAGTCAACAACATCAATTTGGTCGACAAAGTAAACTGCAGATTTAGTCGACTAAAATCTCATGATATTTAGTCGACTAAAACTAAAACATTTGAGATGACGTAAATATGAGCAAAACGAAAAGAAAAAAAAAAAATAAAAGAAAGAAAAGAAAAAAATGAAATTATTGTTTTAGGAATGCGGCAAATAAAAAAATAATAATAATTGAACTCAAGTCTCCATGGCATGAGTAATCAATAGAAAAAAAAAAAAGTAATTTTGGGGCTGAACTACTCATGGGCGTTGATTTTTCTCTAATCAATGGGGTGCCTACATTTGCATGTTCTATGGGAGTAAGTTGTGAAAATCGGCAAAGTAGCAGGAATGTGGATGAGTGAGACGACTCAGATGAGGGAGAACTGTCTACACCCGGGTGCCTTAGCTACCAGGCGTAACCTATATTTCCACCCATGGAACTACTCCTTTAGGCCTAGAATTATTGAATGCTTTAACCAGTGAAAAATAGCAGATATACAAGCTCACAGCGCGGCACCGAGTGCCGCGCTGCGAGCTTGGAGATCTGCTGTTTTTTGAAAAAGTCGTGAAAATGTTTACATGTATTTTCAAAGCAAATGTTTGTAACTCAAATTTTGCTTCTGGGTGGTCCCTGGAGCTAAATATTTTGAGATGCGGGTCCGTGGCCAAATAAATATCATTTTGGGGGTCCTTCACATGAAAAGGTTTGAGCACCACTGACATAGTAGTCTCTCAAGAACAGACTGAGCTCCAGCTAAGTTTTTCCAAAAACCTTAAAGGAGTAGTTCACCCCCAAAATGAATTTGTTTTCTATTGATTAGTCACGCCATGGAGACTAGAGTTCAATAATATTTTTGGGTTTTTGTCACATTCCTAAGACAAAAATTTGATTAGAGTAAATTTACCCCCATTGATTCCGGATGGGGACCCATTTCGAAACGGGTCCCCATCCGGAACGAAAAAACTAAAAATATTATTGAACTCTAGTCTCCATGGCGTGACTAATCAATAGAAAAAAAGTCATTTTGGGGGTGAACTACTCCTTTAAGAAGGATTCAAAAGACACAGGTCAAAATTCAAATTGTCATGATTTTTCAAAAATAGCAGATCTACAAGCTCGCAGCGCGGCACTGAGTGCCGCGCTGTGAGCTTGTATATCTGATATTTTTCAATAGTTAAAGCATAAAATAATTAGAGATGTTACCGATCAATCGGCAATGGATCGGATCGGGCCGATCAAAGCGTGATCGGCGATAATCGGTGGTTTAGATCAAAAGGTAAATTCACCGATCCGATCGGATCGGTGCATCCGATCAACCAGCCGTTCAGTATGCCCACTTGAGGCCATTTTGGGGTATTGATTTCCACAGTGCTGAAGGAATAATTAGTTACTGCTATGATAATAAATACATAGTAATGCTGGTAAATAACTATAAGGCAAATATATAAATGAATTCATGAGTGAATGAATGAATTAAAATTAAAACATTAACATTTAGAAAATATAAATAATAACTTGTTCGGATCGGTGATTGATCGGTATCGGGTGATCAAACTTTTGTGATCGGTTCCAAAAAACCTGATCGGACCATCCCTAAAAATAATCATACACAATAATGTGTACCCGTTCTAAATGGGTTAACACTAAAAGGCAACATCTCTCTCTCTCCTGCAGATGAAAGACAACTTCCCGCCAGAGGACGAGGTGAAGTCGGCGGAATGGAACATTCTGATGTCAAACAGGATCAGGTCAGTGGTGTAAAGCAGTGGTTCACCACAACCTACGTGTCGGGACCCCCCCCCCCCCCCCAAAATTATTGTGCTTATTGTGTCTAAAAATACATATTTAGACACTTGTACGCATGCCCCCACCCACGTAAATCAAAATAATGAAATCGCTAAAACAATAGAAAGCAGTAAATGAAAATATTTGAACACTCTTCTTTTCTTTCTCTGATTACAATCTAAGATATGAACCCTTGTTGTAAAAAAAAACCAAAGTTATCCTTTAACCCTTTTAGAATGGGTACACATTATTGTGTATCATTATTTTATGCTTTAACTATTGAAAAATAGCAGATAAACAAGCTCACAGCGCGGCAACGAGTGCCGCGCTGCGAGCTTGTATATCTGCTATTTTTGAAAAATTGTGAAAATTAGAATTTTTACCCGATTCTATAAATGTCTTTTGAACCCCATCCCTATGTTTCTATAGGTCAGCAATCTGGCCAGCCATCGTCAAAGAAAAGGTCCTTTTCACTTAACTGGAGCTCAGTTAGTCTCAGAGACTACTATGTCAGTGGTTCTCAAACCTTTTCATGTGAAGGACCCCCAAACTGATATTTATTTGGCCACGGACCCGCATCTCAAAATATCTAGTTCCAGGGACCCCCAGAAGCAAAATCTTAGTTACAAACATTCGCTTTAAAAAAACCTATATTCAAAGATTTGCGCACATTTTCACGACTTTTTCCAAAAATAGCAGATTGTGAGCTTGTATATCTGCTATTTTTCAATCGTTAAAGCATTCAATAACTCTAGGCCTAAATGGGTTTTAAGCACGAAATGTCATTGCTTTTTTCCCCCCCAACCGCTGGATCAGGTGGATCAAAGCGGTGACGGAGGACACCATCCTGCGCGTGACGGAGGCGCTGCGGCGCCAGGAGGTGTACAGCGACGACGAGGCGGACTCGGTGGGGGCCCAGGTGGAGCGCGACGACAAGGCGCGCCGGTGCATCGACCTGGCCCGCAGGAAGGGCCGTGAGACGTCCCGGAAGTTCATGGCCGCGCTCGGCGAGGAGGATCCCGACCTCCACCGCGAGCTGGGCTTCGACAAGTTCGAGGCCGATTCTACAAACGTCTCCTAAGAAGAGTTCCCAGACAGTGGGTCGAGAGACCCACTTGTGGGTCGCAGACGCATTTTTATGCGACGCTTAATTTCTTTGTTTTCCTATAATTTACAATTACAATTTAGGCATTTGGCAGACACTCAATCCAGAGCCACTTATAATAAGCAAGGTAATACATCAACATCAATACATCAAATGCATAGAAATGTCAATCTAGACAAAATAACATAGAAGCTAATCAGTAAAAAAGCTTTATATGAAACCATTCGTGTATGGTCATTGGGGGTAGGCGAGTGCTACAGTAAGTGCTGTGGGCTTAGGTGGAGTCTGAAGAGGTGAGTCTTCAGTCCACGGTGGAAGCTAGGGAGTGAGTCTGTAGTTCTAAGTGCGACAGGGAGTTTAGTCCACAGTTTGGGGGTCAAGAGGGCAAATTGTCTAGGACGAATGGATTTTCCTACAGTTTTTTGTTCTGAAAAACATACGTTGCTATAATCAGTGGTTTTGTAAAGGACCCCCCACCCCCAATGATATGAATTTGGCCACCGGCCCCATCTCAAAATATGTTGTTCCATGGACCCCCCCCAAAAGAAAACATTTCTCAGAAATGGTACATCTGAGCTTGTAATTTAGATCAAAACATTTGATTTGACCCATAAGTATGCATCTTGGACTTGACTGTAATGTGTTCTTTTTGACCTGTACTGCAACATTATTTGTAAACGCTGAATTCCATCTTGTGGTTATGGATGAATAATTATAGTTTTTTGTTTATTGCATCTTGTTTTGCCATTCCACTTCGCTATGCTTAATCATCCAGTGCTTTAGATTTGTATTGTTATGCAGATTTTTAAGTATGATGTTAGAAAATGCAATAACTTTAATACAGCTTTTATACGTATAAAACAGCTTTTATACATATGACCAAAAATAGTGCCTTATATGTGCCTTATAGAAGTGCCTTGTGTTTTTAAGCATGGATGTCATATCTATATTGATATTATTGCTTCATGTTTTATACATTTTAATGTGTATTGAGACACTTGGGACCATTTGAAATAAAATTGAATTTCTTGCAAATAACCTTGTTCCTGACCACATCACTGTCAGGCTGAATGATCTCTCAAATAGCCTACATATTTTGTCTTCAATCAATAAAGGAACAACAAGGGAATGCATTATTATTCAAAATCACAGTGTATTCAGATTTAGAAAGGCAAGAAAATCACAAGCACCGACATAAATAAACACCCATTCTGTAGAAAAAGTTCAAATAAGGACCAAGCCCTTTTTAGACACAATCACATGATAATTCATCCGATGTGAAGAAACAAACGTCACACACAGTAAAACTTTCATTTCCCCAAAACAGAAAAGTCAACGCTTTCAGTAAAGAGCTGGTTGATCTAGAAAAGCAGTTCTCAAACCTTAATATTTCAGGGAGGGACCCCAATTAATTATGCAAATTGTGTGCCAGGGACCCCCCATACAAGATTTGTCTCGTTAGTTGTTTCCCAAAATATTCAAAACATTTTCAATGGCTCACAACGTGGACACAAAGTCACACATGTGAGCCAGCAAATCGCCTATTTTCAAATATCCAATGTACTGATTTTGATGCTATATCAACCAATGTTGGCAGGGGACCCCCTGTCACCCCCCTGTCATTTAAGAGAAGAGAGGGGGGAAATTAAACATGGTGAACCACACAAATAGTTCAAGGTTCTAAGTGGTATGCAATCTTTTTTTTGCTTTTGTTTTGTTGAAATATTACATCATTCTATATTCACATAGAAAGCATTGCTAGAGTGATTGTTCAGTAACTCAAGCTCTTTAGTAACCACTAGATATTATAGGATATAGGAAAACAATTTCATCCAATTATCTTAGTATAAGCTAAATTGGAAGTGATTCGTCAAATAAACGAGCAGACTAAACTGGAGCACAATCTATTAAATTATCTTTTTGAGGTTCTTTCCCGATTGAGTGAAATGTGTTTATGAACAAAAACTCTGAGCAATGGTTACTATGGCAATATAGAGCTTTAGCTTTTAACCAAAACAAAAACACATCACTTACACTACCTTTAGTATAAAAAGCCCAGCAAATGAAGACTATTAGAGTTGTGTTTCCATCTCTTGTTAGTTACAACGTTGGAATGAGATTTAAATCGTCCATTATGGATCTGATCATGACTATTGAGGTCAGTGGTTCTCAAACTGGGGTCCAGGGCCTCTGAGTGGTCCTTGAGGGGGCTTCTAAAATGGTTATGACTTTGGAAAAGGACGTTTTGAGAACCACTGATTCAGCCGATTATCGACGTTCAAATCAGAAAACCTAGAACAGGTCAAACTGGAGTGGCGTAGCAATGGCTTTTTAAAAAAATCTTTTAAATCACTTCATTTTACACAAAACAAACACATTGACGACTAGAAAAAATACATTTAGATCCATATTCTTTCATTTGTCACCTTTAGACACCTTTTTTTTTACTGGAAGGTAAAATGGCAGGTCTTGTTTATGTCCTTATAATCAGGAATGTTATAGAAAGTAATGTCTCCTCCTTATTAGTTAACAGGGAAAAAACACACAAAAAGAAGAGACACATTTTGGGGTGTAGGATTAAACGTCACCATTAAAAAATAATCCCATAATTCAACCTCAACAACATACAATATCGTCACTAATGGGCAGAACACTTGCATCTCTGAATTAAAATGTTTAGACCTGAACGCGAGCTTGTAGATCTGCTATTTGTGAAAGATCGTTAAGATGTGTTAGTCTTTGAATATCTTGACCCGATGACCCGAAGTGTCTTCTAAATCCTAAAGGTTTTTTGAAAAGATCTATGTTTCTATGTCAGTGGTTCTCTCATGTGAAGGACCCACAAAATGATATGTATTTTGCCACAGACCCCCATCTAAAAATATTTAATTCCAGGGACCCGCAGAAGCTAAATTTTAGTTACAAATGTCCGCTATATACATACTGTATATTCAAAGATTTGCACACATTTTCACGACTTTTCAAACATAGCAGATCTACAAGCTTCTGAGCTTGTATATCAGCTATGTTTCAATAGTTAAAGCATTAACTAGGCCTATGTGGGTTAACCCATTCAGGCCGGGAACACATTTTGCTGTTTGGGAGGGGCTTACAGTACATGTACAGTATGTAGCAACATATTTGTTTTGTAGGCTAATTTCTGATTTATCCCTATTCTATAGGTTAGGCCTAAATGGGTTAAAATGTTTAGTTTTCTTTACGAATGAATGCCTTTGCTGTACAACAGCACTGCTCCAAAGCAGTCACGCTTCATGGGCTCACACAGATACAAACTTTCCACCTGACTACAAGATATAGTCACCACCTTAAAATAATGGCCCGCAATTTTAAGTTTTTCTTAAAACTGAAAAAATATATTTCTTAAGCATTTCACCCAAAACGTTTATAACAATATGACTAGCGACATAAAAATACCACTGTCAGTTATGTAACATACATATTTGTGTAACCTGACTTACTCCAACAAAATTAGACATAAGTCACATTACTGTATGTCACTCTTAAGATATGCCATTATACTAAAAGGGGCGGGAACAGCACAATCCTTTTTAATTAGGATATAGGCGATTTTACCAGAGGTGGCCAGTGTCATGTCATGAAAAAAATACGTAGGCCATAATTTTAAGAAGGTGACGATATGCAACTGTAATGTGAAAACATGTCTTCCTATATGTGGTTCAAAGGCACCCGCCGTTGGTTTAGTTTGTATTCCTTAATGAAAAAAAAAATACAAATATTTGTACCAGTAGTTAATTAAATACTGAACACGCAGGAAAGGATCCAAACATTTGCAGTGTTTCTGTCAGCATCAGTCTCATGATTACATTCACACCCATTATAAGAAAACACAGATGTCGTCTTATATGTCAAAACATGGATAGGAAATGTCCCAAGAGTTATAAGCATCATTGAACCCGATGATCCTGGCATAATGTAGTGACTAGGGATGGGACAATATAAAAATGTCATATCACGATTATTGTGACAAAAGAAATCGCGATTTACGATATTATCCTGATAATCAAAATCCATTATCTGAACACTCTTATAACTAATCAATGTCTTAATTCATGAATAAGTAGGATAGGCATTCACAAGCTTTCAGCTTCAGCCTATTCCTTTTGATCACCTGTAACAATGATTATATGAATGTATGACCTGTATGAAAATGTTTGATGATCAAATAAACTAAACTAAACTAATTATCCTGGGGCTGAACATTTGCCAAAAAATAGCAGATCTACAAGCTCACAATGCGTCGCAATGCGACGCGTTGTGAGCTTGTAGATCGGCTATTTTTTTGGCAAAGACATTTGATAGAGTAGAACAAATGTCTGTATCAAGTATGTATATTATAAGTACCTTTTACCAATTAGAGGGTTTAAGTGGTACCGGATATGCAGCTCGGCAAATAGAAGGTGAATTGATCCCAGTGCATGACGGAGGACGATATCAAGATAAATTAAATCCCATCCCTAGAGTAGTAGTGACTTTGGAAGGTCTTCAAGCCTTCCAAATTGTCCACACAGTTATTAAATCCGATCTTTAGGACCGAATCACAATAATCGTATCGCGGAGATTTAGGTTTATCGTGAAATTATCCTCCGTCATGCACTGGGATCAATTCACCTTTTATTTGCCGAGCTGCATATAAACCCTCTATAATTGGTCAAATGGACCAGGAAATAATGTACGCGAGTCTTTTTTCCCCAACTCTCTACCAAATCTCTTTGCCAAAACATAGCCGATCTACAAACTCACAACATGTTCGCGACGCGTTGTGAGCTTGTAGATCGGCAGTTTTTTGGCAAATGTTGGGGATATTTTGATTATCGCGGTATCGCAAATCGTGATTTCTTTGGTCAATAATCGTGACATGAAATTCTCATATCGTCACATCCCTACCGACTGTCCACAGCTATTAAATCTTTACACATAAATTAGGCTTTGGGCAGGCGATTTGAGGTGTCTGGGTACTGAACCACTTAGTGCCGTTACCATCAGGGTTCCCACATATTCGTACCAATTAATTTTCAAAACTTTTCCATAACTTTTACAAAGTATCCCCCCCCCCATTTCCAGGCCTACAGTATAATAACACTCATATGGAGCAATAATGAGGCTCCTACTCCAGTGTACTCGAGTGAAGGCGCCACAAAAAAAGATAAAGAACATAACAGATCTACAAGCAGAGTGCAACATGTTGTTAGCTTGTCGATCTATTATTTGCGTCACGTGACATCCTTGTATACAGCTCTGCACAAAATTGTGCCGCGTTGCATATTTCAGACATGTTTTTTTTTCTTTCAGAAAAATAAAATAGCCAAAAATATGTGAATCATATCCCAGGCCTGGAAAACTGATTTTCCAATTTCAAAATATTTTTTCTGGGAATGTCATGACGGTGGGAACCCTGTACCATACACTCCTTTGAGGAGTGTTCTAATCTGACTCCCGAAGGCATGCATCACATCTCTCCGTCCTTTTCCTGTCTCTGTAAACTCTACCAACTGAACCAAGAGGATACAACAATACGAATGGAACACAGCGGTAGGCCCGTCACAATTATAACATAATCATCTCATCGCAAATATTTTGTCATAATCGTCACAATCGCTTCCATGTTGAAAAATGTTAATATATTTTCAAACATAAAAAAAAAAAAAGCATGAACAGCAGATCTACATGCTTACGAGTCACGACGCGTTGTGAGCTTGTAGACCGGCTATTTCCACTATCAATGTTCTTTTTAATGTATAAAGTTGTCAAATATGTCAGTCATTTCTTTGTGTATTTAGGTTATGTGCCACATATAGAGTTACAGACCTGTTAAGCGTTCATTTGGTTCTATCCGTATACTCAAGAGTTACAGACCCGTAAGGGTCCTTTCGGGACCCCTTCAAGGGTCTCTTGAGAGGTCCCCGAGAACCCATTTTCGAGAACCACCCGATCTAACCGACTGAATTCGCTGGACACGAGTCAAGATCTAGAGACGCCCCGAAGTACGATAAAACAAAACACAATGGTCAAAGTTAAGACTCTTAATCGTCATGTAAATGAGGTACTTCCGTATTGTAATACCTTTGCAAAACAATGTTTAAAAACGTGTTTTGACTTTGTCGTCGCGTGTGTAGTTTGATACTGTACATAGATAGGCATTGAAGTGGCCTCCGGACCATTCTCTTTCCTGTGTGACATTTATCGTCAGCGTAGCCTTCCACAATGTTTAACCCATTTAGGCCTAGCATTATTGACCGCTTTAACAATTGAAAAATAGCAGATATACAAGCTCACAGCGCGGCACCGAGTGCCGCGCTGCGAGCTTGCAGATCTGCTATTTTTGAAAAATCATGATATTTCTTTGCGAGTCTTTGAATATATCTATTTAAAAGCGAACATTTGTGATTCAAATAGTTGCTTCTGGGTGGTCCCTGGAACAACATGTCTTGAGATTGGGGGTCTGCGTCCGAATAAATGTAATTTTGGGGGTCCCAGCGTAGCCTTCCACAATGTTTAACCCATTTAGGCCTAGCATTATTGACCGCTTTAACAATTGAAAAATAGCAGATATACAAGCTCACAGCGCGGCACCGAGTGCCGCGCTGCGAGCTTGCAGATCTGCTATTTTTGAAAAATCATGATATTTCTTTGAAAGTCTTTGAATATATCTATTTAAAAGCGAACATTTGTGACTCAAATATTTGCTTCTGGGTGGTCCCTGGAACAACATATTTTGAGATTGGGGGTCTGCGTCCGAATAAATGTAATTTTGGGGGTCCTTGACATGAAAAAGTTTGAGAACAGCTGATTTAGAGGAAGGATTTAGAAGTCGGGTCAAAGATCGGGTCAAAGATATTCAAAGACTTGCACACATTTTCATGATTTTTCAAAAATAGCAGATCTACAAGCTCGCAGCGCGGCACTCGGTGCCGCGCTGTGAGCTTGTATATCTGCTATTTTAAATGCTTCCGTCAGTCTGGAGCAATGGAAGCTCTGAAGATTATCCGGGGGATAAAGCGGCGGTTGACTCTCCCCCTCCCCACTTCCGTTTTGTCTTTACGGTCACACAAATGTGTCCCGTTTTAGAAAAGAATTATCGAAGCATAATGTAGCTTGCTGCTTATCAGAAAAATAAATTCCCAAATAAAATGTTAGGAGATATTTTAAAATATATTTCCGTGAAAAGGAAATGACAAACAGATGACGGCTTAATTTCTTGGCTGTTGGAAGTTGTAGCATTCGGATTTTGTGGAATAGTTGTCTGGCTACGCAAGACTATCTTCAGCATAAACCCCACAATACATTCAACCTCGACACAGCCTAGTGTAGTGTCTAGGATAGGATACATGTCTAGGATACAAGACCAAGCGCTCCTGTCCTCTGCTAGATCAAAAGATGGTCAATTATTTTAGGAAGATACGCGCGCGCCCGTGCTTGCACAAACGGTCTCACAAAGTGGGCACCGTCTGACGACAGATCTCGCGGACGTCCCGTGTTTACTGGCGCTAGATCTCGCCAGAGTCTGTTGCTGGGACAGAGAACCTTTCTCGATGAAGTAGATTTTCTCCTGGAAAAAGCCATTTTAGTGTCGGAAAATGATCTGACTTGTGAAGAATGAGTCCAATATTTAGTTAAGTGAAAGAATGGTTCCGAAGCTGCATCTGCTAAAGACGTGGCCAGCTACGTCACGTCACGCAGATATGGGTAAGTAAACCCGAGATGACGGATCTTGTCTTGGGCCTGGTCTATTGTCTGAACTCCTCCCGCCTTGGACAAGAGGATGCCAAGACCAAGTGCTCCTGCCCTCAACCAAAAGGTGTCAATCAACTGCAGTTAGCTGATCTGATTGGGGGCCTCGGGGAAGGAGGTGTTTCTGTTACTTATGAGTGAAAGGAGTCAAAATTTGCAAAATCTTATTATAATCAATTTGAAAAGGAGAAAAGAAAAAAAGGATTTGATAGTTTTTCAAAAAGAGAAAACTCTAAAAATCGAATGATCTAAAAGCTCAGAACGCAATGTGCTATTAGATCACCTATTTTTCAAAGTTTCTTCCCAAATAGTGATGGCCGGTTGAAAGGTGTTAAAAACAGGGTCACAGCCGCTGCACAAATGCCGATATAGACGTTGTCAAAAAGTAATAAATAAGGCCTCGGTCTCTGGTGGTGTGAACTCCTCCTGGCTGGGACACGAGCATACGAAGAACCAAACGCTCCCAATTCCACAAGTCGATTCAGGTGTCAATCAAGTGCAGTCGGCTGATCTGATTGGACGCCTTGGTGAAGGAGGTGTGTCTGTTGCAGAGGACCGCCAGACAGACGGGCAGGATGCAGTAGCCCAGGGTCTTCGGGTCGGCCCGCGTGCAGGAGTACAGGAAGAGGAACACCTGCCAGAAAGAATCAGTTTATAATGTAAAAATGTAATGGTAGTTAAAGGGATATTCTACTTTAAAAAATACTCAGGCTTTTGTGAACACCCTGGACAGTTTTATCAGACACTCGCCATCCAGGGCCCATTCCTATACGAACCCATTGTAACTTCAAACTCCATTTTAACCATGATAGATTCATCAAAAACACACGTCTTTTTTTCTTGTGAATCATACTACCCTCCTGGCCGTGTCTTTTATTGTATTAAATGTTTTCTATTTTCCCATTTTTTCTTTTATAAATGAAAAAAGTTCTCGAGGAATTGGGAGCATATTTCCACGAAACGCATATCATGGTGATTGAAACAAGACTTTATACTAGGAACCATAGAACCAAGTATTTATGACAACGTTTATTAAAATCAAATGTAAAAGTTCAGGGGAAATGAATGAAATCCTATGGAGAACATGTTGCTTTTGGTACCAGAACAGCACAGCTAGCGGCCAATCATAGGAACGTTTAGTTCCGTGTTTGCTTCACGTTAAATCCGGACAACCGGACCCCTGGTTAAAACTGCGCATACCTGGAGGTATGGCAGCAGGAAGATGGCTGCCCAGGCCCACACAGGCAGCAGCAGCAGGCGACTCTTCACGCTCTGACCCCAAGAGAGAGAGGAGGATGGAGCAGGAGGAGAGGAGGCTACGACAGCGCCCCCCAGCGGAGGCTGCTGGTGCTGTGGCGGCTCAAGGCTCTCGGCTACATGCTCCAGGCTGAAGCGCTGGATCTCGAAGACGTAGTAAACGGCCGCTATGCTGCACAGCAGGTACACGCACACCCCCGTCCACCCCATCCTCTGGCGGAAGTTCATCATTCTCCATTCTAACACCTGCAAGGACAAACCAACGGCCATCAATCATACATCAAGAGATTCTAGACTAGAGCAGTGTTTCTCAAACTTTCAAATTTCAAAGGTCTCCCCTTAACTCTGGCAGTGTACAAATGTGTACACTGTCAGAGGTACAGACTTGTATGGGCCAATTTAGACCCCCCTAAAGGAACCCACAGAGTCCCTGGAATCCAAAGGAAAGGTATCCATCGGATAGCAACGATATTATGTATTGTTGTTGACACCACATGTGGAACGCCCTACCAAAAGCCTTAAAGGACTGTAAATCCCTAACTTCCTTTAAAATCGGTCTGAAAAGTCACTTACTGTAATAGACATATTTAACTCCCCTTTTCTACTGTAAATATTTTTTTAATTTCTTATTGCGACCGAAGGTCGCAGTTTACAATGAGAAACGTAACAGCTTGTCCGTGTCCGTCTGTGTAGACGTGTACACATTTTTACGGTCTATTCGGTTTGCCGCTCTGACATCATGCTCTGATGTCATTGTGATGTCAGGGGAACCACTAACGGAATGGGTTTGCCGCTCTGACATTACGCTCTGGCTTCACTGTGATGTCACACTAACAGAATCCCTTTTATGGCCATATATGGAGTTCCCTGATATCATCAATATTAAGCCCATATCTAACAGGACTTCAGATGTGGAAATGCCCATATATGGAGCCCACATCGGTCACATACCACACTAACAGAATCCATATGGCTAAGCCCATATCTGTATGGCTGGTTCTACAGACAGGGATCTCCATGTATGGGCATAAAAGGGTATGATGTCAGATCATCATAGGAATTTCACATAACGAATAACTGAGTTAAAGCATTTTTGGGGTTTCTCTCACAGCATATCTCCATATACAGTTCACGGATGGGTACCAGGGGTCTCCAATGTTATTGAATCATGAGAATCAAAACTATTTTTAGCATGCAACAATTAATTAGAAAGCTGAAAAAAGACGAGGGTACCGTACAACTTGTATCCTCGTCTTTTTTTCAGCTTTCTAATTAATCGTTGCAGGCAAAAAATAGTGTTTATTGTCATGATTCCTCTCCTGCCGGGGTGGCTTTGTCAGAGGCTTAAAAGACGTTTAAATAAATACTTTATGAAATGTCTATGGATGAAATACATGGGGGAAAACGCATCAGACACCGGAGTGAGGGCGGGCGGGGCTTAAACTGCGATGCTCTATATGGGTAACTGGTCCAATGTACATCACTGCTGGAGTTCCCTGATGTCATGGCCAAGAATTGGCACGACCTCGCCCTCCCCTGAGGCATCTTACTAGTGTGATCGGGATGAAAGGAGGGTGTTGTTATTTTTCATTTTTTGTATTGTTTCTTTAACTACAATGATGTTTTCTTTTGTTTCTTTTATTTAAACACATTGTATTTTCGTTATGGTATTTATGTGTAATAATATTCCTTTCTCCCTAACCATGTCCTCCTTTTTCTGAATGGACTGTGGGACTTTAAGTGAATGAAGGTTCTGGATAGGATAACTAGCGGCTATGTCGCACCTATGCAGTGTGGGTTGACGTCACGGCTGACCAATGAGCTGGCAGCTGGGCGGGACGCAGGACTGTGAAATGGGACATTGTGCTCAGTCAAGCGGAGAGGGGGAGCAGCACGGACGGGTTGAGTAAGAGCCGAGGCTCACGTGGTTGAGCGAAGTAGCTAAGCTACACTGAGAGACTTTGTGTGAACCTTGTAGTTACAGCGAACGGAGAGACTGGCACGCCGGTGAGAGAGGCGAACCGACTGCCTGGCCCGCTGTGAGAGAAAGACGACTACCTGACTGCCGGTGAGAGAGGCGGAGAGGGACGGTCCTGTGTGTCGCACGCCTACACCACTCACCGGGGAGCATTCGCTTCCCTGGTGTGTAAGTAACTTTCCATAGCGACACATGAAATTAAGCACCGTACCCTTAAGACAACTATGTTACATACTACATAGTTATCATATGCTCACAGGAGCATATGATCTGGCGGCCTCCCATTGTGTGTTCCAGGAGATGACGTGTGATGTACGCTGTTGAGTACTGCTGAGCTGTGTGGCTACTCTGGCTCCCTGGTGCCAACCCCTTGCTATCAATCGGAATAACGATACTAGTGGATCAAAGAACCTTTTAATAACATTTTAACTATTTAATAAATGATTTGTATTGTGTTTTAGTCTAGTGGCGCCTTTTAGGTTTTTCTTTTGTATTTGTTTTTAGGGCATTTTAGAGACCCCGCTTGTATAGGCACAATAAACTTCTTGTACTTTTGTAACCCCCTGAAACAAACGTCTGGTGTCAATCTCTCTGGGTGTTCGTACCCACTTATTGCTCTCCCAACCTGGTATAATTACGAACCTGTGTCTAGCCTAGTGGTGTGAAACCTTTAATGGTTTGTTGGTTAAAGTCCAACTGGCGTTGTCCGGCAACAAAGGTCCCCCTTTTCCATTTGGGTTTATATAAGAGTAATCATACAACAGTAAAATATATGTATTCCTTTAATGGTGAATGGTTAATAGTATTGTATTATTGTAATGCCGTTATTTTTTAACGTAACAGTAAGACTGGCCCATCTTACACTAGTTTTATTTATTTTATTTTTCTTCTAATGACTGTCATTTTTACTTTTGCTATTGATGTTATCCTCTGTGTTCTATCCGTCGGATGAGATACATAAAGGTTTACTGTGTAAATAAGCCGAAAAGCTTACTACGATATGGTTTTAGTTGACCTTGTACCAGTGAACAGTTATAGCTGCTAATGTAATTTCACCAACACACCTTTTCTTCTCAGTTTTTACATTTCTGTCACAATTCAGAACCAGCTACGTCAAACACAAGCCACGTATTTTATCAAAGTGAAAACAGCAGATCTACAAGCTCACAACGTGTAGAGCTTGTAGATCAGCTGTTTTTACTACTTCTTAAACATTTCTGTTCGAATTTATGGAATTTCTTAAGACTTTTCTGGAAAAAATCTTCGATTTTTAGGGAATGTTTTTTGAAAATATATATTTTTTTAATTTAATTCAGGAAAAACAAAAAACATAGGGACCCATAAAGATCTGTCTGCGACCCACAAATGGGACCCGACCCACGTTCAAAGTGATAGCAGATGCCCATTCAGATTTCAGTTCCTATCAAGCTACATGGAAAAAGTGATACATTTGCAGTCACTGTTAAATGTTCATACTTCTATTATTAACGAGTCTTAAGTAATTAGTTCTGGCGTGTACAATGCAATGCGTGCGTGGCCTACGTTTGTTTCCACACGATGCTAACCTTCTTTTGCCTGACTATAGCTATAAAACGCTCGGTAAACTGTGTTAAAATGACATTTATGGCAGCAGTGCGTTACCACGAACAATAATCTGACCTTCCTTCAGGTGTTGAGCCTTTTCTCTTCATTTCATTTCAGTGGTTTTGGCACCAGATGAAAAACAACAACAGCACACGTCTGGAAACACTTCCTGTTTTGTCATGTGACTTGTTGGTGAACAGCAGCACGGTGACGTCACACTTGCGCTGCTCGATGAGGCTGGTGCGACCCTATGGTGCCACCTGGTGACCAAAGGTTGTACATTTACAACCTCGGACCCATAACTCTATGGCTGTGCCTCGGACCTTACAAACCTCTCTCTCTCTCTCTCTCTCTCTCTCTCTCTCTCTCTCTCTCTCTCTCTCTCTCTCGACAGCAGGAGAACAGCTATAGAGTTACAGAGATTAAAATGATATCAAACTGGGTCTGGGGGTCCTTGAAATAAAAAAATAAAATAAAAAGTTGAGAAACGCATTTTAAGGCAGTGATTCAGATTCAAATTCCAAAATAGTCATATTTGAACTGGGGACCCCCCACCCTGACAAGCACTTGGAATGCAGGAACGCCTGGCCATCTTCTTTTTCTATAGAGAGGCCATGCCTTTTTTTTGTCAGTGATGGCCAGCGCAGGAACACTCAAATTCAACTGGGGTTTCACCCGATTATAATTACATCTAACGATGCTTCTCCTCCATTCATGTTTGGTGAATGTAGCCTTGGCCGGGACAACTTGATGTCTTCAGGCGGTAACCATCGATCATCAGGTGTTTCGACCCTTGAACCGATACACCCTCCTGATGTCAGGGTCGTCAGGGGTGGCCAAATCACTGCCCATCTCCTCCTCCTGGCCAAGGCTAAACTCCCCTCTCGGCTCTATTTTTTCCCCCCACAAGAGGCTCCTCTGGGGAGGTATTGGGTGGGTCCCTCTTGAGGTCTTGAGGTGACACAGGTGCGTAGAGTTCTCCAGTACTGTGGGGTTATTCCTGCCTGGAGCTCTCTTTCGTCTCACCAACTCACCAACCAAGTTGTGCTCTGCACCTGTGACCTCTCTTCTCCACACTTGGTCCTGGCTTGATGTATTTTTACGTTTTGTGTTCCTGCAGATGTTCTCGCAGTGACACTTTACTTCCAATTTCTCCCCAGCTGATGTTATTTAGGTGAGCCGTCTCGTTAGCTGTGATTAATTAAGGGCTGTTACCGTTATGTTTGTATTGTTGAGTCTCACATACTCCCCCCCTCTCGGGAGACTGAGGGTATCTATATTAATGTGATGTAGCTTGAGTTGGGGCCCTCTCGCGAGTGCTGTGCATGAGGTTGCCAACCTCATACACCCACACCAGGCTTTTCCTGGTGGTCATCTGTCTCTCCAGCGTCACCGACCATCCTCGGTTTCCATCCAGACTTTCCTGGAAGTCACTGGTTGCCCAGAGGTTACCCCAAAATATCCACCAGTGGTCTGGCCACGGTAGAACTATACAGGCTATCTTCCCCACCTTGAATTGACTTCATGTAACCTTTAACTTTTGCATAGTAATTAATTTTAGCAGCAGATAGAAGTTAATTCAATGGACTTTTTCCTGTAACTTTTTCTGACCTCAGAAGTCAATTGAGTTCAATGGACCCTTTTTCACGTAACCTATTTTGTAACCCCAAACCCCTACTGCAGGGTTCCCCAATTAGTTTTCCCCAAGGGCCGAATTATGTCTAGGGTACCAAGCCGAGGGCCACTTGCAGAGGGTGACGGTGGCGTTCCCGCTACTCCAGCGACAGTTCAGATATCGTCGTTGTCGGGTGAAAAAACCCTTTGTTTTGCATTTATCATTTTAAAAATGATTTAAACTAGTGAAAACAGCCGATCTACAAACACACAACGCCTCGCGAGTGTGTGCTTGTAGAACTGCTGTTTTCACTACTTTTGTGCAACGGCCTTGTATGATGAAGCAGATTTGGATATACGAGGTTTCCACCTGACAACGACGATATACTAGTGTTGTTGCTGCTCTTATACCACCATTATTACTGGGGTTGGTGGGGGCCAGACAGTAGCCCTTGCGGCCCGCGGCCCGCCTATTGGGGAACCCTGCCCTATACTGTAACCCCAAAATGTATGCATGGCAGACATTCGTGTTTTTCATCTAGGTGCATCTAGTTGAGACATTATGATTCCCTTCCCATGAGGCATGTGAACATATAGACCAGGGGTGGGAAACATCTATGTCCAGGGGGCCATACTGACTGATAGAATGAGTGAAGGGCCACACAATGGAAAATTGAAATTGAAGTTAAAACGGCATGAATTTGATAGAAACTACATATATTGCCTATTTTGTCTGGTGTCTTTAAGGCTATTTCACTGTTAAATTATAAAAATGTAACATTTGAATACAAATGGAATACTGCCTTAAGATGTAGATTTTATGGGGGTAATTTTGTTTTTCTTGAGGACTTCGAGGGCCGTATTGAGGTGGTCGAAGGGCCAGGTCCGGCCACTTGTTGCCCATGTGTGATATAGACCTACAAATTGTGGTCACAATTTTCATTTAACTTAACTTTTGAGTGGTTTATTCAACTTTGTCTCACCTTTAGGGTCATACTCCACCGATGCCCAGACGGACCCCGCAGCACCACCACAGCCTAAGAACCACTGTTTGAGGCCCGAATGGCACTATAAAGGCCTCATCGTGGGTTTGTTGGGCTTCTTCCTCACGGAAGACACAGGCTGGGGCGCTAACCCAACCTGCTCCCGGGTGCCGTCTAAATTCCGGCTGTCAACTGTCTCTTCTGTGGTCACCTGACTATTCCTGGTTGTCACATAGTCTATTCCTATGAGTCACTATAAATAGAATAACTAGAACGAGAAAAAAAAAATAACATTGCAAGGATGCACCTTGGACGTTACGGACGTCATCATCAGTTATTTAGCCTGAAGTCATCAGGGTTTTCGGGTCACGCAATATCATACCCCTCGATCTGGTGACCCAGCCGGGGTTGATCACGTCCCGACTTACGTCGCAGTACGTCTAGGGAAAGAAACACAGGGCCACACTGTCCGCTGCTCCAGATATACTCTGCCGGGACTGGGAGGTAAACCAATCTGGTGCTCGGAAGGACGTTTCAATATCACGCAGGCTCTGTGGGTTGGCTCCTCCTACGTCTCACCAGGTCCACTCCTGCTCTCACCAGGTCCAGGACCTGATTTCATTCAAGAGTGGTGGATTCCTGAGCCACAACGGCACCGCAGGCCCAAACGAAGCCCAGACGGAACATGCAGCCTAAGAACCCACTGTTTGCGACCCGAATGGCCCTCCTAAAGGCCTCATCGTAGGTTTGTTGGGCTTCTTCCTCACGGAAGACACAGGCTGGGGCGCTGAATCATACTGCTCCCGGATGCCGTCTACATTCCGGCTGTCAACTGTCACTCCAAGTGTTTGATTTATGGTTTATGTGTTAATATATCCCTGTTGCCACTTGCGTTCTTTTTTTTTTGTTTGTTTGTTTTTGGGCTTTTTGCCTTTATTGGATAGGACAGTAGACTGACAGGAAATGGGGGAGAGACAGGGAGTGACATGCGGCAAAGGTCGGCCGGATCGGGAATCGAGCCGGCGACGCCGACAGGCATTGATGCCGAAATGTCAATGCCTATATGGTATGCGCCTGGTCCACTAGGCCACCAGGCGCCCCGCTACTTGCGTTCTTTATTTATGTATGTGCTTGTGTGTGTGGGTGGGGGGTCATTATGTTTCTATTTTGTTAGTCATAGCTGCCAGTTCCCACCTGATGTCATGCGGGAGTTCAGCCTGCTCCAGACCATGCTGAGTGACTTCTAGCTTGCATAATGTCTTCAGACTGAGATTTAAGTCTAGGATGTACAGGTCATCAGAAATGAGGTCATCATTGTATCCCCCACGGATGATGATACAATCTCCCACCATGCAACAACACATCCCATACATGGGACGTGGGTCTTTCCCCTTGGGCTCAACCTGCTTCCAGGAAAAGGTCTCTGGACTGAATTTCCACAGATCACTAAAGTACTGGTTGCTGTTGGAGGTGGAGCCACCAAATATGTACAGCTCTCCATTGTAGGCAAATGCTGAATGACACACACGTTCACCAGGGAGAAGGTGTCCAGAAGGCATGCTCAGCCAGCAGTTGGTCTCTGTGTCAAACGCTCTGATTCTGTTGTAGTAGACTCCCCCCCAGCCCCCAAATACAAACATCTTTGTTCCGATGATGGTGGCAGAGTGACATGATGAAGGAGGTGGTGGTGGAGTGTCTCTGGTGTTAATTAAAGTCCAGACCATTATGGTGGTGTCCAACTTGTACATGCCATTAGTGAGTCCAGTCAGCTGGGTGCGTCCTCCATACACATACATGATCTTCTCCAGGACACAGGCTGAGTGGTAGCTCCTTGCTCCTGGAACAGTCCCAGAAATATTGGGTTTGAACCAGCTGTGGGTGTCGACATTAAAGGCATAAAGCACATTGCAGGAAGGATACCATCCTCCCCAGATGTAGACCATTTCCTCTATCAGCACAGCTGTGTGGCCCCAGCGCCCTGAGGGAACCTCAATGGGACTTTGTCCTCTTCCATTTGTCACTGGGGGCAACTTCCTCCAACGCAAAGACAATGTGTTGAAGATGTGGACTTCAAGATGATTCCTGTTGTTCAGGTAGCTGTTCTCGTATCCTCCAAATGAGTACAGCTTGTGTCCGACAACCACAGCAGCATGGTAGTACTTTTTAGGTCCTCCTTTCAGATGTATCGTCCAGTGAATCATTTCATAGACCAGCACCACTGTGAATCAGTTCAACCAATTTACGATGGAGGTTGTTGGAAGGTATGTTCCCAGAGGTTGCTGAATGGTGTTGTGCTTGAAAATACAATAACAGCATTTAAAAGGACAATTACATCTGACGTAATAATAATGGTGTTGCGTGATGATATCATTATATGACATAGCTAATGACGCTATTCAACCTGAATGGCCATTTTAGTTAATACATCTATAATCAGAATGTTGTCAGTGCTTAATTTGTGGGAGGACAAGGGGGAACATGTTCCCCCACCTCTTTGATTGGATCCGGGACCTTCACTGTCAATAAATAAAAAATAGTGCTGTTTTGTAATTTATGTTTTCATCCTTCCAAATAGAGATGTTTTTTGATGCAGCTTTTTTTTCGTATTTGTTTTATATTGCCATGTTTTTGTTCAATTTATTGTAATTTTTCTGATAGTGCTTTATATCCCATGATGCACCAAGGCTGAAGTAGTTAATGTAAGTTTAGTAATAATAATACATCTACAAAGTAACTAACTAAAGTTTTCAGATAAATGTAGTGGAGTAAAAGTACAATATTTGGATCGCAGATGTAGTCGAGGAGAAGTAAAAGTATTGGAACTTGAAAATACTCAAGTAAAGTACAAATACCTCAATATTGTACTTAAGTAAATGTACTTAGTTATTTTACCCTAGTGGTTCTCAACCTGTGGGTCGGGACCCACAGGGGGGTCCCCAAACTATTTTGGGGGGTCCCCAGATGATGAACTTAATGTGCAACATTGTTTTCTCACTCAACAGTAAACAAACCAACATAAAGTTTAAGTGTATATAGAGGGTATACGCTCATTTCTAAAGTGACAATTTAAAGACTTTTTAATACCTCTAAAATTACAAATTAAACATCGGCCAAATTGTCAAATATTAGAGAAATAAATTGTACCCGCGAGGCGTTGTGAGCATGTGTAGATCGGCTATTTTCACAATAGAACCTTGTTATATTAATGCCTCAACTCTTAGTGCTCTTAGGGAGGGTGGGCCCCCAGTTAAAATATGATTATTTTGGGAGTCACGGCCTGAAAAGGTTGAGAACCACTGCTTTCAGGGACGTGCTGGCCATTGGGAAAAGCGGGACAACTCCAGAGCGGCCGGTTCATTCCCGGCCGGTCCAGGCCGGCCATTAGGAAAAAAATTAACCGTTTGCACAAAAGTAAAAATGTAACTGTTTGCACAAAAGTAGTGAAAACAGCAGATCTACAAGCACACAACGCCTCGCGGTGCGAGGCGTTGTGTGCTTGTAGATCGGCTGTTTTCACTAGTTTAAATCATTTTTTAAATGATAAATACAAAACAAAAGGTTTTGGACATACAAGGTTTCCACCCGACAACGACGAAATATAACTCATGTAATTGGCCCACTGGCTTGTCACTTGTCATGATCTGAAATGGCAAATCTTTGAGTAGCAGCAGCGCTATAGAGAGAGATCTCTCTCTATAGCGTGCAATGAGGGCCCCTCCAACTCTTTTTCCCGGGCTGAATCAGGGGCCCAGCACGTCCCTGACTGCTTTACACCACTGTTAATGACCGTTTCCATGGCCGTCAACAGAGCATCATTCAGACATTGTTAGTGTCAGCTTTCATCTAGAAAGTAAATCCAATCATGCTTCTATTGTCGACACTGCAGACACGAGACCAGGTGCATGTCTGGCCTGGTGCATGCTTTGAACGCATAATGTGCCTTATCACCACTGCTGGACAAAGGATAGGACATATACTCAAGCACAGGACCGCCAGATCAGAGGAAGAGTACATGAGTAACATTAAAGGACAATCTTTGTACTGGAAAGATATATTTCTGTAAGAGGGATTGTGTCCATGCACAGCACAAAGTAATGTCTCTTCCCTTGTAAAGCTTTTAAAAAATAAAATAAAGTTGGTCACACAATAATAAACCCAAGCAAATGCTCAAGTCTTCAAGTACAAATTATAATAGATACATTTTTATGCTAGATTTTGTTTATATCAATGTATTGTCGTGGTGAAATTCGGAACATATCTTTCTCACCACTGTTGAACTTGTAGATTGGCTATTTTGTGTGTGTATCCGGTATGTACAGACAGACAGGCAGAGGCGTATGCCTATCTGTTAAAATCATTAGTGTTCTCAGTAGTAAAACCAGAGAGCAGACAGAGATATTTTTTTCTGTAAAAAGATGAAGTATATCTGTAATGTATATAATATAATATGTATATGTATAATATATAATGTGTGTGTGTGTGTGTGTGTGGGTGGGTGTGTGTTTGTGTGTGTGTGTGTGTGTGTGTGTGTGTGTGTGTGTGTGTGTGCGTGCGTGTGTGTGTGTGTGTGTGTGTGTGTGTGCGTGCGTGCGTGTGTGTGTGTGTGTGTGTGTGTGTGTGTGTGTGTGTGTGTGTGTCTGTCTGTCTGTCTGTCTGTCTATCAACCAACTATCTATTCTTCTGATATAATAATACAAAAATATTTAGGCCTACTGGAAATGTACAAAAGGGATTTATTTTTACTCCCAGCCCCATAAAAAAAAAAAAAAAGGGTCCCGCCCCATTGTGTGGGAACCATGCAGCGCTGTGGAGAAGATAAGTGTTGCCTGCCCTGGACAGAGTGCTTGTTCACAGGCAGTGCAGCTGACCAGCAGTCCCAGCATGTTGAGCAGGTCTCACTATTTCAAGGCTGTGCTGTCCTCGTCCAGGAGGATCGGACATCACAGCAGCTCTAGCAGCATCCGCAGCAAACCTCCCAAGGACCACATCGGCCCAGGGGTGAGTGTCCGCACGCTCTGACAGGGGTATGCTGAGCTGCCATAGCCTGGTTACAGGGGAGAGAATACAAGTTACTTTAAAATATAAATCCATGAATTTCTCTGTCTATCTGTGCTGGTTATGTTGTTAAATTACATTAAAATAGCTACAAATGCAAAATGTATTCTCCACACTTTTATTCTCCCCATCTTGACAGAATAGTATATTCCCAGGTTCCGCAGGTCAGCTGCACAGGTGCAATTCATTATTGTTAATTGTGGCACGTTTACTATATTAGCCGCACTTGAACAACTGTTCCAGACTGCCATATCCAGCCCAAGAAACCATAGACATTTTTGGGGAAAAAAATAAATGTGTCATGCCTGTTGCTAACGTGCAAGACACCAGTCATGTTGCCATACCGGTACCTTACATTTTTCTGAACTGACGCCACTGCGCTCTGAAAAGAATTAATTGAATGCAGCATACAGAAAACTGTCAACCTTTACTTAAAAACAAAATAATAATATAATATATTCTCATGCATAAAGAATAAGAAAATAATAATAAATGCTTTTACTGAAAATGACTTCCATTCAACATTCAATGATAATACCAAACTAAAGCCAGACAGACAGAGATTTGTGGAACTCGTATAGATTTGTTTTTAGTTTATTTTTTTATGAGCAAACCAACATGTATTTAATTTAATGTATTATAATTATGTGCTTTAGAATACTATTGGTACTATACAGTATGTAAAGAAGTCATTCAACTAAACCCTGCTGTCTCAGACACGGTCGTGTCGCTCTGGACTATTGAGGAAATCATCTTTAAGAACTGACATGTAAAAGGTTATCGGCTGATATCGGTATCTGCAAATAAAATGTACTTAACCGATGGCAGTAGACAATATTTATCTGCTGTTGCTAAGTATACATTTTGATGTACCGATATTCGTTCTCTGCATGTGTTTCCCTGACAAAAGGGGGAAATAAACGTATAAACAAATATCCGTATCAGTATCGGCTAAGTATCGGTATCTGCCAAGACTTTCCACATCGGTGTATCCCTATTCCCTACTACCTTTTAAAAGCAAAGTACTCCAGTACTTTAAATCCAAATTTGACAGAGCAAATGCATTGGAGTAATAATTGTCCAGGAGTATCTATACTTTGACTTTGTGTACTGGTGTTGAGTACTTTGTCCACCACTGGATGCACACATACATTATGCAAAGTAGGATAATGAAGCTCACAGATCTCAGAATAGTAGAAAGAAAACAACAACTAATAAAAGCAAATAAGAACCATTAGTGTAACAATAATAATGTATTATTAATATGATAATTATGATGGTGATGATGATGATGACGACGATGATGATTATTGTGACCGTAGGTCACATTTAGTATGAAAACCTGCAGATCATGTCTGTCTGTCTGTGCGTGCGTGCGTCACGCCTCATGTCACGCTCCATCCATATATGGCCAAGACATCTCCATATATGGAGCTGGCCATTACAGTACCTCTACATCTGACCTCACAGACTCCACATATGGATATACTGTAGCTGACCTGTTCTGACATCAGCTCTGATGTTTCAGCCCTTTAGGGGGCGAGGTCGCTTCTCGCCCTTAGGGCGTCTTACTGGTTATTATTATTCATTTACAGATACTTTATTATAATTATTTTTTTTACAGAAAAAAATTATATCTCTGTCTGCTCTCTGGATTTACTGACAACACATGATTTTAACAGATAAACCTCTGTCTGTCTGTCTTCACAGCAAAGTGCGTTCATATTGTGTGTGTTTGCTGTAGCCCTGTTGGCTCCAGCAGGATGGATCCTTCATCACCTGCCAGAGTACAGACAGCGTGGTCACCCTAAGCTTCCACCTAAAGAGTAGGCCACAGACAACATGGCAGCTCCACAAGCGCCAGCCAAGGAAAATTATTGAAACGGAAAGGACACTGACGTCATTTTGGAATGGAATGGATGGAATGATAGACGGCTGGACAGCTTATATGAACAAATCCTATTTCTGAACAATAAAGACCTTTTATGATACTCGGCTCAGGAAAATAAAAGAAGACCTGTCACACATTGTTTTCCGCTGTGTTGCTTTTCGGTGTGTGTGTAGTACTGTATAATTTTATAGAGGTATCCATTCCAAAGGAGCACAAAGTACGTTCCTGAACGTGCCGAGTATCGCGAGACAAGCAAATCTCGCGATACCTCTGAGACAGAAACGTAACCTGCCACTGTTTAGCTGCCTCAATAACATTATGCACATCGAAAAGCAAGTGATTATATAACAACATGTGATATGTATTCTTTTATATTCCTGAATCGATTACATGACAAAGGTCGCAATCGTTCATAAATAGTGTTTGTTCATGATGAGCTGGTCCAGCCGGCTCCATTCACTGCCATGTATTTCATCGAACCTCCTGTTGTTAGAGTTTTCACCCATGAGCGTCATGGCACATCCCCCAGCACCCAGCACGTCCTTTCCTCTCAAAAGGTTCCTTGCCCCCACCTAAAGAGTACAGATAACATGGCTGCCACGCACGAAGAGCCTTCGTCGTCATCATCATCTAGGCAGAGAAAGACAAGCCCATCCCACGCCTACTATAACCTTTGTGTACTTGTAATCAAAATAAATCAGGTCTGCACACCAGTGTGCTCCCGTTTGTCCATTCCATTTGCAATGTTTCTAAACCACCAGGCTCTTCCTCAGATCCCTCAGGCAACCACACCCACTTAGGAGACCATTTGTGTACCATTTGCCTGCTGCTTCAACCAGTTTTGCGGCCTCAAACGCCTTCCAGACCATGGAAAGAAAACAGCGTCCTCCCAGACAATGAGAGGCAGAAGAGTCTTCAACAGGGGTGCCGGACCCCTAGGGGTGCCTCAGAGTTACTACAGGGGCTGCCTAATCTTTGTGTAATTGTTTTGTCTTGCATTGTCTTGTCTGATCTACAAGCTCACAACAGATCACATTGTGAGCTTGTAGATCAGCTTTTTTTTTTACCCCAGAAGAACAGATAATCAGGTCATAATAGACTACAGTTTAAATGTGTTATTGGTTGGCTAAGTGTCTGAAACCTTTTTGTGGAGAGAGAGAGATGGGGTTGACACACAGCAAAGGTCATTGGAATCGGGAGTCAAACCCGCGATTCACAACATATTAGAAAAGTTAATGTAACTGTTAACATACAAAAAAGAAGAAGAAAAAAAACATCATTTTGCATAGCACTGATGATATGAAGTCTAACCCCTTTTAAACTAGAGGAATCAATATATATTATTGTATTATTTGTTTCTAAAATGTAGTGAAGTTAAAGTATCTAAAAGGCTATAAGTAGGCCTACTGTACAGACTTCCTTCCTTTGTTTTGTGAGGTTTTTGATCTAGTTTAAGTTTCTTTGGGATATTTGTTTAGTTGTTTGGTGGACATTGGGTGGACATGGATCTTCTTTGAGATAATTACTTCCTGTTGGCGTGAGTGTGAGTAATTAAACCATTCCTCCCGTTTGGACCATGTTTGTGTTTTTAACCCTTTCGTGTCCAGGGGAAGTTGACAGAGCAGTCACATACTGTGAGAACATCACAGGAGACGCTTAGAGACTTGCTCAAGAGAGACATTAGTGTTTCTCAATCAGTAAAATGACTTTACAATATGGTTCAGATCAGTCTCAAATGTACAGATATATATATATATTATCCACCTCACTATGCACCCTAATGCCCTGTTGCTTGGTTGTTGTGTAACACACTGAAAATAGCCCATCTAAAAGCACACAACGCGTTGCAATGTGACGCGATGTGAACTTGTAGATTGGCTATGTTCGGTCTGTGACACAAAATATGAATCGGGCTTAACCTCTTAAGCCCCAGGGGGGTCCAGGGGAGAAATCCGCCTAAAATGTATGCCCAAATTGGAACAGTTGTGGACACAAAACGACCATGATTGTGGCTACTCTTGACTCACCAAATGTCAGCTAACCCCTGAAAATTCACAAATGCAGTGTAAAACATCACATTTATCTTACCAAATTGTCCTGCTGTGATCATTTACCTAGGAAAAGATGATTCAAAAAGACCTCCGCCTATGGACATTTTGCCTTCTGAATAGTGAATGAGCCTCAAGACCTCATTGAAAACATATATAGTGAATAGAAAAATTGTTCACCAAGTTGTCATCAATTGGTAGGCAAAATTGTATGAATATATTCCAAACTATGTAAACTCTACATATGTTTTAGAGAAAGTAGTGCTGTAATATTAGTAATGTTAAAGTATAGGGTAAAAAATGACAGTACAATGGCAGCTGATTACTATGCTGTAGGCCCACTGTAACAATAATCAACAAAGGAATTGTAGTTTGATTTGGTCTCTATTGATTTATTGACATTTATTGACAGCTGTTCAGAGGTCAACACCTTTTAAAATGGGGTTCAAGAGGTTAAAGGAGCACCGTTTCTGTCTACTCACTCACTACTAGTGGACTCCAAATGTGCCATATACAGTACCTATACGGGAATGTCATAGTAAATCAGCGTCATGCATAATTGCATATTCTGAAGAAAGCCAGGAGACTTGACATTCAACAGTCTTATATGATCAAAATAAGAACATTATAATGGTGTGTAAAAACACCAACAGAAAACTTATTACCACATGCAGACAAGACCAAGTCTTTGCCACAGACACATTTGTCTGTGTCCGAACACATTGATGACCCCCTGTGCTCTGTTGGCCTCACACAGCTCTCTGTTATGAAGCAAGCGCTCTCTCCAAAGCATCAGAACTAGAACAATAATGATGTTTGCGTTCCGCACCGACGAACCGCAATGCTGTGTAAACACAGTGGTGCACGGTTTAGCTGTGGTCAGAGCCCACACACAGAGGCAGAAGGGGAACTCCTTAGTGCTGAAGGACACATGCAACACAGGGATTGACACTAAGGCTTGCCACCTGCCCCCGGCAGGTAAATAAAACTTCCGGGCAGGTGGAGTTTGCTTTCAGGTTGCCCGACAGGACAAGTGCTCATTTGAGAGTGGACGCAACCGTCTATAAACACAACACCGGATATCATATCTGTCTAAACACCTGAACGTTGCCAGAGCGCTCTGTCTTCTGGTCTGTGGAATGTAAAATAATAGCACTGTTTACCTATAATGTGCTATTTTTACTGTTGATACACTATATAAAAATGTCAAATAACTATTGTGAAACCATAGATATATTCAATCATAGCTATGTAGATATTTGGATTTGACCCAGAAAGTAAAGAAATATGTGTTAAATTGAGCGTTAATTAAAATCTTAACCTGTCATTATAATGGACGATTTACTTTTCGGGCAAGTGGGCATGACCTTTGGGCAAGTAGAACATGACCTGTACTTGCCCGACGGGCAAGTGCCTCTGAGACCTTAGTGTCAACCCCTGCAACATGATATAGATAATCAGACTGACTATTACAGTAACTAAGGAGTAGGGGTGTGACAATACATTGTTAACAGAGATAAGATTAGATACGCATATAAAATGGTTGATGATATGACATGGACAATATTGGTTCATACGGTTCAAAGATTTAAAACTGACAAACTAAATAGTTTGTCAGTTTTAAATCTGTCTTTTTAAGGGGAAAAAATAAACACGTGATATATTTGATATATTTTAACACATATGGGCAGACCTGTACTTTGACAAACACAGAGATTACACATGTTTATCAATGAACCAAGTGTAGTGATATGTAATGGAAAAGCCCCTTTTTTTCTTTTTTTGGCAGGCACTTCTCTGCGCCACCCGAGGCCGAGTGCCTGTAATTTTTTCACTTGATCATCACGTCTAAAGTCATCAAATTTGGGAAAGAAAGTCCACATATCTGCTTTGGTGCAATCTGGGAACCCGTCATCAAAGAAAGGGCGACGCCCACTCGGTCTGTCTCTCAGAAGCGTAGCGACTCTGAGGCTGTCTCAAGGGATTAGCTTTGGTGTGATGTCATCAAAAGTAATCAAGAAACTTAAAAACTGGTCAAACATTGGCCAAATTGTCTAATAATATGAGAATGAACTTTCACAATAAACAAAATGCCTCAATTAGGCCTACTACAATCCAAGTGCGTGTCAGGGTTGGGGGTCCCCAGTTGAAATATGATTCCAATTCAAATATGATTATTCTGGAGGGTCCTCAGTTCAAAATTCAAATGTAATTATTTTGGAGGGTCCCCAGTTCAAACATGATTATTTTGGCTGGTCGCGGCCTGAAACAGTTGAGAAACAACCACTGCTCTAGACTAGTGCATGTCACATTGGTGTGATCTGATGTGAACTGTTTTGTTTTCATTCACAGAAATGAAAACAAAAACATGATGACTAAAACTGTCATTTTCAGCCATCTTGATGGAGAGTTGTTTCCCACAGTAAATCTTTGCTGCTTGTTTGTGCTAGATATTAAAGTTGTTATTACGGTATGTTCTTTCAATTCTGTATTTCCCTCTCCCGTTTTCCCTTACAACCATACAGTCGCTGTGACCTACTTTTTATAAGCAGATGCGCACGGACAAAGCGGGTAGGTCAGGTGGGTCCCCTTTTACAGTTCTCAAAATGAATGCCAGAAAAGTCGACCTCTTTCAAAGGCCTTTAGCTAGATGCAGAATAGACAAAAATCAAACATTTGCTTCTGGGGGTCCCTGGAACAAAATATTTTGTGATGGGGGTCCGTAGCCAAATACATATCATTCTGGGGGTCCTTCACATGACACAGTTTGAGAAACACTGATGGCCACATAAGTTTTTTTCAGAAAATTGTTATGATTTAGAAGACATTTGTAGAATGTGCCTATCAGTGGTTAAGGACCCCCAAAATTTATTTTTGGCCGTGGACCCCCATCTCAAAATAGTTTGTGCCACGGATGGACCCCTATTGCTAACCTTTTTGTTCCAGGGACCCCCAGAAGCACAGATTTGATTTTAGTCAAATCTGTGGCTAATTTTAGCCACAGACCCGTTGGGAAAAGAGTCTGGGTCGACTTTGAAAGAGGTCGACTTATCTGGCTACCCTCAAAATTACAGGGGTCCTTGAGTGGCTTCCAGGGGTCCCAGAATAGATTCGAATAGTAGAATAATGGTAGTTTTGAAATACATACACAAATCTTGTATGGGGGTCCCCAGCACAAACTATTCTCAGATGGGGGTCCGCGGCCAAATACATATCAATTTGGGGGTCCTTGACATGAAAAAGAACAGAGTCCTGGATCCTTTTCTCCAATGGCAGTACTTGACTGGCTTTCTATTACAGAGAATGGCTGCCATCTGTTGTTGTAACCACGCTACTGCAACTCAGACTGCACTTCCACAGTAGTAATGGTCTTACATTCAGGTCTGTTCTTTATGCAATTCATACTCTATCTTGTATTGATAATTGATTAATTATTAATAACCAAAATCTGCAAAGTAACTAGTAACTAAAGCTGTATGTAGAGGAGTTATGAGTGGAGTGAGTATATCAAGAAATGGAAATATGGTCAAAACAAGCTCACAACACAACATGTTTTGACCTTGTAAATTCAGTATTTTCAGCCCAACCCAGCTGATTCGCTGCCCACAAGGAGTGTGTAAGCAATTAGGGGTTAAGAGTCTTGCTCAGGGACACACATCGACATTGCTGGCCTGGAGCCCTCCCTAACCATTCAGCGAGCTTTGTAGATTGTCTATTTTCACAAATGTCTCATATTATTTGACAATTTGGCCAATGTTTGACCAGTTTGTTGATTACTTTTGATGCAGTAATGGTCTTTCTTTCTTTCTTTCACATATTCAAAAGTACACACTTAGTTTTTTCACACGTCATAAGAACATGAGGTCCTTGACCAATGTGTGCCTGCGTGATGTTTGTTTTTTGGAGCGGTGAAAGCGCTCCCAATGAACAGGTATATCCGTGGGTATGTGGCTGGCTGGCTGGCTGTGTCCGTCCGTCCGTAGTCTGGCAATACCTTGAGTGGCCACACACAACACACTAGTTAAAGGAGGGGCGCTGTTTTGTGCAGGCCAGGCACACTCACCACTCACTCACAGGCACAGTTTACACTCACTCACTCACTCACATAGGGTACAGCTGCTCAAATTCACCGCTCCACTTCGAACCGAGGTTTGATTTTTTATTGACTTGTGATGTGACCATTGGACTGAGTGCAGTGAACTGCTCGGGAAAGGGGAAAAACAAATATTTAATAACTCTGAATTTACTGGAATAATCGTGCCTTTTCCCTTCTGATGATATAAGAACCAGACAGGCTGCCTGTTCTCCACATCGCCTGTCACAACAGCAGGAATCAAGATGGGAGACACAGCCTCTGCTCCAGTAAACATGAATGTTATTGATGAACTATGCACAGTGGTCAAGACTAACAACTTCCTGCCTGATGTTGGCATCATCGAGCCCTTGCAGAAGTTTTCCTTTGGCAATTCAACCGAGATTCTACAGTAGCACTTCAGCCACAAAATGGATGATGCGAACATTGAGGATCATCTCCCAGCGTACATCAAAGACGTGGGTGCAGTCATCGGTCCAGTGACCGGTGTGCCCAATGCCGTGGGAATGGGGGCGTTTGTTATCTCCATGATCCTGGACATGATGGCCAGCAGCCTCAGGAATGAGCCTGCCGAGAACGACGTGTACACACAGGTCCGGAAAGCATTCATCTACGAGAAGTCCGAAGCCATCTACGTCACCATGGTTACTTACATGAAGGATTCCCAAATCCACATCCAAGACACGCGGCAGCTGCTCCATATATATCAACCAATGCCATGGATCGGATCAGCCGAGAGGTGAGTGCCCTGCATCGTGAACTGATGCAGGGCGCGATGAGGAGCGACTACCTGAAGAGCTGGGCTAACGGAGCAGCCGTTCATGTGCTGCTGCTGGCACACGTCGCCAACATGAAACAAACATCTGGAGATGCTGCTCATAAAGCCGTCACGATTTACCAAAGGCAACTGGTTGAGCTGCTGGTCGAGTTTAAAAAATACGCTGGCTCCAACCTCTTCAAAGTTCTGATATCTAGATTTTCTTATGACCCTCAAACGTGCAAGCTTTATAATCTGGAACAGAATAAGTTTATTCATCTCGAATTCAAAACATGTCCTCCTTCTATAGCATTAACTCTGGACAGCTGGGGTTGGGGATGGACTATAACAACTTTGAACGCTGAGTATACAGACAAATTCATCAACTGCACGTTCCAAGCCCCCGGCCCCAACTGGGTCGTAGAGCTGAAGGAATATTTTGGTAAACTCAAATCCCACCTGGACACTCTCATGACCAACCAAGTGTTCCGCCTGCCACCTTGCATAGAGCTCCAGAAGACATACCCACAGTTACCCTCGGACTGTTACTAGTATATTAAATACTACTAATTAAAATGACTGTCAAAGTTGATCTCTTGTCACGCCACACGATGGCTTGTTATAGGCTGATTGATTGATTGAATACATTATATTCTGTACAGAGGTATCAGGTATTATTATACAATGATGATTAAAAGGATAACACAGTGTAAAGAATGCTGCTGGCTGACATATGACTTCATATCTCTCACTTTATCCTGGGCTTAGTAGGACACACACATGCACGCACACACACACACACACACACACACACACACACACACACACACACACACACACACACACACACACACACACACACACACACACACACACACACACACACACACACACACACACACACACACACACACACACACACACACACACACACACACAATACAAATAATGATTATTATAAAAGATAATTGTGTTTAATCTTTGCTCTGAGCATGTGTAGTACTGAAGTCATGTCTTTTTGTGTGTTGATTGATATCAATGATGTAGATTGGATTGATCTCCACGCACCAGTGTGTTATGATCACATGACATTGGTTGACTGTGTTGTACTTCTGTCACTCGTACATTTGGAAAATAAACAAATTAAAGGAGCAACAACCGTGTGTGTGTGTGTGTGTGTGTGTGTGTGTGTGTGTGTGAGTGAGAGGCTCAACTTTTTGTTCTTTGATGTGAGCCCCCAGCCACCAACTTTAAAGTGGCCTGCATGCTTTTAAAATATATATTTTATATAAATATTGGTCCATAATACGGTTCCATACAGTTTTTAGCCTAAACAGACATTCAAATTGCATGTTCTGTCTGTCTCTAATTCCTGAAATGAAAGGCAGAAAATCACTGAAATGAAAGGCAAGACTTAAGAGTTAATGAATGGGTTTTTTAGGGGGGCTGGGAAGACAAAAAAACAAGAAAATAATAAATAGAAATGTGAAATTCATGGTGGGGCCCCTTTAAAGCAACATGTTAAAATTCATAGTTCACCCTTAAATGACCTTTTTTCTATCGATTACTCAGCCCATGGAGACTTTCATGGATATAATTTTGTTTTTGTCACATTCCTAAGTCAATAATGTGATGATAGTCATATTTCCCCGCAGTGTTTCCCTATGGAAACACAAAGGACTTTGTGTCTCCATAGGGATCCTGCATCCACCGCTAATTAGGAAAACTTAGGAAAGTGATAAAAAACTAAAGTGAAAATCACCATGAATTCTTGGGATGTGTAACTGATACGAAATAAGCCATTTGTTGGGTGAACTACTCCTTGAATGTTGTTTACAGGTCTGTCAATCATGCTAATGCTGTTTACAGGGCTGTCAATCAATAGCAAGGCTTCTGTGTGACAGAATGGGACACGTAGCCAAAAACTAAATGATACTAAATAAATACGATCTCGTATGGCAATGGTGGAAAAGGTACCCCCTTTTCTTTCTGTAAGTAATAATCAACACTGCAATATAGAAATATGCTACAACTAAAAGCCCACTGTTCAAAATTCAGAACAGTGTGCCTCACAAGTCTGCATGTTATATTTGTGACCGTCCACCCATTTTAATATAGGATAATATAGGACGCTCCCCTAGGCCTAGGATATGGATGCTGTGGTCCAAGTGGTCACTTGGGTGTTGATTTATAAAAGAAAAGGACTGAAGGATATAAAAAAGTAACCACTTTAATCAAACGGTATGTACATAGAGACGCAAGTCCAACAGTTTGTACGTATGTAGTTTGTACATAGACCAATTATTTGTTTTCAACCATTGTGACTGCACATACAGGTGTCAGTTACACGTCTTCAAATTCCAACCGATCCCCGTGGATTAAAAGTGCTCCTCGGTCGTTATTATGACTGTCATTGTTTATGATTGTTTATTATGTTCGGAAGCCATCAAGGGCAGAGCACAGTAAACATCCCCAAAGCTGCTTTCCTCCACACTGGGAAGACAGAAAACTCAAACTGAATCCCAAATGTGTCCTGCAACCCACAAACAGCGGCAAATGGGTCTCGACACAGTGTTTGGGAAACGCTGCGATAAAGGGATCTTTAACATGTGTCCTGCAACCCACAAACGGAGGCAAATGGGTCTCGACCCAGCGTTTGGGAAACGGTGTGATAAAGGGATCACCGGACAGTGTCAGTTGCGGCTGTTGGTTTTGGATCTCTTAGGCGGAGGTTCAGGAGGGCGGCCAGCGGCTTCATCTTCCTCACTGTCATCCTCATCTGGAACAAAAAACAGTTTATCGTGTTATTTATCCCATAGTTCAGGGGGCTCCCTAACCTTTTCATCTCCAGACACAAAATAATTGCGACCGTAGGTCGCATTTACTACCAAAACCTCCACCGGCTGTCTGTGAGTGAGTGAGTGAGTCAGTCAGTCCGTCACACTTTTGCCCTGCTCATATCTCCACAACCGTTGCCCCCATCCATGCCAAATTTTGCACACACACTCCTTGACTGCCAAACTACAACCTCCAAGGACCCCCGGAGCCCCAGGTCCCTGGGGGACCCCCACATGTAAAAAATGACCAAATGTGCTCACACGTCACACTTTTTCCCTGCTTATATCTCCGCACCCGTTGACCCGATCCATGCCAGATTTTACACACACACACACACACACACACACACACACACACACACACACACTCCTTGCCTGCCAAACTACAACCTCCAAGGACCCCCAGGTCCCCCAGGGACCTGGGGGTCCCTGGGGGACCCCCAGATGTAAAAAATGACCAAATGTGCAAAAATGACCAAATGACCACCCCAACGGGGCTGCTCACGGGGAATTCCCGGGGACCACCGACTCCTGGTGCTCCAGAACGGATGCAAAAGTGGTGGCGCCCCCAGTGGAGGACCCCCTGCCACTGCAGCGCACATAAAATGCCGTAACTCGGGCTAAGGGGCGTCCGGGAGAGCCGGGGCCGGTACCTATTCGTCCGCCAAGGCAACGCGGAGACCCCACCCCTCATTTCTCACATGGCCCTATTCTAGCGCCACCTTCAGGCCGATTTTTAAAACACATTTTTGGACACTGCTCCTACAGTTTTTGCCCTAAAATCACGAATATCACTACACAGCATGTCTACACTCATGTCATCAACATGGATCAGGAAGATTTTGGAAAAACTAATTTTTGCCCTATTTGTGGAGATAAGCCACCTACGGTCGCTTATCTCCCGATTAGGGAGTCTTACTGGTAATACGGCATTCTTTTTTTTGTCTTCTTTCAAATGGACCCAACAGGTCCATTTGTACACTATTTGAGTTACAGACCCATGGCTCCCAACTATCAATCATTTAACTGGGGACCTCCTGGAACAACCCCCTCAAGGGGGGAAATCTTGCTCATTCGAACTACCGTCATTTCGACAAAGGAGCGTCGGGAGGGTTAATAGCGACTCAGCCCACGGAGGTTAGGCTAAGCCTTAGGGTAAGGGTTGGGTTTGGGTGTCGAAAAGATGACACGTAGAAACAGCGAAGCGCTCTCCCTCAAGGACCCCTGTGCCCCACTTTGAGAACCACTGCACTGGTTGTCATTGTTTTATGAATTAAGTACAAAAAGATCCCAATGTAAACAAGCCATTGTGCTTTCTTGTGGTTTAAATCCACCTTGTATCTGAACTGTACTGTCCTGTACTTCTTGTTCCTATGCAAACTTCTAATAAAGCAGAGGTTCTCAAACTTGTTCACGTTAAGGACCCCCAAATGGACACTTACTAGCCTGTGGACCCCCATTAGAGAAGAGTTTTACAGCTCTAGAAGTGATTCTCAACCATTGTAGCGTCACGGACCCCCATTTAATGGCATTACTATCTCCGAGACCCCAATTTAACTCTGAGAGTGTACAAATAGAAACAAATGGACCCCGAAGGTCCATTGGTTCCTAACTATCATTTAGCTGGGGACCCTCTGGAACTCCCTCAAGGACCCCTGTCAAATAGACATGTAAAAGCATGGTGTCTCACCATCCTCCTCCTCCTCAGTGTGTGTGTGAGTGTGTCCATGTTGTTTCTCAGCCTCCAGCAGCTCAGTGAGTGCAGAGGACACCTCTCCATTCAGCTGCTTAACGGCTCCCATCACCGCCGTTAGACTGTGCTCCGTGGCCACGCTGAAACTCTGCGTCACGCCGTCCCTGTGGGTCAGCACGCCTCGCACCGTGGCCGCCATACAGTCCCACTTATTGACTTATTTAATGTAGATATTGGTTTGGTTTTGTTCGCCTTTCGTTGTTTGGTTATTTGAATTTAAACGTGTTTTCTGTTTGTCAACACGACGCGGACCGCCGCCGCCATGTTGTGCCTGACGTCTAATATTACCACCACGACGCTCCGTCCAAAATAGCAGATCTACAAGCTCACGGTTCCCACACAGCCCATACACTGTGAGCTTGTGAATCTGCTCCTTTCGACCGTTTTCGGCGGTGTGCTTTATTCGTCACGGTGACGCTGTCGTCGTCATCACCAAGCGACATCGGTGCTCGTCAGAAAAAACAAATAAACTCTAAGGAACTTTACATTCTATTTTAAATGCATTCAATTATTTGCGCGGCGATTTATTTTGTTTATCTATTTATTTTGTACATTTATTTATTGCTTTTTGTGATTTTAATTCCTAGAATTCCACGTATTTCGTGTGAAAAAACATAATAATAATCGACATGGCTTTTATTTTGAAGCCCGGAACCGGATACGGTATTGGTACCAGTTGACAGCAGTTCCCGCGCAGAACGGATCCGTTGTTGTGTTGTTGTTTTTCCCCCCCTCTGCACACAGTGACCACAGTCCTTCTATATCTGTCTGTATTTACACAGTGTTTGTTGTGATGTCGGACAAGGAGACCGAGGAAGCCACGGTGTCTCTGGTGGAGGTGCTGGAGGAAGATGAGTGCCTGGAGGAGGAGGCTTCTGCTGTTTTAGGAGGATCAGACTACGAGAGATGCTCCTATCCACAGGTAACACTATCCAGTATAACACCTAGCATAACATATAACATACTAAACATAGAGTGAGATGCTCCTATCCACAGGTAACACTATCCAGTATAACACCTAGCATAACATATAACATAGAGGCTACTAGACAGAGAGCGAGATGCTCCTATCCACAGGGAACAATATCTAGCATGACACCTATAGCATAACATCTAGACTACAGAGATGCAGATGCTCCTATCCACAGGTAACAATATCCATCATAACACCTTGCATAACATCTAACATGGAGAGAAATGCTTCTATCTACAGGTAACAATATCTGCCATAACACATTGAATAACTAACAGCAGGCATTGATACTAAGGCTTGCCCACCTGCCCCTGGCAGGTAAGTAAAACTTTCGGGCAGGTGGAGTTTACTTTCAGGTTGCCCGACTGGGCAAGTGCTTGTTTGGGGGGGGGGGCATGGAACCCAACCGTCTACAAACACAACACAAGATATCTTGTCTAAACATCTGAACGTGGCCAGCGCGCTCTGTCTTCTGGTCTGTGGAATGTAAAATTGAGCAGTGTTTACCTATAATGTGCTGTTTTCACTGCTTGCTTAAATATAAAATAGGTGTGAACCCACTGTCATATTCAATCATAACTATGACTATGTAGGTATTTGGATACACATTTAGGTATGACATTTTTATAGCACAGCCCCAGAAAGTAAAACTAAATAAACTTAAATTGAACGATAATTCAAAATTTAAAATGGATGATTCGATTTACTTTTCGGGTAAGTGGGCATGACCTTTGGGCAAGTAGAACATGACCTGTACTTGCCTGACGGGCAAGTGCCTCTGAGACCTCAACCCCTGTTTAACATCACCTATAACATCTACCAAACATCTAACCTCTAATACACTGGTTCCCTGACTTTTTAGCTCGAGACACAAAAGAGAAATTAGATATTTCCCTGGGACCAGAACTACTGAAAATAGCAGATTTACAAGCTCAAAAAACTCAACCAAATTATTGTTGTCATATTGTCCATTATGACAAACCCAGGTAGCCTGACACTCAGCCTGAATTCACATTTCGTTTCACTCCATTATTCAGTCTGAACTTGCTCTCGTCCAAGGCGATTTCTGGGATGGGCGTTGCCAAAGAGGCAGTCTTCTGCAATTGGTTCACCGTCTGACCAACACAACAGTAGCAAAGCAGATGACGTGGTGTTGTTATGTGGCTGGCTAGTGGCTAGCATGTTGCTTGCTAGTGCTCCTTGCTAACCAAAGAAACAGGCAGAATAGGAGCACTACAAACTGGGAATCAAACACAACATAACATGCCTGCTACTGGTGTTTCATAGCGAGATCGATACGATCGCATATTACTGCGACAGACGACGCGATGTGGGGTATGGTCCGGCGGCGCTTGTTTACTTGGAAACGCACATGAGTTATGGGAAAACCCCACCCACGCTGATCACAAGCCACTGATTCACCGTACGGATTTTCGAACGAGGAAAGCCTCTTCAATGAGAGCACTTCTAGACCAAAACTAAATTTTAAAGGGGTGTGGCTAGCGATTCATGGTCTGGAACTAGGCTAAAACCCAGGGGCTCCAAGGAAAGAAGTGTATTTTCCATTGCTTTGTTTGTTATGTTTATTTTGTGATGTTGACTTTGAGGCCCTGCCGCTGGCAAATATCACGCTATGAAGAGATGACTCTTCAAAGCTTCAAATGCTGTAATAACATAATCATGTGTGTGTTGTGTTTCCAGGGCTATGTGAAGCGCCAGGCCTTGTATGCCTGCAACACGTGCACACCCGTGCGCGCGGAACCAGCCGGCATATGTCTGGCCTGCTCTTATAAGTGTCACGAAGGTCACGACCTCTTTGAACTCTACACTAAAAGGTGATTGTTGTTAGTATTCATATTATCTTTATTGTTTTTATTGTTATTATTATTGTTGTTGTTGTACATTACAATTATTATTGATGTTCTTGTAATTAAAATTATTTCAAATGCTTGCCTTGATTATGATTAAACAATTATTTAAGAGAATAGTGAAATTAGCAGATCGACAAGCTCACCATGCGTTGTTATTGTTACGTGATGTGTTGGGAGTTTGTAGATCGGCTATTTTCACTTTTTTTGTACGCTACCATTGAACAACCAAGTATAGGGCCGTGACACTCAAACTCCGCAATTTTGACTGGCCTGCCAAATTAATCAATCAATCATCAATGTGGTTAATGTCCTCAAAGTAATGCATCCAACAAGCTTTAAACAGAGCAAATTGCACCTTCCGTACCAGAGATACTGGCCAAAACATCTTGAAAACGGCCATTGAAATTGCAGACTTTCATTGTTTGAGGCTTTTTGTTGTTGTAACCGCCGTGTGTTTGTTTGATAGAAACTTCCGTTGTGACTGTGGGAACAGCAGATTCACTGACCTGGAGTGTAAATTACATTCAGTGAGTACACACGCACACAGACACACACACACAGACACAGACACAGACACACACACACACACACACACACACACACACACACACACACACACACACACACACACACACACACACACACAAATATGCCTTCTTTGGGATCTCCCTGCCATAAATCTCCATAGACTTCCATGTAATTTATAGTGCACAGATCATGCACGCCCATGCACAGATCATGCACCATGTTTGTGCAGGCTGTTCACAGCTTTCAAACAAAAAAATCAGATTGGAAATCCGTTCAGGCATTCTTAAGAAAATAGCCATTATGTTTTACATGTTATGTAAGCAAAGATGGCTGCCCTGTATGAAAGATGGGGTTGTATGGGGGGTGGAACATGCAAATCGCGATTGAAATCATGTTTACTAGATTTAATGGGGTCCAAAAAATGTTTTTCTAAGTAAAAGTCGATTAAAGTCGTTTGGCAGGGAAGTCCATAGTGAATGCAGTGTGAACCAAGACCGGCCAAAAGATCAGATTTGAGGAATACATCATATCGTCGTTGTCGGGCAGAAACCTTGTACTGTATCTCCATTCCAAGTTTCAAATTTGTACGTTCTTTCGCAAAGTAAAGCCCTGCTTCATCACACAAGGCTGTCGCACAAAAGTAGTGGAAACAGCAGATCTGCACTGCAAGCACACAACGCCTCGCGGCGCGAGGCGTTGTGTGCTTGTAGATCGTCTGTTTTCACTAGTTTAAATCATTTTTTAAATGGAAAATGCAAAACGAACGGTTTTCACCCGACAACGACGATATTTAGGTTAGATGTATCTAAATCCAGCAAATGGAACCAAATAGACCCTACTACGGGCTCATTTGGTTCAATTTGTACACTCTCAGAGTTATGTTGGTCCTTGAAGTTAAAAGGTTTGAGAACCACTGGACAGTGTAATTGTATAGCAGACGCTATGTCCACATAACAGCTCTGATAGTGTGATAAAACCGGTTCCAAATGTGATGGAACAGTTTCCAGGTTCCTCAATGTATTTGTAATGGTTGGTGTGTGTGTGTGTGTGTGTGTGTGTGTGTGTGTGTGTGTGTGTGTGTGTGTGTGTGTGTGTGTGTGTGTGTGTGTGTGTGTGTGTGTGTGTGTGTGTGTGTGTGTGTGTGTGTGTGTGTGTGTGTGTGTGTGTGTGTGTGTGTGTGTGTGTGTGTGTGTGTGCGTGCGCGTCTTTGTCTTTCAGGAAAAGCAGCCATTGAATGGCGCTAATAAATACAGTCACAACTTCTTTGGATTGTACTGTACCTGCAAGAGACCCTACCCTGACCCAGAGGACCCGGTACTGATCATTATTTAAAACTGAAAATATTTATAGAACCCACGCTCAACGATGTAAAGGGTGTTCAATAGCACTGATTATTTTATTTCTTTTTTGAGCGGTGGTCACACCGTCTCCATAGCGTGGCCGTGTGTGTAGGTATGTATGTTTGTGTGTTAGTTTGTTTGTATGTGGGTGGGTCTGTATGTAGCCTCAAGCCTGTGTAGTACCTTTTCTGGCCACACATGTTAAGGGAGGGGCGCTGTTGTCCAGGCCACACACACACACACACACACACACACACACACACACACACACACACACACGGGGGGGGGGGGGGGGGGGGGGGGGAGAACCACCGCTCAGTTCACACGGGTGTGATTTTTTAAAGAAAAAGTTGAAAAATTGAGTTGTAACACTATCATTAGCATTTACCATAACTTATAGTAGTACTAGTTTCAGTAATATTATTAATCCTAACTTGTGTTTTAGTTTCTAGTATTAACGGTATCAGTAATGTAAGCCATTTACCATGAGAGGGAGTGGGTTGTTGGCTGATTTACCACTGTTTCAGGGTTGTGGCACGAGGCGAAGCCGAGTGCCAACAACCCACAACCTTTTCTACCACTTCTACCATATAAATGAAAGAAAACACAGTTGTAACTTGCAAGGTTATTTAGTTCCAATCATTAATTGTTTCAGTGGGCGGGGTCCATGAGCCAACTCAAGGTTGTTGACTGATTTACCACTGTTTTAAGCCAATCAGAATCCAGTGTCTGAACATGTGACCACAAAAAGTGGTAGAAATTGACCTTAACTATGTGCATGTGTTTCTCAGGTGGAAGATGAAATGATTCAGTGTATCGTCTGTGAGGACTGGTTTCACGGCCGGGTAATGCTGCACCTCCAACACATGACATTATTTATGTACTTTCAAATTAGCTCACTATTGTGATATCAGTCATTTCTATAAAGCAGGGGTTTCAGCTTGTAGAGCAGCTGTTTTCAGCAAAGAGGTTTGGGTTTACTGTACATCTTATTTAGCACAAAAAGGGAGAGTTACTGTACTTACATACTGTGTGTGTGTGTGTGTGTGTGTGTGTGTGTGTGTGTGTGTGTGTGCATGTGTGCGTGCGTGCGTGCGTGCGTGCGTAGCACCTGGGCTGTACGGTTCCTGACACGGTGGAGACTCAGGAGATGATCTGTGAGACGTGTATGAACCAACACTCCTTCCTCTGGAAGTACACTGCTCACGTCAAAGGTACCAAGTTCAGCTGCTCCTCATTTCCCACTGCACGCACGCACGCACACACACACACACACACACACACACACACACACACACACACACACACACAGCGCGGCAGCTGCAAGCTTATAGATCTGCTATTTTTGAAAAATGTAGAAAATTCAAGTCTTTGAAAGTTTTGGCCCGATTCTATAAATGAATGAAGTTTTCTAAATCCTTCTTCGAAATCAGAGGTTCTCAAACCTTTTCATGTATTTTGGCCGCAGACCCACATCTCAAAATATGCTGTCCAGGGACCCCCCAGAAGCAAATATTTACTTTTACCTCTACAAACCTCGTTGCCAAATAACCGATCTACATGCTTGTAAGCTTGTAGATCTGTTATTTTTGGCTAATGTTCCACTCAGAATAGGGATGCTAGCGTTCAAATGGTTAATGTAAAAAAACATGATCCTATCACGATTTGGCTGTAGTAACTAGTAGTAACTCTGAGGACCCTCTAGGGGTCCCGGACCCCCTGTTGAAGAGCCCTGGCTTAGAGAATGACTTGCTGTGCCTGTGTGGACAGGGTGTTCGGCAGCTCCCAGCTCAGAGAACGGAGAGGTGAGGGAGGTGAAGACAGAGGAGGAGAAGAAAAACGGAGTGGAGGACGCCAAGAAAGAGGGGGAGCGAGGCGAGGAGGAGGTGAAGAAAGAGAAGGAGGTGAAGAAAGAGGAGGAGAAGAGAGGAGTGGAGAAGGCCTCGACCAGCCTGATCAAAACAGAGGAGGAAACTGTAAGTCCCACCATTCACGCATGCATTGCACGCACACTTGGTCTCTCCCTCTCTCTCTCTCTCACACACACACACACACACACACACACACACACACACACACACACACACACACACACACACACACACACACACACACACATGTGCGCGCGCACATTGCTAAATCCTTCAGGAGGAGCATGGGGTGGATCAGGGGTTCCCAAACAATGGGTTGTGTGTAAATATCTTTAATTTTGTGTATTTATTTGTGTATTTATTTAATACATTGCCTATTTAAAAAAATAAAAATACAAACGTTTCAAAACCCTTTAAAAAAACAGATTTTATTTGAAATAAAAAAAATCCATGACTTTTCAGACATTTTTATCTGAGCAGGGGTCATCAATATCTCTGTACACAGACAAATGTGTCTGTGGCAAAGTATTGATTTTTACACAATTGCAATGTTTTGATCATAATAACCAATTACTGAATGAATGTCAGACAGAATATACTGTATATGACACTAATTTACTACAACACTATGGAACATTGAGGGATTCTGCCTGTCAATCATCGACCTCTGCTTTGCTCCCTGAGGGGGGATAAGGAGATGGGAGGGGAGGTTTGCGGGATTAATTGACCTTGACCTTGACAATCAAAGTCCACGTGCCAATCACAGCACTTTTCTGAGGCTAATAATTATTTTTAAAAAAAAGGTTCTGGGTTGCTTGGGTGTAATTGAGGTCAGGAAAGAAAAGTGTCATGAAACCTCTAAGCAAAAGCAGATATTAATTAGTGGACTTGTTTTTGTTGTGTCTTCCAGAGCGACGAGGTTCCATCTAAACGAGCTCGTCAGGAGGCGGCGTGCAAGCTGAAGGAGCTGCAGCCCATTGGCCGGGAAACCAGCCAATCAGGAGCTGTGTTCTGGCCGTCCAGCTGGCGCTCCAAACTCTGCTCCTGCACTTCCTGTCAGGTAAGATCGGTACATTTCCTATCCCATTTGGACCTGAACGCAAATCTGTGTCACTTTAGATTTGAAACACTTTAACCATTATTTTATGCTTTAACAATAGCAGATATTTTTTGAAAATTTGTGCAAGTCTTTGAATATTTTTGACCAGATTCTATAAATGTCTTCTAAATCCTTCTTTTAAATCAGTGGTTCTCAAACTTTTTCATGTCAAGGAACCCCAAAATGTCTTTGGCCGCGGACCCCCATCTCAAGATACTTTGTTTCCACATTGGTTGCTAGTGCTCCTTGCTAACCAAAGAAACAGGCAGAATAGGAGCACTACGAACTGGGAATCAAACACAACATTTGTTTCCACAGTGGCAGTATATTACTTGTAGTCTTTTCAGCTCAAGACCAAAAGATTATCTGGTGGCTCCCTGGCGTGTTATGAATTAGCCACTTAAAGGAGTAGAGTTCACCCCAAACAACACACTCTATTCCATTTGTACACTCTGAGTTACAGACATGTTATGCTCATTCAGGGCTGTCTCTTCAGGGGTTTCTGGTAGTAGCTTTTTGTATGTCTGTGGCAAAAACAAAATCATTTTGACAAAAATGTCCTCCACAAGCCAACATAGCCATGTGTGTACTAACCTGCCTGTTGCTATGCAGGAGTTGTACTCTACCAGTGGAGTCAGTTTCCTATTGGACGAGTCGGACACGGTGCTGGCCTATGAGAACAAAGGAAAGAGCGACGACCAGGGCGGCCACGACCCTCTGATGTCCGCCCTGGACAACCTGAACCGAGTGCAACAGCTGGAGATTATACATGGTACTAATTAACCTGTTTACTTATAACCACTTTAACCATTATTTTATGCTTTAACTATTGAAAAATAGCAGACCAGCCCATTGCGCTGTGAGCTTGTATACAGTATCTGCTATTTTGTTGTGGGAACGTAAAGGGGAATTATGGGGGGTATATACTGTACATAGTACATACAGTACAGTACAGGGTATGATCAGTGTAATTTGTTATTGAGAGTGCTAAGCGTCTGATGGCTTTATTTTTCATGTCAAAGTGTGTATTAATAGTATTTTTTGTTTTGACAGGATACAACGATATGAAGACTGAGTTGAAGGATTTTCTCCAGACGTTTGCAGCAGAAGGAAAGGTATTTGACACTATACTATACAGTATACATCATATGGTAGAAAAGTCTAAAGCTATGGACTGCAGTGTTTGTATCTATGACACAAACTCATAATAATGCGTCCAGCGTTGAGAGTATGCCCTATTTGTGAACTATGCATGGTAGTGGCTTAGTTTTTGAGCCATGATCGGTGGAGCACGGACCTGCTCTATCCTTATGTTATTATCATGAAGATTGGTTACATATCATGCACTTTATTGCGACCGTAGGTCGCATTTACTACCAAAACCTCCACAGGCTGTCTGTGAATGAGTCAGTGAGTCCGTCACACGTCACACTTTTTCCCTGCTTATATCTCCGCACCCGTTGACCCGATCCATGCCAGATTTTACACACACACTCCTTGCCTGCCAAACGACAACCTCCAAGGACCCCCGGAGCCCCAGGGACCCCCAGGTCCCTGGGGGACCCCCAGATGTAAAAAATGACCAAATGACCACCCCAACGGGGCTGCTCACGGGGAATTCCCGGGGACCACCGACTCCTGGTGCTCCAGAACGGATGCAAAAGTGGTGGCGCCCCCAGTGGAGGACCCCCTGCCACTGCAGCGCACATAAAATGCCGTAACTCGGGCTAGGAGCGTCCGGGAGAGCCGGGGCCGGTACCTATTCGTCCGCCAAGGCAACGCAGAGACCCCACCCCTCATTTCTCACATGGCCCTATTCTAGCGCCACCTTCAGGCCGATTTTTAAAACACATTTTTGGACACTGCTCCTACAGTTTTTGCCCTAAAATCACGAATATCACTACACAGCATGTATACACTCATGTCATCAACATGGATCAGGAAGATTTTGGAAAAACACATTTTTGCCCTATTTGTGGAGATAAGCCACCTACGGTCGCTTATCTCCCGATTAGGGAGTCTTACTGGTTTCTTCTCTACTATTCTACTTTTCCCTGTTATGCTCTTGCTCTCTCTATCGGGTCTGCACAAATAAGAATTTCACCCATATTACTTGTAATGTGATGTGACAAATGAAGATTGATTGATTGATTGATTGATTGCTATCGAGCTGATTCGTCCATGTCTCGTCTCCTGTGACAGGTGGTGACTCCGGATGACATCAGACAGTTCTTCGAGCAGCAGCAGAGCAGGAAGCGGAGCCGCGCCAACCCTGGACAGTTCTACTGCAGCTGAACACCTGGACACAGCTGCACATCTGGACTCTTAGGACTGCGTCGGAAACACCCGGACAGTTGTACCTGGCAGCATCCGGCTGCCTCTCTCTCTCTCTCCTCTGTCTCCATCTGTCTGTTGATGCAGTTTGGGATATTTCAGTGATTCTCAACCCCAATTTTTGAACCCCAAGTTTGATATACACTAGCCCACCGACCCCCATTTGATACTTTCCCCTCCTCTCTGGGACCCCAATGTGCACTGCAAAATCCTCAGTGTTAACACATACAATGCCAGGTGTTTATTAGTCTCGCGTGGCCAGACAGTTGACTCTGCGATTTGCAAATGCTCCCGTCATACAGTCTGGAATAACGTAAAAAGAACGATGAGTATCCGGTTAAAGCGGAAGTGAAATGGACCCTCGTGGGTCTCGGAGTTACAGGCCTGTAAAGGTCCATTTGGGCCCCTGATGTTGAGAACCGGTGTTAATATTTCGTCACTGCGGACGTTTTCCACACCTGTCTGATTGTGGATTCTAGTTGTATGGAACCAAGCTTGGGTCATTTCCGTTGTCAGCATCATGTTTTATGTCCCTGTCAAATGTAGTATAGATTATATAAAGCAAGGGTCTTCAACAGGGGGTCAGGGACCCCTAGGGGTTCCTCAGAGTCTTTGTGTGACTTGTTTTTCTCCTTTTTTGTATTAACCATTTGAACCCTGGTGTCCATATTATGTGAAGTTTAGCCAAAAATAGCTTGTAGATCGGCTATTTTTGGCAAAGAGCTTTGGTGTAGAGGGGGAAAAGAGCGGATTAAGTAAAAGAAGTGAAAGGTCAAGTTCATTAAGTATTGATGGTTCAAGTGGTTAAACATCTGAAAACATGAATTGACATGAATCCAAAATACACTGATGATTGTCCTGTCAAACAATGAAACTACAGTATATGGAATGTACTGTATGAAAAGGTAGTGGGGGTCCCTGTTTTATCTCTCTCTCTCAACTAAGGGGTCCTTGGCCTGAAAACGTTGAAGACCCCTGTTCTAAAGCGTTGTATTTATGGATGGAGTTGAGTGCATTGTACCTTTATTATAGAGTACCAAGTTCCTGATGTGACTCGTTCATCCCCTGGGTTGCGGGAGTTTTTCTCTATGGAGAATATCCTTAGGTCATCTTAAAAATCCTTCATTATATAATATATGAATGATATTATCATTAATTTATATATGATGATACAATCTGTTCCTGGGGAAGATTTAACTCATTGACGGCCCAAGCCCGAGTTTCCTGAGTTATTCCCGATGTCATTGCGTGCCAGCCTGATTTTCCCGAACAATTAATCGATTAGATTTGATTAAAAACCATCCAAATTTGTATCGCTGATCCGCAGAGCCTAAGAGCCCCAAAGATAATGCTTCAGGTATGGGACCTGAAGCAAACTGGATGTGCATTTTTGGGGGCGGATGTGCATTTTGGCTGTGTTTACTTCCTTGTTACACAACAATGCTGCTAGCGCAGCAACGCTAGCCGGGAACGGACCCCGGCGTGCACGCAGATCGTGCAACATTGTGCACGATGCATACGCACACCCCTGCGTTAAAAGGTAAGAAAATCGTGGCAGTAAACGCAATAGCGTTTTCTCAATATCAGTTAATTAATATCCATATTAGTGGAACCGATGGGATAATTTGTTTCTTTTTGGAACCGTTCTTATTGAAGCAATATATTAAAAGTCTATGGAAATTCAGAATGAGGGGGAAAAAACGCAACCCAGGTAGGTTGTATACATTATGTCAGACTTCGGTGCTCTATTGCAGTGGTTCTCAACCTTGTCATGCCGTGACCCCCAAAATAGTCATATTTTAACTGGGGACCCCCACACTGACAAGCACTAAGAGTTGAGGCATTACATTTTGTATAACATGGTTCTATTGTGAAAATAGTTGATCTCTGCTATTTTTACAATTTCTGCCTCTAATATTTGACAATTCGGCCAATGTTTAATTTGTCATCTTAGAGGTATTAAAAAGTCCTTTAATTTCACTTTAGAAACATGCATATAAGCTCTATACACTTAAACTTTGTATAAGTGTAACTACAAAGGGGACTATATCTGGGGACCCCCCAAAATAATATGCGGACCCCCCTGGGGTCCTGACAAACATGTTGAGAACCACTGCTATGTTGAAAAGTATAAACAAATTGAGTTTGAAGGGGGTAGCTCAACCAACCCGACTTTGCTTTGCTCTATAAATTACTCACCCCATGAAGTTGTGAATTTGTTTAGATTTTATTTTGTTTCTGTACATAATACCATATTGAATTAAAGTAAACAATAGGAACCACAACGCGCTGTGAGCTTGTAGATCGGCAACTTTCACTAGTTACTGAATTACAGTGAGTTGTTCTGGAGTTTATTAACAAAGAGAATGATAAGCATAGTTTTGCATTGTACTTCAATTCATTAATTATTGCAATTTTGGATTGGGAATGCGACAAAAACAAAACAAATCTCAAAAGACTTCATTTGGTGAGTAATTGATGGGAAAGAATATTTGTTGGGGGGGGGGGGGGGGAGTGAACCACCCCCTTTAATCATGACGCTTGGGAGTCATTGTCCTGTTTATACTCCATCCTTTGTACACTTTCACAAATAAAACCATGAATAATGTTGAGTAACTTCAATAATACAGTATTACCTTTTAAATGTTTATACAGCTCTGATACAAAGGTGCTTAATTGCAGACCTACTGGCTTTCAGGCAGTGGGCAGTGGTCTTCAACATGGGGTTTGTGACCCCTAGGGGATCCTTAAAGTTACTACAGGGGGGAGGTCGCCAAATCTTTGTGTGATACCTTTTCTACATTACCACTTGTACCCTAGTCTGGGATCACTTCACTTTTCGGGTTTGTAACCGGTCTGGAGCGGAAACCCCAAAACGTCACGTTGTAGTACTCAAAGGACTACAATTTGCCAGAAAGATCAAACCGGATTCAGTTTTAACCCAAAATATTCCCCTGCGCTCAAGGACATACTTTTAGGGCCTACCTAATAAACTCCTTGATGCGGAGTAGTTTTGCTTTTGAAAAATTAGTTTGGTATATGCATCTTTTAGTCCAACTTTTAGCGACTGGCAAGACTACACTAGGCCACTCGAACATTTTAATAGGTATTGGGGAAACAAACGGAGGGAACCAAATCAAAGCGACGCCGCTTCTTCTAGTGGTTTCCGCGCTCTAGGCGGAAACCAAACGGCCTGTTGTGAACGAACACCAGGCTTTTTCTCTGAGAAAGCCTGGTGGGCGAGGTTACTTGTACCCTAGCATCCCTACTCTGAGGATATCCCCATATAGACCCTCATCCTCCGCTGTTAGCTCCGAGATGAGGTCCTCTATGCCAGGGCTTCCCAAAGTGGGTGCCGTGATGCCAGTTCAGGGGTAAAAAGGTAAATGGTGCATTTATATAGCGCCTTTATCCAAGGCGCTTTACAGAGATTGTGCATTACATTCACCCATTCACACACACAGCGGAGGAAATCATGCAAGGCACCAACCTGCTCACCGGGCATGGGCATTGTGTGGCCCATGGGGCTGTATGTGGCCCTTTGGTTCACTCTGACCGGCCCTTGTAGGGTTAATGGCAAATTACAAAATGAACACATATTCAAATTTTACCTCATGCATGGACTGCATTGCTGCATTGCTTTTATTTTTACGTTTTCTATTCACGTACATCAGCACGTGTCTGTGATCATTTGATTGTTGTCTCAATACTGGTCACACGTCAAGACAACCTGCCTTACCTTACCCATCAAAAATGTCTAAAGTGGCAAAAAAAAAAAAAAAAAAAAATCAATGCCAAATGCCGGGTTTTCAAAAAGAAATTGACTGCGAAGTATTTATTTACTGAAGTCAGAGGTAAAGCTGTGTGTTTAGTTTGCGGGAGCATTATCTTGCGGGGAGCACTGCCTTTTGGCCCGGCCCTCCACAACATTTTCTGTTGTTCATGTTGCCCCATGGAAAAAATAATTGCCCACCTAAGTGTTCAGAGGCTTGCTCAAGGACTCATCGACACTGACTCTAGGGGAGCCTGGGATCGAACTGGGAACCCTCCGTGTTCTAATGACGGTTTCTCTACCCCTGAGCCACTGCCGCCCTACTGCCGGGGTGGGGCGAGTGAGGCACCCCGGCAGTGGGGGGCAGTTGGTCAGGGGTTTCTCTACCTTTGAGCCACTGCCCCCCGCGTGTACGTGTGCGCGTGTGAGTGTGCGTGCGTGCGTGAGCCAGTGAAGTTGTTATCCCCAGGGATAGAAGATGGGAGGCATGCTGGCAGCAGTCCTCCAGGGGGCAGAAGAGTTCAGGTGTAGACTGAGTCGTTGGATTTCCATAGATGGCTATCATCACTGGTAGACATCTGCAGTTGCAGTGGTAACTTTTGCACAGGATCTTTGTCCTGTGTCCCTTTTGGTTATTGTATCGTCTAATCAGGCTTTTGTGTGCACCCTGGACAGATTTTAAGTTGTTTGATTCAGTATTTAGATATTCATTTTTCCTATACAACCCCATTGTAACTTCTAACTCCATTTTAACCATGACAGTCATTGAAAACGCCCGTTCTTTGTGTAAGAGGAAACAACAGAGGCTGCTATGAGGATTTTCTACTTTGCACCAGGGCATACAATGTAGTCTAGAAGCCTACCACTGTTATAAATAAAAATGATGCCCCATTAGAAAACGTGTCCTGCGTGGCATCACAGCCCACAACTGCATAGAGCATAGGCGTGGTTTACAGGTGCCAAAAACCTTTACAAAATATATTTATGACATTCTTTTTAAGCCTAGAACCAAGCCATCCAGGATGGCAGTGAATCATGACCATAAAACCTTTGATCCTGTGAAAAAGACAACATTTAATACATTTAATAAATAGGCCTATACCCTTTGTTTGGACTAGAGGGTAGGCCTTCAAAAATGTATTTCATTTGTTTCATGGTCATGATTCACTGACATCCTGGATGGCTTGCTTTTAGGCATAGAATAATTGTCATAAATATGTTTTGTAAAACTATGGGGAAAATTAATGGGAGATGTATTTTGTTTGGCACCTGTAAACCACGCCCACTGCTATGCTCTTATGCACAAGTAGGCTAGTAGTTGTTAAAAAGCTATATTAGATTATACAATAACACATCTATGTGTAATAGAAGTGTCCCCATGACAATACAGCATTTCTTGTAAAATAACCTAAAATACTAATTTATGTACCTGTAGGGTGAATTCAATATAAAATAATCACTTTGATTTGAGATAAAATGCCATGTCATGTTTATTCGGCTTCTTCAGTTACAAATAATAAGTAATGCATTTCGAATTAGTAAGATTAATAAGATTCAAATTGCAGAAGATGCAATTGGAAATTGCAAGTGTGATTGCCGTGACGCGAGTCACACTTGCAAATATCACTTTATCTGCCAGTCCTGGTCCCATTTGAGCGGTGCTAACCATTCTGTACCGAATGCACTCTTTACAGGTCCGTTTTCATCAAGTATAGAGGGGTTTGACTGAATTTTGCAGCTATACAAAAGCTAATTCATCCCAGTTCATGACAATGAGGACAATTTCACGCTAAAATAAAATATCCACGATACGATTATTGTGAGCGTTTTCTTTTCTTTTTTTTTTATCACAATGACCCATTCAGACCTGGAACACTTTCATGGATGTGATTGCCACGCTGCGAGCTTGTAGACCTGCAATTTTTTTGAAAAATCTTGACAATTTGTGCAAGTCTTTGAATATATTGACCTCTATAAATGTCTTCTAAATCCTTTTAGTTTTTGTTTTTAGTTTTTTTTTAAAGACTCACGTTTCTATCATCAGTGGTTCTCAAACATTTTCATGTCAAGGACCCTTAGAATTACATGTATTTGCCTGCCGACCCCCATCTCAAAATATTACATATCATGGACCCCCAAGAAGCAAACATTTGAGTTACAAATGTTCACTTTAAAAAATATATATTCAAAGATTTGCACAAATGTTCATGATTTTTCAAAAATAGCCGATCTACAAGCTCGCAGCGCGGCACCGAGTGCCGCGCTGTGAGCTTGTATATCTGCTATTTTTTAATAGTTAAAGCATAAAATAATGGTTAAAGTAATAATGACGTAATAATGCGTTCCTATTCTTAATTGGATAAACGACAATAACTGTTATCGACCCATCCTTACTCACAGGTGACAACATGAGGGAGCGTGACGACGACGTGATGAAGGACTTGAGGTGAGGGCAACTGCCTCCAGCTCAACGCCAGTGGTGTAAAGTAAGTACATTCACTCAAGTACTGTACTAAACCCATTTAGGCCTGAGGTCGATTCTGAAAACGCCTTCTAAACCCTGACCTGCATGGGTTTTCTGAAAAACGTATAATATTTATTCAAAAATTACAAAAAAAATCACATCACTGGTTCCCCAACATTGGGTCGGGGGGTCACGGACACATTTGTATGGGTCCCTTAATAAGTTTTTATTTTATTTTAAATTATTTCAAAAATATTTTCCTAAAAAGCTACGGTTTTCATGAATGAAAGAAAAATGCAATGATTTTTCATTAATAAATAAAAGAATAATCTTCGATATTTATTTTCGAATAAAAATTAAAAAAAAAAAAATAATACAAAGGGGTTCCCGTCCTAAATGGAATGAGTTAAAGCTATACTGTGTAAGATGCTCAACTAGTGGTCAGTAGCCCTATAGCAAACCGCGGTCGCGTCCGCGTCTTTCGGCCGTTTTTCGGCCCCCGCGGGCCCCGCGTCTGCCTCCACCTCGCCGAGATCTATCTTTAGAGGGGTCCCTGGTTCCTGTGCGTTCAGGCATTCCGGAGAAACGGACTCCTTCACCCTGCCTGGTAGGCGAGGTTACCTTTTGAGTATAGAGACACACGGGCGACTACAAATATGGCCGCCATAGCGACCCCACTTCAAGATGCGCTGTGATTGGCCGGCAGTGTATAACCCTCGCTGTGATTGGCCGGTAGCGTGATGACGTAATTTTTCCGCGAAAACCGGTCCCCGGTCAGGATCATAGAAAACATATAAAGAGAAGGCTTTAGAAGCTGAAAATAACGGAGTGGGTGTTCTAAAACTTTAGCGATTTAACAGTTAGGACAATTTTAAGATTTGTTTTATAAAAAAAGTTACATGGTATAACTTTAAGTACAATTTTGAGGTACTTTTACTTTACAGGAATATTTCCACATTTCTGGACTTCTACTCCACTACATCTGAGAGGCCAATATTATACTTTTACTCCACTACAATTATTTGAAGGCTTTAGTTACTTTGTAGATTTAGATTATTATTACGAAACATGCATTAACCACTTCAACTCTATATACATTTCGGCCTTTTGAAAATAGCCAATCTACAATCTTGTATTGTATCTGCTAACCCTAACCCTAACCCTGCTATTTTCTCAAGATTGTTATGCATTTTATACATTTGGAAACTTGTGAATGGGACATTCTGCATAATGAGTACTTTTTTACTTTTGGTACTGTAAGTACATTTTGATACAGCTACTTTTGTACTTTTACTCAAGTACATTTTGAATAGCGGTCTTCTACTTATGCATTGCTACTTTTACTTAAGTAAAGAATGTGAGTACTTTTTCCACCACTACTCAGCACCAGCAAGACCAAGGAGAGGGTTGTGGATAATCACAGGAGCGAGAGGGCTAATAATATATCATACATTTTATTTAAGATTTTTTGGAAATCATGTAACAAAAATGCTAGGGTTTAAAAACAAAAAAGGCACACAAATTAAGGTAGGGCAAAAACAACAAAAAAGCATTCAGCAACAAGAACACCAATTCTTGAGGGAAAAAGTTGATAAAAAACGAATTAATAGACCTACTGTAAGATTTACATTTACTGCCAAGGCCTGAGTTTCCCGAGTTCTTCCCAATGTCTCTGCCTGCCAAGCCCGAGTTTCCTGAGTTATTAATTAACTGGCATAGCCTATTTATAAAATGTATAAAAAATATATCTCAGAAAAAAGTTCCAAAAATAAAGTGCTTCCAGTCTGGGCTGGAAACAAGATCTGGATCTGCATTTGCTCCCATTCAAAAGCTTGCAGACAAACCCCCCTTTCTCTGTTTCCAGATCCCGTCACATGGCCTGCAGCATTCTTGCGATGGGTCGCATGCCAACGATGGGTCGCGTTAACAATAACATGAATCCTTTTGTGATCGTCCTTGTATGGCATTGGCATTGTGCATGAGCAAAAAGCACACATAAAACATAAACATAAACATAAAACACATAAAAAGGTACGAAAATCATATAATAGATTGGCACAGGCAACCACAAAAGTTGTTAGTTTTTTGTTAAAAAGATATGTTTTGAGTCGGTTTTGAAAAGCATTGTTAGATTGTGGGGCTCTCAGGTGGTCGGGGAGGGCATTCCACAGGCGTGGGCGGCAATGGAGCTGAAAGCCTGGTCGCCCATGGTGCGGAGATCGGTCTTGGTGTCCTGGAGAAGGTTGGTGTTGGACGAGTGAAAGGTTTTGAGCAGAGGGTTTTGGTTAAGCAAGAGGAACCGGTTGTGGAAAACATTGAAGTTCCTGGGAGTGCAGCTGAAAGCACTACTGGACTGACTGTATGCTGATGCACTCTATGGCAGGATTTCTCAAAGTGGGTGCCGTGACCCAAGTCCAGGGGTGCCGCAGAACACTTTGATCTTTGGAATTCATCAATATCACTTCAGTTTAAAGGGGAACTACTAGGCAAGTCTGTGTGTATACAAACACATTCCCCCCTCCTCTGAAACAGGTAGTTGTCTTAGATGCTTTCATTGATAAGAGAACGGGCAATTGACACGTTTAAGGCCCAATCAATTAACTCGTTGCACAACCCCTTTGAAGTTCAAAGGGAGCAATTAAGAGCTCTGGCCAGCTCCCCCTGACAAAAACGTCCGTCCAAGGGATGAATGTCAACATAAACAGTGGAACAGAACCAAAATACAGCCAGAGGGTCGTTCTGCAAGGAAACACCCCAGCACAACAATATAGTGGCTGATAGAGGGAAATGACCGCTAAAATATTTATATACATTTATATACAAAAGAATAGGCTTAAAGTTACCTAGTTCCCCTTTAACCATTTACATAGTTAACATTTAGCTTGTAGATCGGCTATCTTTGGTGAATGTTCCCCCCAGAATAGGGATACTGGGGTTTAAGTGGTTAAACGCCAATGTATATAAAGTTATTTCCAATCTGTCCTAATGGAAACACATTGACATAGTCTCTCAAGTTTTCTCTCGTGACATACTGTATCTTAGGGGGAAAGATTTGCTTATTCATTTGACATAAATGTAAGGTCCTGTAAACTAACAATGTAATTCAGGGGTGCCGTGGATGAAAAAAGTTATTTAGAGGAGTAAATGTTTGAGAACCACTGCTCTATGGCAAGGGCCGGAGTCTTAGGAGGGTGAGGTCCTTTGTGTGTGTAACAGGACGAGGCAGATGTTCCATCAGTCTGTAATGGCCGGTTCACTCCTCCCTCTCCTTCGAAGGGAGCTTTCATCCAGGGCGCCATCCAGGGGCGGCGTTAGCGCGGCGGCGGCGGCGCTAGGGACAGGGACAGGCGCGGTGTTAGCGATGCCCCTTTCCTCAAGATTTGTGGACGTGAAAAACTCTTCCAGGGTGATCCGTTTGTTCCAGCCTTGGTTTTCGACGAACTTGTAGACGCATGCAACGAGACCAGGAAACATCTCCATCAGGTCAATGTTAGCAGCGGCCTCTGCACTGTAAACACACACAAAGCGATGGGTTACTTAACACTAATATGGTGCTCACACTCACATCTGTCACTGACTGACAGGTGGCCCTCGTTTGACACTAGCAGGATTTATTCTACTCTTACCAAAACCTTTGTTTATTCAAGTGGATTTGTTTCCTTTGGTGGCGTGGCGTCGATATTGCGACATAACATTTTTTCGACGTTCCAATTGTTCGACACAGGTGAATGTTAACCTGGTGAAATGCTAAACTGCCGGCGCTTACTAATGCTAACCTGGTGAATGTTAACCACGATTCCTAAACCTAACCCTAACCTCAGTAAAACTATGCCTAAACCTAACCCGAGTGCATCTCTCCACTCCGACATGTCTCCTTTCCGACATGTCTCCATTCCGACACTAACCCTATCTCTAACCCTAACCCTAAACCTTAGGCTTATGGGAGTGTCGCCACTCCGACAATAAGAAGTCAATTTCGGAGTGGCGACATGTCGGAATCGAGAGAGCCTCCCACCTAACCCTAACCCTTAGTCGAAATAATGACATATAGCTATGTGCTTCTGTTTAACAAGAATATCGGATCATGGCGTTCTCAGCTTTAATAAGACATGATATATCTGAATGTTGGGGATCCAATGACATTTTGACTATGCATGCACCTCATGGTACTCTAGCGCAGGGTTTCTCAAAGTGGATGCCATGATGCACGACCAGGGGTGACGCAGGATAATATTTGGAATTTATCAATATCACTTCAGTTTAACAACTTAGACCCTCTACACTTACTGCACTTAGTGGGTTCTTTTTCTTTTACTACACCAAATCTCTTCACCCCAGAATAGGGATACTGGGGTTCAAGTGCTTAAACGTCAAGTAGGCCTGTAAAGTTATTTTCAATCTGTCATAATACAAACGGATATAAGAGAATGGATATTCTCTCATGTGACGTTTCCATGTGACGTGCTCTATACCGTAATATTACACAAAAGTAAGGTGCTGTAAACTAAATAACAATGTGATTCAGGGGTGCCAATTATTTTTTAGAACCAGTGCTTTAGCACCTCAGTCATTAAAAATCACACTTGTGTGAACTGAGCGGTGGAGGCTGCGTGTGTGTGTGTGTGTGTGTGTGTGTGTGTGTGTGTGTGTGTGTGTGTGTGTGGGTGGGTGCGTGTGTGCGTGTATGTATGTGTGTGTGTGAATGTGAGTGTGAGTGTGCCTGGCCTGAACAACAGTGCCCCTGCCTTAACATGTGTGGCCAGAAAAGGTAGTGCAGGCTACATACAGACTCAGGCTACATACAGACAGACAGACACGCATACCCACACACACGGCCACGTATAGGAGACGGTGTCACCACCGCTCAAAAAGCTAAACTACAGGCCTCTCAAAACAAACTTGTCAGACATGCTTCTAGACCTCACCCCTAGGACTCTTCTAACCCCTGCTCATTATGCTAGGGTGGGACGGCTCAGGGTAGATGACAGATCACAGCAACTCGTCATGTGTCGCTCACCGCCACGGTGAGTCAAATCCTGATTTGGTACAAGACTGAGCACAGCAACTTTCGGTTTCGTTTTCAAGGCCATGAATCTACTTTTCTACTCCTTCTGTGTTGATTTTGGGTGAAAGAGAGGCACATTCCACTGGCTCTGTCTTTGTACTGGAGATTCGCAGCCGATGTTCTCTTTATTTTTTTTCGCAATACTATAAGACTTGCAGGCTTCACTTAAACAACACTGCGGATGGAAATAATGGATGGATATTTTCCTGGCAGGGAAAGACAATATGATTAGCCTAGCTTTTTTAAAGATTTGTATTTGGGCTTATATGCCTTTATTGGATAAGAGTTGGACAGTAGACTGACAGGAAATGGGGGAGAGATGGGGAGCGACACGCGGCAAAGGTCGTCTGAATCGGGAATCGAACCGGCGACGCCCCAAGGCATCCATGCCTATGTAGCAATGCCTAAATGGTATGCGTCTGGACCAGTAGGCCGGTGGGCGCCCCATGATTAGAAGGCTTTGGCATTAAAAAAGAAGCACCTGCCTGCAATTTACAATGGGATCTACGTAAGTGCCGCATGCCGACAGAGACCTTGCTTATTGTAAATCGTAGGTAGGACTACGAACAACCTGCTAACACATACACTAAGTAAAACAAACAACCTTCTATAATATACATTAGGTAGGCTTAACAACCTATAACGTACAATAGGTAGGACTAACAAGGACTATAACATACAATAGGTAGGACTAACAAGGACTACTAGCAAAGACCACAGCTGTGGATCCAAACCCAGTGAAGAGATCACATACCGGTATTAGAACAAAATAATGTATAATTGTATGCTGTACATAAATGTGAGTAGATACAGTACTAGTTGCGACCAAAGGTCGCAGTATACCATGAGAAATGTCGTAGCTTGTCTCCGTCTATCTGTCTGTCTGTCTGTCTGTCTGTCTGTGTCAGTCATTCAGTCAGTCAGTACACATTTTTACAGTCTATTGGTTCCCTTGTCACTGTGACATCACTCTGACATCATGCTCTGGTGTCACTGTGATGTCTAGGGGAACCACTCTTAACAGAAAGGGTTTGCTGCTCTGACATCATGCTCTGGCTTGATGTCTCTTTTATGCCCATATATTTTATGCCCATATATAGTCGACAATGTGATGTCAGAACATGCCCATATATGGGCATTCCCAGATCACACTTGCAGATTATTACATCCTTGTCCGTTTTATGCCCATATATGTAGATCCCTGTCCCAGGGTCATCAATATTAAGGGCATATCTGGGAATGCCCATATATGGGCAATGGGCATGTTCTGACATGCCCATATATGGGCATTCCCAGATCACACTTGCACATTAATTACGTCCTTGTCCATTCTATGCCCATATATGGAGATCCCTGTCCCGATTTCATCAATATTAAGTGCATATCTGGGAATGCCCATATATGGGCATGTTCTGCAGTTACCCAAGTTACCCACTCTCAACAGTGCCTGTTGAGATTGGGTAACTGGTCCGATATACATCACTGGCCAGATAGCCAAGAATTGGTGTGACATGTTCCCCTGAGGTGTCTTACTAGTATGTCATGTTTTAATTAAATTCATCTTACTGGTGTTCATGAAGATTGCGTATGAAGCGCAGCAATGCAAATCCATCGTCACGGTAGGGAAACTTCTTCCTCATTTCCATCATCTTCTCATACACCACAGGTAACTGGAAAAACACACAACTTAACCAATTAAGCCAAATTAGGTCAGTTTTAATACATTAAAAAAGTAATGGAAAAATTACAGCCCCTTCACGCGTAAGGGGCGGTGATTTTTTTCATTATATATATATATATATATATATATATATATATATATATATATATACACCTACACCGTATATATTTATATTATTTATTCATTTTTTGAAGTGAAATGTCCTTTTAAGTGGACTAGTTATGTAGCAAATAGAAGTTATGAGAACATTTCATATAGATTCTTGCAAACCCTGTTTTTTTCTGTTCTATGGATCCATATGACACAAAAGAAATGGTTTACTTTTTTTTTTTTTTTTTTTGTCCTGGCACTATTTTGGCAGCTGCTGAAAGTTTGTATCATTCACTTACCATACACTATAATAAAAGGAAAAAAATACCCCCCAAAAAATCTGCTTTAAGTAGCATGTGAGGGGTCAAACTAGGGGTTTTTAATTATTCTGAATCCAATGCAAGCATTTGTTTTGCACAAAAACATTCCTTGGGCTAAAAACGGCTAAAAACTATGGTTTAGTGGTGAGTCATCACTTTTCACAGTTTCGTGGGGGCTGTTTTTAGCCCAAGGAATGTTTTTCATGCAAAACAAAACCCCTAGTTTGATTTTTTGGGGGGTATTTTTCTCCTTTTATTATAGTGTATACTAGTAAGTGAATGACACAAACTTTGAGCAGCTGCCAAAATAGTATAGTGCCAGGGCGAGAAAAAAATAATTGCAAAACAAAACCCCTAGTTTGATTTTTTGGGGGGTATTTTTCTCCTTTTATTATAGTGTATACTAGTAAGTGAATGACACAAACTTTGAGCAGCTGCCAAAATAGTATAGTGCCAGGGCGAGAAAAAAATAATTAAACTTTTTTTTTTTTTTGTCCATAGAACAGAAATAACACGGTTTACAAGAATCTATATGAAGAATTCCATTAAATACACAATGACATATACTGTGATTTAGTTACCTTGTCTTTCATTTTGTCTTTCCAAGCATAAAATAGTCCCTCCTCTGCACACTGGTCCAATACCGCCATGAGGTTCTGGTGGCCAGGGTTTTCGTGGTGCTTATCGATTTCCTTTTCATTTGCAACTTTTGTCAGGAAATAAGCTCTCCTGGAATGATTTTACAAAGCAAGAATATTGTACCAAAAACATCACTCTTAAAACATGTTTGTAGAAAACTTACTGTTGGATAGAAATGTTAAGTACTTATAACTTGGCATCCATAGAACACCCAGTCAAATCTTATCAAACTGAAATTAGACGATCTACAAGCTTGACCATCTAATTTCACTATTTTGAAACAAGGGCTTAAGATTTTAAAGCACGTCACCCCTTTTCAATGTTATCTTCATATATCTGGTCCACACTAATGCTCATTATACTATTCACCATTTCTGACTACTACTCTGGTCTCATTGGTGGGCTGTGGACAGTTCATCATAAAGCAGGTTTAGTAATTTCAAACACTAAATGTCAACTTGTTTAATTTCTATTAAAGCAAGAAGAATAGCCTCTATTTTAGCATTTCAGGTGTCTGAACTATATTTGAAGCGGAAATCCGTCTCTCAAAGAGTGTGTTTCCAAACACACGATTTCATTATAAATACGTACACTGTAATGGTCCGTTACTTTGATAAACACAAAAACCCGGACATTTGAAGGGATTTATGACCCCCTCCCCATGGACAGCCCCCCAAAAGAGGCCATGTGCGGGTAAAAGAGGACGTATGGTCACCCTAGATAAGGTTGAAAATCGGTGACCTTTAAATATGAACTGTGTTTGTGATTGCTATGACATCAAATAAAAGTATTGAGAAAGAAATACTGTAAGTGCAACAGAAAGTGTGTCTAGTACCTTGTGTACGTCCAGAAGAAGTGATGAGCCAGGCATTCCTTCACTGTAGGTCTTTTTGTTGGGTCTTTATTGATCATCCTCTCAATGAGATCCTTGGCATCCAAATCCTGAACATGCTCCAGGTTGGAAACACCGCTCAAAACGTTGTATTCACATTTAACGCCTCTGCCAAATGGATGCTCGCCTTCAGAAAGGATGTAATATACCAACATCCCAGCCACCTTAAGAATGAGCATGAGCATGAGAATGAGTATGAAAATGTGTACGTTGTTGTCATTAATTAAATTGTTCTAATGCAGAATATAAAGTCCCATCCTAATTTACAGTACACTTTAAGACCGAATAAGACATAATAAAGCCATAATAAGAAATAATGTGTTGGTATTTAGAACTAATGTGTTTTATTAGACAGAAACAAAGACAGAATAGCAGAAAGAGCAGAAACATTCTCTGGCAGCAGTCCCGGCAGTAGGACCGGCGGCCGCGGCACGGACCGGCAGGTCCCGCCGTGGTAAACAGCCGGTCCGTGCGGTGGTGGCTGCTGCGGCAGTTACCAGCGATGCCGGTCCTACTTACAATTCTGTCCGGCGGCCGCCGGTCCTATTGCCGGGCGATGCAGCACGACTGATGGTCGAACTGCCGGTCGGCAGGTGCCGGTGCCAGAGAATGTATTCGCTCTTTCTGCTATTCTGTCTTTGTTTCTGTATAATAAAACCTATTAATTCTAATTACCAACACATTATTTCTTATTATGGCTTTATTATGTCTTATTCTGTCTTAAAGTGTACTGTAAATTAGGATGGGACTGAATATAACACAACCTGAACATCGGTGCTTGTTTTATGTGGGATGTCGCCATCATTCTGCTGCTGCATCTCCAAAATCTCAGTAGCCATCCAGCAGGATGTTCCTGCACCTCTTGTAAGTAGGGTTGTTTTTCCTTGGGGCAATCGTCGGCTTATTCCAAAATCTGCCAATCTTGCTTTGTTTTGAATATCTGCAAGGCAAATGGTCTAGAGATCCATCATTATATACTGTGTGTGTGTGTGTGTGTGTGTGTGTGTGTGTGTGTGTGTGTGTGTGTGTGTGTGTGCGTGCGTGCGTGCGTGCGTGCGTGCCTGTGTATTAGTGCTGTCAAACGATTAAAAAAATGGGGGAAAAAACATTGTATTTAATAATACCATGCTGTTTCATAGTTGCAAATAAATCGTCAGTATAAATCGTCAGTATTATATATATATATATATATATATATATATATATATATACGTCTAGACCAAAGTCGTCATGTCCCTGAGATCCCGGTATATATATATATATATATATATATATATATATATTCTAGTATTTTATACACCTATTAGCATTGCTATATGCAACATTTTCTTTATTTATTTTTAAATGAATTAAAATCCAAAATAAACTATCAAATGGTACTGCATTAGCATACAAATAGGCATCTGCAGGGCAAAAAAGGAAAAAGAAATCAGCTAGATTATTTTTCTTCTGCTTACCAATCAAGACATTCTGGGGCTTGATATCACGGTGGAGAATTGGAGGATTCTGTTGATGGAGTTTATCCAAGCCGGTGAGAACCTGTTTTGCAAGCTTCCGTTCACAAAGACGGCCTCCAGGAAAGGCCTTTCCTTTCTTGATGTAATCTCTGTAATATTCTTCCAGCGTGTATTCACATAACTCAAGAACAAGGTAACCAAAGTTCCTATCCTCTTTAAAGTCCACATATCGTAAAATGTAAGGATCAACAAGCTCCGGAAGACGTAAAAAGTCCTGTTCATTCTTCAGTTGTTCATAGCTGAATCTAGTCATTCTCTTCACGGCGACTTCAGTGCCATCCTCTCTTAAACCCAAGAAGACCTCAGTTCCATTGCTACCCTTTGCTATGAAGAATTCAGAATCTGTCCAAGCCAAAAGATCATGACTGTTTGCAATCTTCTCTAACTGTGGCCTCCATCTTTTACTGATTTGATGCCATTGTCGTTTTTTCTCTGTAATGGTAGTCATGGAGACATCATAAGGAGGTTGGCTTGTAATATACACACATACATGGACGAGCGGCAAGCACGCATTCACACACACACACACACACACACACACACACACACACACACACACACACACACACACACACACACACACACACACACACACACACACACACACACACACACAGGGTATAGCAGGTAATTGCAACAACTACCGATATCTTATGAAACATTTCTGTGATTCTATTCGCTTATGCTAAGACATGATGTATGTGTAGGCAGAAGGATAAGAACAACTCGACACGTAATGAGAGTTGACGACAGATTCGGCTGCAGAGCTTTGAATCTGTCTTAAGAGATTAGAAATGAAATAAATCAACAAATCAGTTCAATACTTACTAGTTTTCCACTGGAAACAAAACAACACACGAACTGATATTGCCGTGTTCAACGTGATAATCAGTATCACCATCACTTCTAGTGCACTCTCCTGAAATGTTGGTTCACTCTGTGAGAGAGTCTCTGAATACACTGAAAGACAGTTAGTTATGACACAAGTATTACAACATTATAAAATTAAATCAATCAAATTTACAGTGCCGTTAAAATGGTTCCGTCCACTCTCCTGTGGTCCAAAGCTCACAGATTTGATTCCTGCCTGGTCTCCATTAACATCTATGCATCCTGCATCCTACAGTAAGTTAATCTGGATACATGTACTTTGATTAATACATTAATAAATGCTCATTTTGCATTTATTATCATACATGTATTTATGATGTATGATGGTAAGATACAGTAGTTACATAGTTTAGGACCCAGGTGGGTCCAATGTACATAGTTCTGATAAAGGCTTTATTAGTTGACAACTGTGGGTATAATATCAAACATTATTTCAAAGTTAGTGACAAAATACTGCATAACCAACGCAATAAGGTAAATGACTGTACTTAACTACTAGTGCACACAAATAGCAGGTCAAATTATTGCATGTACAGATTGTTACAGTAACGATACTCTGATAATCATTATGAACACAAACCTGCAACATTGTAGATACATCACATTGTAGATAAATCACCTGTAACTTTGTTAGGTGATTTATCAAATATAGATTTTAATTAACAATCTGGGAACCCATCAGCAAAAGAAAGGGTGAAAAATGTGTTGCGCTGTGACGCATTGTGAGCTTGGAGGTCGGCTGTTTTCGGTGCTTGATGCCACACTGAAATAAGCATAATCAAGTGAATACTGGAGATGTGGTGTAAGGGCATGGATTTCTACACAGAGATGCAACAACAACAAGATGCAGCATTCATGTTCATGTGAGTTCGGGACAAGGCAAATTCTCTTGAATGCTGCCTTCAGGTATTGCATGGAGGGCATTTGCATGTCTTTCACCATGGTGGAAACTGCATTCATGGTGCAAGATGCTGCATTTATTTTCAGGAGAGTTTGGACAAGGCAAATTATCCTGAATGCTGCCTTCAGGTATGGCATGGAAAGAGGGCATTTGCATTTCTTTCACCATGGTGAAAACTGTATTCATGGTCTTGAGAGTGCACTTTTTACAGAAGGGTAAAAGGGCAGAGGCTTAAGCCCTCTTTGATGTCTATGTGTACACGTGCCTGATCTCCAGTACTTTCGATCTGACCATATAAGTCGCATACATAATATGCATCACATTTAAACAATTCTATTAACATATCATCATCATCAGTATTTACTATCAATGGTCTTTTGTGATAGGTATTTTGTTATGGTTCATATCATCTTTTTATCAATACATATTGTTGACCACCTGACCCTAAGACACAGTGACTGTGTCCTGTTATACTCATGTCATGTACAGTACCCACACAAGGTCTCCGTCTGGTAGAAATCAGGCCTTATCAACTGCCTGGAGCCTGTACCTAAACAATGAGAATTGTTTTGGTATTCTAAGGCTCGGCCTGGGTGTCATCCAAACACCAGCAAGGACATCTCTCCCCCCAGGAACCCTGTATATGGACTCTTTGTCTTGTCATTTGTGGACAAGAAACATATCCTATGAACTGTTGAAACGTCATCTATACTGACTGACCAAATGACCATACATAAACTCATGTCAAAACATAATTTGTCAGAGAGAGCACGAACCAACCATTGACTATTCTGTTGTACCTTTGTCTTGAATACTCTCTCTCCATAGTAAAACATTCCATTCTCACTCTGATCACTCTCCTGTCTTATTTCTGTGTGATGGATTATTGTATCTCATATGGGAATAAGAAGGTGTTATAATATATTCATCATTTTGTTTATAAAACAATTTAGGAATTAATAAAAATTGTCCTTGGGCCGCATTTGACCCCCGGGCCGCACTTTGGACATCCCTGGTCAAACCGTTGTAATGGGAGTTGGCAACAGATTCAGCTGCGGAGCTCTGAATCTGTCTTGTGAGATTAGAAATAAAATAAATCAACAGATCAGTTCAATACTTACTAGTTTTCTTCTGCTTGTTCACGTAGAAATATAGCAGCGATGTCACCATGAGAATGATGATAAGCACAATCACTGTTGTTGTAAGAGTGGTGAGATGAAAGTGAGTTATTTACAACCTTATGTAGTTGTTGACATTACATGACAAGTTCTGTTATTTACAACCTGATGGTAAGATATTTACGTAGTTTAGGGGTATAATATCACAAACCCTCACAAAATATTGCATAACCAATGTGATAAGGTAATTAACTCTACTTTACTACAGCAATTAGAAGTGCTCAAAATATCAGGTAAAATCATTGCATACAGATTGGTACGATACACTGATTGATAATAATTATGAACACAAAGCTGCATCATGAAATAACATTGTTATCATTATAGCGTCATAGATGATTTATCAAATATAGATTTGAAATAAAACAATCGGGGAAACCACTCAACGGCAAAAAAACAACAACATAAAAACAACAACAAATCAGTTGCTTACTAGTTTTATTCTGCTTTCCCAGACATTGCAGAACTGTTGTCGTTCCGCTGACGATAGTCCATACGAAAAGCACAATCACTAATGCCAATTCCTCTAATGTTGATCCATTATGTCTGCGAAGCACATGCTCTGAAAGACAATAAGTTATGAAACAACTGTTACAACATTATAAAATTGAATCAATCAAATGAACAGTGGAGTTAAAATGGTTCCGTCCACTGTCATGTTACTCTGGAAGTCTGGATGCACTTTGATTGATAATAAATGCACATTTATTAATTATGGTATTAGCCTATACATGTAAGGTCATATTTATGATGATATGTAGTTTAGGACCAAGGTCCAATGTATGTACTGCAGGTAAAAAAATGTATGTACTGCAGGTAAAATAATTGAATATGTTGTTACAGTAACGATACCCTGATAATCATTATGAACCTATAACCTATACCATGCAGTATGAAATAACTACCAAAAACAACGACTAACAATACTTGTGATGTTTCAAAATAAAATAAACTAATATTGTGCTGCATTAAACTGTTATAAGAAGTGTTAATGTGTGTATTCACCATAGAGTGAAGTTACTGGAGGACTACATACTAGTCTGGTAAAAGCAATTAGCCTATATACTCTAATGCAGCTTTATTTATTTATTCATTCATTCATCATTTATTCCACGCAATGCGTCCACCCGGGGAAGCTCACTCCTCAAGTCCTCATGCACTGAAGGAAGCATGAGCTCAGTTCGGGGCTCTCCCCATGGTTGACTGATGGAGAGCAGTGCCCAGGAGTACGACTTAGGCAATTGACACTGGGTGAAAAATGTCTTACAAAATTGTGGGATAAAAAAGGGGGTCAAAGTGGCACTCCCAATGTCAGCAAAACGTTAGGAGCATCAACATGCATTTGATTATTTCATAGATACAAAATGACAATAGGACAGTATAAAACTAGTCGCAAGTTCTACAGTTTTACACAGACAGATGTTCCTAAAGATGTTCAAGAGTGTTGGACAAGAGGTTCATTACCTGAGACGACAACAGTGTGGTTGATGTGTGGTAGGTGAACTCTGCACCTCACATCCTCTGTTATTGGCACCGTCACAATCCTCTGGACAACATAACAGTGTTCAGACTTTCTTTTTGTCAATGAGGGTGGAGCAGTGACGTTGTTTCCATCAGTGTACAGCCAAGACACCTCAGGTTTAGGATACCAGCACCCAGAATCACATCTCCATGTTACAAGACCATCGTTAGATGATAGAAAAAAGATGACTGGCTTTGGCGCAGCCCCTACAAAAAACAAACAAAAAAGAGATTATCAAACTATTTGATTATCAGTCAGTCACCAAAAAAGTAATTTATTTATTCAAAAGTAAGGTTGTGCAAAGTCTGCAGACCCATTCAAACAAAGCAACATTACGTTTCCAGCCAACATTTGCCAACATTACCATTTAGACAAGCTGCTATTGCTAAATGTAAAAAAACAAAAAACAATGTTTCCTTTCAGTGTGTTCAAATAATTAATATCATTATAGAAACAATGGCACTTTATTTACTGAATCCCAATGCTGATGGCTCTGCCTACAGCAAATGTTATTCAAAACATTTTTTATTGCCACGTAGGTTATGGTAGGCATAATGTTTTACCTACAACAATAAACATTCCAAAATAACATGAAAAAAGACCCCTGGGATTTTTGTATTATTTTTAAATAATCATTGTAAACTGTACCTCTGTATAATCTGCAAACTGTTATTCAATAAAAAAAAAGTGTCAAATGAATACGATTTGACACAATAGCGTGCAAGTTTATAGCCTAACAGTAGACTTAATACCAAAGGCAACTTCAAGTTCAGTGCAATATGTAACAACTTTGTTCAACTTTGTAAACATTGTAGGCTATTGCCTAATGTGCAAGTTAAGTATCAGCGAATATTACCCCAATAGGCTAAATAACAAAGGTGACTTCAGTGCAATTGTTCAAATTAAAATAATAAAACCTAAATTAAAAGAAAGTAAATGGCAAGTCTGTGCCTTTCTAACTAAATGCTTGAGTCACTTCTCCCTTATCTCCACTAGAGGTCACCCTCTGACGGCTTTTGAGTCTCAAAGAGGTTACACTTTGTTGCATTTACAACTCCCGAAAACGCTGTTGTCGTCTAAACGGACAGCATTTTATTTTGCCGTTGTCTCTAGAAAATGGGCTTGTTCTGCTCACAATCTGGTAGTCCGGCTGCCCCTGAGGTGGGGTATGAAATTTGGTACATAGTTTTAGGCCCCACCATGCTTTTCAAAATATACATTTTAATAAATATTTGTCCATAATACGGTTTTATACAGGTTTTAGCCTAAACAACCACTCGGCTTTAGCCTAAACAATCACTCGGATATTTAAATTTCAAGTTCCATCTGTCTCTAATTCCAAGCCATTTCAGATGCAATACCAAAATGTTCTTTGTTGGAAACTAGGTGCTGTATTTGGGCTAAAATTGGAACGACACAAAGAAGATTAGCATGGTACCATGACGAGAACCATGTAGATCCATTCAAGCCAATTTTAGTACCTATTTACCTCATGGTTCCACCTCATATATATAGTCTCAACAGAATACAGCCTCCCAAAAAGTACCGCCCCCTTCTCGAGGGGGCCCAATAGGAAACCAAATATCCCCCGGGTCATTTTGACCCGGGGGATGTTTGCATTTATGCTTTGCTATATCACATTAAACACTGAAAGAGCTAGGCGTTTTTACTGATAGCTGAAATTCATTTATAACTAGAAAAGAAAATTTCTAAGAAATTTTAAGTGTGCCTGCAGCTTGCTAAGTGTGTGCAACCTTGTGTAGCGGTTGGTGTTAGCATTAGCGTTAGATTTTTTTGGTGTTAGCATTAGCGTTAGATTAGCATTAGATTTTTTAACATTAGCATTTTTTGCATTAGCTTTAACATTATCGACTGAACGACAAACGGTTCATGAGATATAGGATCACTTCCTGTTTGGTGAGGGGCACTTCCTGTTTGGCGAAATAGGCCCCAATTAAGGTTAAGGACTCTTAATCAAGTCATTTGACGTCTCCCACAAGTCTGTACGACAAACGGTTCATGAGATATAGGGTCACTTCCTGTTTGGTGAGGGGCACTTCCTGTTTGGCGAAATAGGCCCCAATTAAGGTTAAGGACTCTTAATCAAGTCATTTGACGCCACCCACGCGTCTGTACGACAAACGGTTCATGAGATATAGGGTCACTTCCTGTTTGGTGAGGGGCACTTCCTGTTTGGCGAAATAGGCCCCAATTATGGTTAAGGACTCCTAATCAAGTCATTTGACGCCTCCCACAAGTCTGTACGACAAACGGTTCATGATATATAGGGTCACTTCCTGTTTGGTGAGGGGCACTTCCTGTTTGGCGAAATAGGCCCTAATTAAGGTTAAGTAAGGACTCTTAATCAAGTCATTTGACGCCACCTAGAAGTCTGTACAACAAACGGTTCACAAGATAAAGGGTCACTTCCTGTTTGGTGAGGGGCACTTCCTGTTTGGCGAAATAGGCCCCAATTAAGGTTAAGGACTCTTAATCAAGTCATATGACACCGCCCACGCGTCTGTACGAGAAACAGTTCATGAGATGTAGGGGCACTTCCTGTTTGGCGAAGGGCACTTCCTGTTACAGAGGGGGCGGGGCTTAATCAATTACAGCTCATCCCTATTGGCCGGAAAAAGACCAAAGTTGTGTGTGCATTTTAAAGTTTAAATCACGTTGCTAGGCAAAAGTATGGCAGAGTTATGTGGCGCCAAAGTTTCTGGGTTTTTTTTCAGTCCCCCATTCAAAGTCAATGGGGGTTTTTGCGCATATTTTTTTACGAATTACGTTGCCATGGTAACGCGGATCGGAAAGAAAAGTAATAGCACACCAATCCCGGCCGAGCCGCACATTTTGATGTATATATTGCGGGGGTGGCGTAAATCGTGCGGCACTTATTACGTGCCGAAATTTGGGGCGAAACTAATGACTTAATGACTTAATTAAGTATGGCGGATTACAATAAGTGTTTTGCCATTGCGTTGCATGGCAGGCACACTTAATAAAAGCTGAACACATATTTGAACATGGGAACACACATTAATGTCACATATGAATGTACACTTGTATACATGTATATGTCACGGTTTGTTAGAGAAACAGGACGGTCGAGAAACGGAGCACTCGCGGTGCCGCACGGGGCGGAACAAGCGGTCGCCCACAACAACGTCCTCCAGGCGGGGCCGCTCGATTGTCAACGACATTGCAAGCGGCGCGAAGGCCAGCGGACCTTGGGCCAGGGCCGCGCGGCCGGCGGAGCGCCGCGCGAGTTACGAAGCCGTGGTGAATGCAATCGTTATATTTATGCCCAGGCCGTAAGGCCTGGGCAAGCCCACGATAAACGCTCATAGTAAGCTAATGGCTAAGCTAATGGCTAAACACCGCCCAGCTAGGCTAGTAAATAAAGAAAGAGAGTCGCAAACGAGTGACGTCAGCGCCTGCACTAGTGAATGGCTGTCTATGGGCTGTCGTCGCCATCTGGTGGTGATTAGTGTGTGGTGAACGACAAAACAAGCGCTCTTACTCTTACCGTCCTGAGTTACCCAACCATACTGTAACACTAGGAAGCACATGCTTCACAAACACAGACTGCATGTGAGGCACATATGAGCTTCTTGCACCTCCTGCAAGCAGTCTGTCTTCCTGTCTGCTGTTGTAGGATACAATGAACAACGCTTTCTCTTGCCAGATGCTTCAACTCTAAGTTCACTGTTCATTTTACCATTTCTATCATTTGGATTGTTTGGAATTGAGACACAGTCAATGTATGATGATGATTTGTTAAGTTAAACTTTATATTAGTATTGTTTCTTAAACAAAATATCCCAGGGTCAAAATGACCTGGGAACAGCATTAGAGGGTAAAAAAAATTAGGGGAGTGTAGCATGGGTGTATGGGGATGTTAATCACTAATGATCTAATGATCACAAAAAAAAAATATATATATTACAGGCATTTTACTTATGTTGTTGTGAGGAATAGCTTCAGTGAAAAAGTGAGATGATGTTCGTCCAGACTCTGGACTTCAGAGATCTTGAAGTTGTGTGAATGTCAGTGGGGAGTATTCATGTGCAAATATAGTGGCCAATGGCATTGTAATACTAAACAATAGGATCCAATGGTGATGTTTAGGTGGTAGGAGGAGCAAAAATAAAATCATTTAAACCTTTTTTTGGATATTATTGGATTATATTTTGGTATTATTTTCCTTTATATAATTGTATCCACAACTTTCCAACATCCCATCGTGCATTGCGCAGAATGTGCAGGCAGCTTCCGGCGCCGCTGCCGAGAGTGATCTACAAGCTCACATTTACCTGTGGAACACCCTCAACTGGTGGGTGGGGGTCTCCAGTTCAAATCTGATTCTTTTCGGGTTCACAGCCTGAAAGGTTGAGAACCCCTGCTCTAGGGGACCAACACATCTAAGGCAAAGAGCAGCTCCAAGGTGGTGGAATTACAGGGTGATTAACATTAGAAACAGCAGAACATCTGTAATATTCTAATTGTGTGAGGTCTGAGTGTGCGTGGTGTGTGTGCGGGAGGGAATATTTATGGTATGCCCTCTGACAAATCGAGACTACAGTGCTGCAGAAACCCCCACACAACCACAACATTGTGTAGAAGAAACTCCCTTTAAATCTTACCAACACGGAGATGGATCAAACTGCTGCTGATCAGACTGCTGGGGTACAACTCTTCAACAGAACAGTTGTACGTCCCCTCGTCTGAGAGCTTCACCCTGAGCAGCTTCAGTGAGATGTTACCATTAGACACCCAATCCTCAAACATGGATGTCCTGTGTCTGAAAAACGGATGCTGTAAATGATTGATGACTTTGCTGATTTTGCCTTTCCTATAATGCACATATTCCTTGCCACCGTGGTCAGGTCTGGTCCACATCACCAGCTTCTCCTCCATGTTCAACGGAGGTTCAATGTGACAAGAAAGGATGACGTCGTCTCCCTCTTTGGCCAGCACGGGCTGAGATGAGCCAATCACCCGATGTTCTGCTTAACAGAAAACAAGATTTAGGGCTGTCACGATTAAGACATTTTACATGAAGATTAATTGTCACTCAAATAATTGTGATTAACAATTTAATTGTGTTTTAGTCGTTGACAATTACATTTCTTTTTGGCTTTTAGTCTTTGAAGTTGCACATGGCAGATATAACACATAGGCCTAACCTAAATATATGAAGGAATTACTGACATATTTGACGACTTTATACTTTCAAAGAACAATGATGGTAGAAATTGTTGTGAGCTCTACAATGCAACCCGTTGTGAGCTTGTAGAACTATTTCCACTATTCAACATGGAAAAAATTATGCGATTAGACAATGTAATAATTGTGACAGGCAAATAATGTTTATTTAGATAGATGTATACTGTTCACTCATCCGCATACTGTTATTAAAGGACAACTCCACACTAAATAACATCTAGGCTCATTTTCCTACTTATAGGCTATTGAACCCAAATTACTGTCCATGGGGTCCATTGACCATATTCACCTGGCAGCCATGTTTGAAATTTGCATTGAAACCAGGTCTGGGGTGGCATTTCAGTAACTTAACACAATGGGAGCCAAGGTTTCTAACATTTCTAGCTGTTGCTGGTGCCGCCGTTCACTTACGCTTTATTTTGAAGAGCCTCGGAAGCTTTGTGCGTGTGCACGTGAGTGTCCGCTGACGATTGAGGAAGATAATACATTTGTTTACAAACGCTCGCGAAACTAAAATCCAAACCGGGGCGACCATATCGCCGTGGGCGCGTCGGCCGGTTGCAGAAAAAAACGGCCGTGAACGCGGGGCCGCGTCCGCGGGCGCGTCGGCCGGTTGCGGAAAAAAACGGCCGTGAACGCGGGGCCGCGTCCGCGGGCGCAAACGGCCGGCCGCGGTGGACGTGGCCGTGGACGCGTCCATGGACGTGGACGGGGGCGTCAGCGGCTGTCTCTCCAGATCTCTGCCTCCCTGGCGTTCTTTGCACCTTATTCAGAGATAAAGCCCTTTTTATGTTTCAGCATAGAATGGAAGTCTATGCAGCCTAGACGCTCCATTTTGTTTCTGTGCGAGTCACGTTATGACGTATGGACCAGGGTCTTTCACAGGGAACACAACATGCGCGCAGCTGCACGCTGCAAAGTTAACCCATTGTCTCGTCTCTCAACGAGACAACTTAGTTTTGGCACAGCGACCTCCAGTGGCCTTATCTCGTTACTGAACGAGTTTGGCCCCATGGGTGTTAATGGTTAGATGGCCACCGTGTGAATATGGTAAATTGCGGCCCTGGATACTCTGAAAATAGGATTTGTTCTCATATGTGCACGTATATCGTCTCCAATGTCTCCACACTATATTGGGTTGGACCCATCCAACCCAATATAGCTAAGCTACTGGCTATAGAACCAAATGGACCCAAACGTTCCTTAAACACACACATAATAGTAATAGCAGTGCTGGAAGGGGGCGAAACTCAAGTTTTCAACGATTATCTTTGTCTAGTTTGTGGACATTTTGCTCAGTAACAGCCAGGACAGCTAGGCTGTATCTCAGATAGCATACATGCAAGGCTAGCTTGCTTCCTCTGTGTTGTCATTTGGCCAATAAAAGTTATTTGACCATGTTCACCCTGAAGTTAATCGTCGCTATTGTTGTAAAGACGCGATGAAGACCCGTGTGGCATCTAAAACGTGGTCCAATGTCCACCACATCTATAAACAATCTCAGCGTTACTTAGCGTGTGTCCAGTTGTGATTGAACTGGACACACGCTTCCGAATGGGAAGGCGGGTCGCTGCCGCAGCAGCAGCAGCAGTAGACTCCGAGCAGAGGGCAGACCTAACCCTAACCCAAACCCTAACCCTAACCCTAACCCTAACCCTGTCAGTAGCAGACCTACGCTCGACTCAGTGTCAGACACACTCAGTTTATACACAAACATAATAAATATAATACGGAATCAATTTAATGCCGTCGGAAAATACACGTGATGCCGCCAGCATACATTTACATTTGTAAGTGTAGCAGTATGGGCGTCGGTTCCCACCGCCCATCCTCCTGCCACTTGTTAGTGGCCTGATTGAGCACTGTATTTAGGCAGCATGGCTTGCAGCTGCGAGATAGCTGTTTGTCTCCCCTTGGTGGGGCACACTGAAGGTGCCCTACAGCTCCCACTGGCCTGATGGGTTTCAGTTATAATTGTGACTTCCTCAGTGAAGGTATGTTTATTGTGTTTTGGTGTTTAAGTGATCACCTGTATTTATTGAGAAGTTGAACTTGAACCTGACCGTGGCCGTTGTTGTTCTAGGCTCTCAACAAAACTCCTTCCGGAGTCCCTACCCTTAGTTAGGGAAAGTTAGCCTATATTGCTAGTCCAATCTGGGAACTAAATCTAGATCACTAGCTTTCTTCACAAATGTGTTCATAAAGGTGTCTACTATCACCTCTGAACTTTGTCAAACGCAACTCCCTTGACATGCTTTGTGGGAGCCAATCAAAGTTGGGGGTATCGGGATACCCAGGGCCTGGGATTAAAGGGGAGAAAATAAAAAAATGGCCAATATGAACGTATGAGGTATGTAAAAATTAGGGTATTGTTGGGCTGCTGAATCCATTCCAACCATTAGTTATCAGTAAAGATTACTCCTTGGCCATAAAAAAGGCCTAATTGGCTAAGGCTTAGCCAATCATGTAATTCGAGTTCACCTGTGTCCTGTTAGTCCCTATGTTTTAAACCCTGTGTTTGAGTGTTCCTGGTCAGATTGCATCATGTTATCCTGTGTGTCATGATTAGAGATGGAGCCCTAAACAAGGGTAGCTCGATAACCCGATAACAGATTTATTGAGTACCCGGTATCAATAAACTTTGGGCTTATCAAGCTTGTTATCGAGCATAGCGGCCCATGATGTCATGTTTAAACAATCAAGACAAGAGGCGATCAAGAAATTATTACAATACTATCCATATTATAAAGCCATTTAACACTTATTGTACACTATTTGTTACTTTTGTCAATTGTCATCTTCATACAGTAGATGGTGGTCAGCCAAACTCACAGTCGCAACAACTGGCCAATAAAAAAAATATACCAGTTATGTTCTGAAATTTGTCGTCTCATATCTTTCCACAAAATATTAGAAAACGCTCAATAGTGGGCTTGATAAAAGCCCGGCTCAATAAGCAGGATCGATAAGGTGCTCATTATCAATAAAAATTAACAAGCTCCATCCCTAGTCATGATGTGTGCTTACCCGCCTGATCTTGGATAGTTTTCATGAATTCAAACCCTACTCCGTCTCCAACCTTTTTTTTAATTGCCAATATGTATCATGGACACACAAAAGTAGGTGTGGCCTATGTTATGGCCAAAGAGTAATTTTAACTGAAAACGAATGGTTGGAATGGATTCAGCAGCCCAAAAATACCCTAATTACACAGCTCATATGTTCATATTGGCTTTTTCCCCCTTTTAATCCCAGGCCCTCGGGATAGCCAATAACTTTGATTAGCTCCTACAAAGTATGTCAAGGGAGTTGGGTTTGACAAAGTTCAGAGGTGATAGTAGACACCTTTATTAACATATTCATGAAGAAAGCTAGTGATTTAGATTTAGTTCCCAGATTGGTCTAGCAATAGGCTAACTTTCCCTTACTACCTGGCGTGTGGCAACAATGTGCCACGCACACCTGTGTCATTCTTCCCAGCGTCCGGCTGTCCGCCACTGCAGACATGCATGTGTGTGTGTGTGTGTGTGTGTGTGTGTGTGTGTGTGTGTGTGTGTGTGTGTGTGTGTGTGTGTGTGTGTGTGTGTGTGTAAAACCGTAAACTATAGGTTATGACCATAACCCCGGTTATTCGATAATGGGAGCGAGAGTACTCGCTTATGGGGAGAACGCCCTCTGGCGTGAACACAGAAGCAACACTTTACAAATTCCCGGACAATTCATTGGTAGGGTAGCTGAACTTGTCATCCAGCCTGGGCGAAGGCCCCGCCTTTCGTTTATATACCCCGGCCTGGTGACGTCAGCTCCTCAGTTCTGGAACATTTTTGCCTTCTCGCCCGCAACAACAAGAAGGGTGTTTTAGCGAGTACTCTCGCTCCCATTATCGAATAACCGGGGTTATGGTCATAACCTATAGTTATTCTTCAAATGATCACTCAAGTACTCGCTTATGGGAGAGAGACCTCACAAACTCCCGAATTGCCATAGAAGTCCCAAACCGAGACCCCACCAGGGAGCTTAACTCCTACCAGGGGCTACACTGAGAACCGCCTGTGCCACTGATGGCGCGGTCACATCCAAATTGTAAAACCTAGCAAAGGTCAAATGAGAAGACCAATTTGCTGCAGCACACAACTCCTGAATAGACACCCCTTTAAAAAGTGCCCAGGATGCTGCTATTCCCCTAGTATCATGCGCTCTCAAAGCGCCTGGGGGCTGCTGCCCTTTACTCAAATCACCAGCTTCGACTGCTCTCTTCGCATTCAATCGGACCTTTTCACCATTTCTCAGATGTTTGAATGCAGAGAGTATCCACGGGGTATCCACGGAGTATCCACGGGGTATCCTGTTTCCGTGCACTTTGATGTACGCATGCGCCGATATCTGTCACCTCGAATATTATATTCCCCTCACGGGAATCGAACCCAAGCCGTGGGTTTGTTGCATCCGTGCTCTACTGACTGAGCTAATGAACGGATGATGTGACTCCTTTTTTGTGCATTTATCTTTGACGTGGATAGTGGGGTAGACGTGCAGTGGGGTAGACGTGGATAGTGAGGGACTGAATATTTACTATTCTGTCCATAATGGCACATATCTCGGTAACGCGGCTGAGTGGGATTGGTCGCCGTTCCCACCGCTCGTCGCGGCAACTCGGCTCGCTAGCGCTCGCCTCGGTGGCGACTCACGGGGTTCATCGGCGCCCAATACCGCGCTGCTCCGTCGGGGTCTGTGGCGTGGAGCATTACACCGGGGAACAGAGAATCCATGGCCTCTAGTTCGATGCTGCAATTCAGCTCAGGTTTTATTATTGTGTACCTCTGAGGTTGACCACAAGATGTCGACATTTCACTACTAATCAAGCCACTGCTTCATTGTTTTTTTCTCAACCATTCACTGTGAGATACCGGGATACCCAGTATCCGGTATCTACGGATACCTCTGCATTGAAGCGTCTGAAAACACGTGAATATTTCGCATTAAGTGCGTTGATATCATCCGAAACAGGTGCTCAAATAGGCTAACTGAATAGCTTCCACTATCCAGTTGGAAAGCCTCTGCTTCGTAATCGGATGTCCAGCCATTCTAGCAGCCCAAGACACAAACAACTGATCCGACTGCCTACGCAGACCGGACCTAGTCATATAAATCCTCAAAGCCCTCACAGGGCACAAACAGTGCAGTCTCCTATCCTCTTGCGTCCCAAAGGGAGGAGGATGGAACTCTCTCAGTACCACAGGAGAACATTGCACCCAAGGATGCTTAGGAACGAAGGCTGGATTTGGACTAATAGTCACCTTACCTTCCAAGAACCGAGTGCACTCTGGGTGCACCGACAGCGCATGCAAATCACTAACCCGCTTCGCGATCACTAAGGCCAACAACAGAGCGGTTTTAAGTGACAAATGCTTCATGTCCACATCCTCCTGGGGCTCAAAAGGAGCACCAGTTAAAGCATCCAACACTAACGCCAAATCCCATGGCGGTACCAGGGTTTTCTGAACCCTCAGACGACGCCTGGCTCCTTTCATAAACCTCCGAATGAGCCCATGCTCACCTATTGGTTTACCCCCAAAACCTACATGGCAAGCCGCTGGCAGCCAAATAGACCTTAACCGTACTGAAATCCCTACCTTTCCTTACCAGGCATTGTAGGAACTCAACAACGGAAGCCTCATAAGCAAGAATCTGCTCTTCCTCACACCAGTCTTCAAACACACGCCATTTGCCACTGTAGATATTCCTCGCTGACGGGGCTCTAGCGTAACATCCTGAGACAAACCCTCAAATCTCAAATTCAACCTTTCACGGGCCAAACCCACAGAGCGAGCTGCTCTGGATTGGGATGGAAGATCTCGCCTCCTGCCTGTGAAACGAGGTCTCTGTGCACTGGGAGCTCTAACGGTTGGTCGTAAAGGAGAGGAACGATCTCCGAGACCCATGGTCCCCACAGCGGCGCGATCAGAAGAACCTTCAAACCTAGCCTCCTCACTCTGTCCAGAGTCGGAGGTATCAGGGACAATGGGGGAAAAGCGTACAGTAGACCTATGGGCCACTCTCGAATTAACGCGATGGCTGATGCCATGAGTCCTGCTAGACGTCGACAAAGACCGAACGGAATTGACCGACCCAGTCTGAATCTCCTCAGGCATGTTTGGAACAAACAAATCCTGCCTGGGGACAAGCGCGCCGTGAACGTTACTGAGTCTAGAGCTATCCCTATATACTCTGTCGTCTGCGCAGGCGTCAACACGCTTTTGTCGTAGTTTATTCTGAAGCCTAGGTTCGTTAGGTGCTTCACCACTATCCGAGTGTGATGCACCGCTTCTGCGTTCGAACTCGCGCAAATAATCAGATCGTCCAAATAAACCGCTAGACGAATGTCCTGACGACGCAGAGGAGATATCGCCGCTTTGGTGCATATTGTAAACACGCGAGGGCTGAGAGACAGCCCGAAGGGGAGAACTTTGTATTCGTATGCCCTGCCTTTGAAGGCAAAGCGCAGGAATTTCCTGTGTGGACCGTAAATCGGAACGTGCCAGTAGGCGTCTTTTAGATCCACTGTCGTAAAATACTCTCCCTGGCGTACATATCTCAACAGAGTTGGCGGTGTCAACATTTTGAATTTGAACACCTTCAAGTACCGATTGAGAACCTTTTGATCTAGAATTGGGCATAAGCCGCCCGACTTCTTCTTGACCAGAAAATACCTGGAATAAAACCCTTGTTTCATTTGGATCTTTGGCACCCTCTGTATCGCCCCTTTGTCTAAAAGGGTGCGTATCTCCTGTTGTAACACTTTCCCCGCTTGGCCCTTGGAATATCACCCTCACAAACCCTGGAGGTCTTTTGGCGAACTGTAGCTTGTACTAGTCATGTGACGGTTTGATTTTTTTTAAACCGGTTCGGAAATTAATTAAAAAGCGGACCGAACCAGTAATACCGGATGTTGACCACTTGGGAGCGCAGATAGAAGCGGACACATTTATGGTGCCGATTTAGCCATAAATTATAACTCTAGTAGAGCACTTTTACAGAGTCCTCATAATCAACAGCCACCTGTTATTTTATATACATCTATATGGATCTTCTCAGTGAGATGTCTCCTGTTTGTACCATTACTGCTTCTGTGGAATGGGGGAATTGCTCTCAGACTCTGCCGTGTTTGTGTTTGAAAAAACAGTGGATTGGGATTGCTTGTAGATCGGCTACTTTTTGTTCTCCTCTATGGATACGGGAGGGCAAGGCACAGGCGGCCGTGGTGGTCCGCGGCCCCGGCGGACCACCAAAGGGACGGCGCCGCCACGAAAACGCTATAATCAATCAAACAGCTAGGCTAAGGCTACATACATACTGTATCCAGATAGCATACATGCTAGGCTAGCTTGCTTCCTCCGTGTTGCAGTTTAGCCAATAAAGGTTATTTGACCACGTTCACCCGACGTTAATCGTCGCTATTGTTGTAAAGACGCAATGAAGACCTGTGTGGCTTCTACACGTTGTCCAATGTCCACCACCACATCTATAAACAATAGCGCGTGTGTCCAGTTGTGATTGAATGAAGGAGGAGGCGGGTCGCTGTCACAGGCAGCAGCACTAGACTTCGAGCAGTGAGCTGTCAACAACAGTAGCAGATCTGCGCTCCACTAGACTCACTCAGTATATACACAAACATAATAAATACAATACAGAATGAATTTAATGCTGTCGGAAAATACACGTGACGCCGCCAGCATATGTTTACATTTGTAAGATATATTTTAATTAATTTTAATGTATTTATTGTTATACTTGGTTTAGTGGGTATTCATAAACTGAACCGGTATCATCAAGTAAACCGCATCGAACCGGTAAAACCGGAAACCGTCACAACGCTAGCTTGTACCCCTGAGATAATGTGTTTATTACCCATTTTGAGGCACCTATGCTCTTCCATTCTGATATTCTGTGAGAAAGAGGAGACGTAGTCTCTCTGACCATACTCAAAAGCGGGGCGACTGAGCCCTCTAGTGGGCGAAGACGGGTCACGCGACTGGGATTCTGAATTATTCTTTTGGCCCACCGAGGACGAACAACAACCTCTAGCGGATGGGGAGAAATTTGAGCGTGACCCCCCTTCCCCGGAGTGAAAAAGGATTTCTCCTCCATTCTCACTCCGTTGGAGGGAGAAAACATTGCCACTTCGGATCTTTTCGGCTCTCGAAGTGGCAAGGCCCTTTCTTTTACGTTCTGAAAAGTTACATTCTGACACATTGCCTGATCCACTCCCATTATCTCTTTCCCCGAAAGAAGAAGCGGTTTTGTAACATGAGAGACATTTATTACAGGCAAAATCTTTGGCGGCATATTTACATTCTGTACAAAACGACACGGAATGTGTATTTTTGGAAAGTGCAAACCTTGAACGTGCAAAACTTTTCGCCGCTTGTAAGGGAATGGGGGCGTCCGAGTCCACTACGTTCCCCCCCCTCTTCAGAACGTGAGGCACTGTAACTGTCTCTTGCCGGATCATGCTGTGTTATTGCCGCGGCCTCCTTGAGCCACGGCTCCCGCGGCCCCCTCGGTAGCCGCCTCTAGCGAGAGACGGATCGGCGCCGCGAGGCCTGCTGCTGCTGCTGCTCCCTGGAATAATCCATAGAGTAATCCCTGGAGTCGTAGCGTGGGCGCCGCTGAAACTTGGGGGGAGGGCCCTGGCCCCTACTGACCGAAGGAGCCTTGTGATAAGGGTAGCCCCTCCCGGGGGGAGGACGGGGGGGGAGGGAGGGTTTTCTTGGGAAGACAGGCCTTGAGAGCTTCGTTCTCCTCCTGTCGTTTCTTCCACTCGCCTTTTAGGAACTCGGTCCCCGAGCCCAGGAGGCCGTCCTGTGTGAGCGGCTGATCCAAAGCTTTCTTGCGAATTGGGTCCTTGAGCTCGCTCTTGTCAATCCAGCGGGCCCGCTCCAGGATCGCGATGTGGGCCATGGAACGGCCGACCGCTGCAATGGCTGTTCTGGCCAGGTCAAGCACGTCGTTGTTAACCCTCCTCATCTCCGCCATCTGATCTATAGACGGGCGGTCAGCTGCTTCGCAGAAAAGGACCGTATTGGATCCCGCCAGGATGCCGACCATGTTGAGCGCCTTCAGGGCTGTGGACTGCTCAGAGAAAGCCTTCTTAGTCACCGACTAAAACAGAGTGTCCTTGTAGCTCTTGAAGCAGTCAGGGGTGGAGGAGGGGGGGTCGGGTGCCAGGAGGTGCGTTGCCACATTCCTCTCTACCTCCGGGAGGGAGGCAAAGCCTTCCTCCCTCAGTCCTGCGCAGCCCAGGAAAAGGAAGGGAGTGTGGGGGGATGAGTAAGGCCTGAGCCTTACTCATTAGCGTAACATACCGTGCTGGGCATCAGAGGGACCTCCTGCTTGGCCGGCTGGACCGACAAGCGGTTTAATCCATCGAAGACTCAGTCTCCTGGCTGGCCCCGGCTTCTGCCACCGGCCAATCGAGCTTGAGCCTGGCAGCTGCTCTTTTGAAGAGGACTTGGGGCTCCGAGACATCAATCTTTAAGCCCTCTGGAGAGACGCCTGTTGGCGCGCTTTTGGCTGAAGTGGCACGCGACGGGCCCCTAGCTCCTTCGTCGCGCTCATCCTCCTCCTCTTCTTGGTCCGAGGGGAGGTAATCCTCCTCACCCTCATAGTACTCATCTTCGTCGTAGTACTCATCTTCTTCATAGCTGGACCCGTACTCTGTAGTAATGACACCATCTTCTGGAATCGGATTATTCCTATCCGCCTCCTCCGCCCAGTCTCTCACAGAGGAGCGCCGCTCCTCTTGCGGCGTGGACACGCTCGCTTGAGTCTGCTGTGCGGTCTCTTGCTGTTCTTCTCGGCGCGGATGAGAAACCTCACGGGCCTGAGCTCTAGTTTGAGTAGGAGTAGGTGTCTGAGAGTCTGCGTCCACTTCGGGGTCTGGAGCCTTCTCGAAGTGCTTGACTCTTTTGCGGAGGAATCTCTCTGGGATATCCCCGCACAGCTCGCAGAAAGCCGCCCGAGGCTTCGGGCCTGCACTGCACTGCACTTCGGGCCTGCACCCCCACGATACTTGTGTCGACTGCCTAGGGCAGTCGACACAAGTATCGTGGGGGTCCCTGCCGGAGACGGGACCCTTGCAGATATCACAAATCTTCGGCGGTGGCGGGTTCCTTCTGGAAAAAGAACGGGTCTGTCGAACAGTGGCCATGCTGGAAACAAACGCCGGCTAGCTTGAAAACGCTGGCTAGCTAGCTCGGCTAGCGTCGCACACACGTGGCTAAGGGGAGCGTAAACTCCGTCCAAAAGAGAGACACAGGAAACAAATCCAATCGTGTAAAAGCCACAAAATAGTCTGCTTTGTCCTGTCCGGTTGGTATTTACCTCAGGAACGTGAATTCCAGTGGAGTATAATCAAATCAAAAAACCAACATGTTGGACTGAGATGGTTGCGTGTGCTCAAGCGAGAAGCGAAAAAGAACTGAGGAGCTGACATCACCAGGCCGGGGTATATAAACGAAAGGCGGGGCCTTCGCCCAGGCTGGATGACAAGTTCAGCTACCCTACCAATGAATTGTCCGGGAATTTGTAAAGTGTTGCTTCTGTGTTCACGCCAGAGGGCGTTCTCCCCATAAGCGAGTACTTGAGACGAGTGACCATTTGAAGAATAACCGTCATAACACTGTCGCCCTCACAGCTAGAAGGTCTTGGGTTCGATTCCCTCTGGGGGGCGCTGTGGGCGCTGGGGGTGTGTTCTCTCCTCCGCGTCATCAGCACCCACTCCATAGGTGGGGTTGGCAAAAGGGCCTTTCTGTGTAGAGTTTGTATGTTCTCCCCGTGTCTCCTAGGGTAGATACCCTCACACAAACAGACAGTAATCCTGGTCTCTATAATGCCTCCCCCTGGCCAGGGGGGAGTCTGATGGAGGGGAAAGGAACTGGTTGGAATAAGTACTCCTTCCATACGCTATGTACAACCGGGGAAGCTTTCCCCTGTTAGGTGATAAGAAGCGGCCAGCTCACTCCTCTTGTGGCTCACTTGTTATGTGGTGAAAAAGATGTTATGCTGTCATGTGTTTTGCCAAGTCCCGGAAAAGACGCACAGTGAATGGCCAGTAAAGTCCTTTGATTGCAGCTGAGTCGAATGTTCACCCCAAAACATGATTTATGAGACTACGACAACTTGTGTGGGACAACCAAGACAAGAATGTGTGTACAATGACAACTACAGTAATAACAAAATCAGGGAAAAAGAAAACACTTTTGACCGCAAAATGGCTTAAATAGCAATAGCATAGCAATTGCAAAAAAAATTGTGAAATGTTGTGAAAGCGGAAACCCCCTGACCTTGCATCCGTCTACCCCTGTCCTAAACATTGAAAAAAGTCGGTGTAAGGAATAAAAAAAAAAGAATACAAAAAAGCACACGTCTAAAATTTGACTAAAATTAGTCTAAGCTTAGACTAGACGTTGATTAGATGTTTAATAGACATTAATGATGCGCGGGTCAAGATTTGAGACTTGGGCGGTGAGGCGGGCGGGTCATCACCACTCTCATCATCATCATCTGCTCTTGTTTTGCCTTTTATTCTTAATGGTACCGACATCTCGCCTAGCCTATGGACTAGTGGGAAACATTGCACGTTCAGCACGCACTCATTTTTGGGGTGGTAAAAGGGTGTTTCCTTGTTCTCAACTGCCTTCTTTACTGTATGTGTTCGTCAATCTATGCTTCATTTTATAGAAGCAGATTATGAAGTTCTGTTGTATTATAGTCTGGTCAAATACTCAGATCTTAAAATTATTACTGTGGGGTTTAACTTTAACACACTGCTGCTAAGCACCATGCGGATGTAAACAGAGGAAGACACATATACACATGTAGCTCACAATGAGCTTGTAGATCTATTTTTGGCAAAGATATTTGGTGCAGAATGGACAAGTTTAGGCTAAGTGGAAGGAGCGTACAGATTTTTTTTTACTGAATACAGATTTTTAAAGCCTTTATTTGTTACAGGGTGCAGGCAAGAGTGACGTTTCGATGTCAATACATCTTCGTCAGGTCATAGCAAGGAGCGTCTACAAAATGGTTTAAATACATGAATAACAGGGGGTGGCCCTTCAATTAGCCAATCTCCGAAAGCCAGCAATAATGACTACATGGTCAAGTTTAGGCTACTAAGCATTGGGGGTTTTATATGTCCAAATTCAACATATTAACTTATTAACTATGCCTTGAGCGCCCTACATCAAGACAATAGTGGCGTTTCCATAAAGCCTCTTAATGCTCATTAAGGCTTTTGCGGATAAATCTTTTTATGAAAACACTAAACTTTCAATATCCGCAAAAACCTTTATGCGCTTGGAGGAGGTGGATTTTGAGGCTTTATCGAAAAAACGTAATGCGCATTAGTGCAATGGAAACACAAAGCGAATAAGTTTTGAATGAAAATGCATTGAACTTGCATGATATCGATTTGGCTTAAGGGAGCTACCAACTTGTTAGTGCCTTGTTCCCTACTACTGTACCTTTATTGGATATATATTTTACGGTGCTGTTGTATGACAGACTTTACTGGCCTTGTCCGTCATATCATCCAAGTAAATCCTGGCTAACCCTTCATCATCACACCGTGTGGCATGCCAAAAGTTGATGATCTACAAGCTCACAGCACCTCGCATCCGCGACGCTGCAGGATGAGTGTGCCGCGAGTCACAGCAGTGCTCACACCTCGGATTCAGTCTGAAAAAAGCCCCATCCCAGCACTGTGCACTGTGTGCAAGCCCACGGGAAGTATTTACACAACGTCGGTCAGACGGACCCAGGCAGGATCTCCCAAGAATCGCATTTCATCAGTTTAATGGAAACAGGCTAAATTCGCCTTGTCTTAATGCGCATTTCTGATAATTTGCTTCCTATATTCGAATAAGTTTATGGAAACATGACTAATGCCACTGGCCATGACAAAATTCCCCCGAATTTCTCAGAGACTCAGCCGCCTCCATTGCTATAATCATTACCTACATAATAAACCTATCTATCGAACAGTAACATGTGCCCCAGGAGGACCCCCCCCCCCCCCCCCCCCCATAAAGAAAGTAAGGGAAAGTGTCGTTCTTGATTTTGTTACACTTAGGTAATAAATAAACCAATATGACAAGGTGTTAGAGCATACATGGGTAACTGGCGGCCCGGGGGCCACATGTGGCCCCCACCTTCACTTAATGCGCCCCGCAGGTTAATACCGGAATACTGATATATTATTGATTTCAGCTGTTAAAATACCAAACATGACCTGCTTTAATTCCATCAGTCTATATTAGTAGCTTAATGACTAGTATAGTAGTATTCAAATGTATTTTTTATGTCCAATGTATTTGTATTTAGGTTCATAAACTTAACATGAGTATATAACTAAATGCATTTGAAATTAGATAAAAAATATTACATTTCAGGATTCCAATTCAAAAACAAAAAAAAAACTAAAAAATCAGGATTCCAATTCAAAAGAAGCAAAAATAGCCGATCTACAAGCTCAAAATGCATCGAGCTTGATCTGCTATTTTTGCTTCTTTTGTATGAGATACTAGAATGACAAAGTAGGATGTAGCAATATGCAATGTGGCCCTCTGGAGTGAAGGTGGAAATATAGTGGCCCTCGCCATCATCAAAGTTGCCCACCCCTGTGTTAGAGTGACATTAGAGAGTGATGTTCATTACTTGGTTTGACAGTGCGTATGTCAACAGTGTGGTTGATGTGTGGTAGGCGAACTCTGCAGGTCACGTCCTCTGTTCGTGCCACCGTCACAGTCCTCTGGACAACATAACAGTGTTGAGAAGGTTTCTTTATCACTGGGGGTTCAGCAGTGATGTGGTTTCCATCAGCGTTCAGCCAAGACATCCTAGGCTGTGGATACCAGCACCCAGAATCACATCTCCAAGATATGAGATCACCTTTAATTCCAGTCAAAGAGATCTCAGGCCGGGGCGCAGCCCCTGAAAAAACAAATATATATTATCAGTTATTGGCTTGGTTGAATGCTTGATTCTGATTGGTTGAGCGCTGAAATCCGTTTCTACTTCATTTTAAAACGAGACAAATATGTTTTATTTGGGGAGGAAAGCCTATCTACAAGCTGACAACACATCCGCTTGTTTTCTTTTTAGCCTATAATGGCCATGCCCAAAATGTATATGGCAGGGTTAAAGTGGTTACTGGTTAGCTTTACTTTAGAAAACCTGGACACTGTGAAACCATCCTCTGTATACTGGCAGTTAGGGGTCAGTCCTGAGACATTAAATATGGCATCATGATCCAAGTATATTCCACGTTTGCGATTTCAATACATTCAATATTGGGCCAGTATCAATTTCAGGAACACAAATAGATGACTTCTGTATGTAAATGTTGCTTCATTTTATTCACATAACAGACATAACTGAATGCATGCATGAAATGCATACAGGGATGTTCAGGAGAAGGATTGAGATAAAAAGAAAAAAAATCTAAAAATGTACACCGGTATACTTTCTACTGACTGATTTGACGATTATAACCCTGATGTTAAACAGAAAAGTCAGGGTTAATACAAAACTATTTTGTACATTTGAACAGTAAATCTTACCAACATGGAGACGGATCTCACTAATCAGGTGATGGAGCTTACTACTCATGTAGAGCGTAACAGAACAATTGTACGTCCCCTCATCTGAGAGCTGCACCCTGGACAGCGTCAGTGAGATGTTACCAGGTGAAAGCACCATATTATAATTCAGGGATGTCCTGCCTTTGTACAATGGGTGCAGATTCTCAGGAATCACACGTCCTTCTTGGATAAAGTGCACAGTTCCATGCAGGTCAGCTCTCCACCACAAAATCCACAACACCGTCTCATCCTCTAGTTGGACAGGTGGTTCAATGTGACAAGGAAGGATGACATCATCTCCCACTCTGGCTATCACAGGCCGAGGAGACCCTATCAGTTGATATTCTGTTAAAAGCAAAACATAACTTCCTTAGTGTATGCTGTATTATTATACGTTATGAAGATGTATGTTATTTAGACAGAAAGAAAGAAAGAAAGAAAGAAAGAAAGAAAGAAAGAAAGAAAGAAAGAAAATCCTGTGAACCTATTATTATTTACTGTTAAACAATTGCTAAAATTTTGAATTGGAACTTAAAAAAACACTCATTTAGAATCCTTTGTTCAAAGACATCAATCAAAAGCAAGCATTTGCTGCAGGTAGCTAAACTACCAAACTGAAAGCTCCCGTATTACGTAAATGTTCCAATGCAAAATACAGAAGAGCATTATGGACTGTGATCAACTATGCTCTCTCATCTATGTGGGGAAAATCGCGCTCTTTCGAACGACCATCATTCGACCGGAGGGTTAGCGACTCACTCCATGGAGGTTAGGGTTAGGGTGAGGGTTAGAGTTTGGTGTCGAAAAGATGACATGTAGTAACAGCAACACGCTCCCACCTATGTGTGCACAGCAGGCACATGAAGCTACTGTATAAGGAAATTGTTGTTTTATGGTTCAAAAGGAATTTTGATCTAGGATTTTGATTTAGGCTACAGTTAGGAAAAGATTCAGATTGGGGTAAGGATTAACCATTTAGAGGTCAAATTTAGAGTTTAGGACTAACCATTTATTGGGTAGGTTTAGGGGTTAGGATTATACATTTTGAGGTTAGGTTTAGAAGCCATCCTCTGTATACTGGCAGCTAGGGGGCAGTCCTGAGACAGGCATTAAATATGGCATTGTGATCCAAGTATATTCCATGTTTGAGATTTCAATAAATCAATATTGGGTCTTATCAGTATTTATTGCTCTTTTTCTGAACATTTCCTGCAAATGCAATTTTTCCCCAAGTGTCTTTACCTATTTTTCCATTTAAATTTTTATGGAGAATGTGTATTTTTGCAGAAACTTGCAAATGGCACGAAACCACTCCATTCCCATTGAAAAGCTAAATCCTCCTTCATAGGTAGATGTACACTTCAAAGTCAGAGAAGGACATAACAATAGCAAAAATAGCTGATCTACAAGCTCAATCTTCTGCCAATCCCCTGAAAATCTACTGTCAATGGCAGGATTGGAGAAGGTTTGAAATGGCACATCTGTATAGACAGATGGCTTTTCAGAGGACAGGGTTACTTGAGGACACAAGGAGATTCAGTTCTACCAGTCAAACTAGTTTGTCAATGTAGCATAGTTTAATAGTTAACTTCCATGAAGGTGAACAGGTGCTGTTGGCTTTGTTGATGAGGAAGTCTACGGTGTGCCAACAATGAGACAATAAAAAGACTTAATGAAGGGTGTGGCAGGATTGAAAGGAATGCAGTGTCACAATAGTTTAATGCAGAGGTGAGGAGGTCTGTGGATCATGGATCATGATTTTTGAGTGTTATCAGGGGTAGACATAGCCGGGGAGCCAAAATTTGAGAGGACCTGTGAAGTCATAACATACTTTTTATTTTTGTTTTTTCTATTACTTTGGCCAATAAGGTACAGAGAATGAGAGGCCTGCTCTGCCAGAAACATTGCGGAAAAAAAAAGTCCCATCGACGTCACTATACAGCAAAAGAGTACAAAAATAAATTTGCTTTAAGTAGCATGTGAGGGATCAAACTAGGGGTTCTTCATGATTCTGAATCCATTGCAAGCCTTTGTTTTGCTTGAAAAATATTCCTTAGGCTAGATTTCAGCCCCACAAAACGGTGAAAAGTGATGAGTCATCAAAATGTTTTATTTCATTTAAGGCTCAAAGAGGTCTTGCCCTTGCCTACATCATTAAGCTCTTGCCCGCGTATGACCCTCCTCGTGACCTGAGGGGCTCCTAAAAGTCTGTACGGCGAATCTTGTTACAAAGGGTAATCAGGCCTTCTCTGTCCGAGCTCCTAAACTTTTTGTTCTTTTTTTGCTTTTCGCTTGTTATTTTAGTTTTGCTTGTATGCATGGTTATTTCTTGTTGTAATTATGATAGATCATCTTATGTCTCTTTGTTTCTCTTTGAGATTTTTATTCATTTTTGTCTCATGCAGCACTTTGTGGTTCATGTCTAGAAAGGTGATCTTGAAAAGGCACTGGCCAAGATCACCAATGGAAAATGTACTATAGACAACATTTTTGTCTCCATGTTTGTCCACGCGGACATGTTGATGACCCCTGGTCCTGGACTTTATCCTATATTACATTCTAGAACTGACAGAGCGGTGCATTCTACAGAGCGGTGCAAGCGGTGCATTCTACAGAGCGGTGCATTCTACCGATTGACGACCCAAAGCAGTCCAATTGGCTAGGACTGATCATGTGGCACACGTGCCGACGTCCTCACGTCACACCAGCGCCATACGTGCTGACGTAGAGTCAACACCAGGCTAACAGTTAGCTAAACAAATGATGTACTCACATTTGCATAGTCAATAGCACTACTGTCCACATTCCAGTACATTCCATCACTTAGGCACGAGTCCCGATCACATTAACATAATCTTCATGTATGTACATCCCATTACAGCAACGTAACGTTACTCTTTTTAATTCGCGGAGTTCTTCACCGGAAGTGCGTCCGGCCGTCAAATATGTCAGACCGGAAACGTGCTGTGGCACAATAGTTCCGCCACAATAGTTCCCCCCCCCCAAAAAAAATGTTTTTTTTTCATTTTTTTTAAGTTTTTTTTTTTTCAAAAAACTTTTTTTTTTCAAAAAAAATGTTTTTTTCAAAAAACTTTTTTTTTTCAAAACACTTTTTTTTTAGCCATATGAGCTTTTCACGTTAACAACGAGGCGAGGGGGCGTAGATGTGAGCGGCGCGTAGATGTGAGCGGCGCGTAGCGCCGCGAACCTCTAGTACTGTTACATTTTGGTCTGTTTAGATACAGTGTAAAACCATCGCCTTCTGTGTTTTACATAAGACTATAGCCTCGGATTAATCGGTCATCGGTCATAATAATGTATCAAAGCTAAAATGTCATAATGAATAAACCAATAACACTTACACTACCTCAAAATTACGTGGAAAAATGTCAGTAACTAGAATTAGTAGGCTACAATATATCAGTGTTAATTACAAACACATGATTTATAATAATAACCTTACAATAGCAAAAAACACATGATTTATAATAAACTCATATTCATCTAGGGTGATAAGATGTCCCCCTTTGCGTGGGACAGTCCCACATTTCCATGACTTTTCATGCGTCCCAGCCCACAAATTGAGACCCTGTCCCACATTGAGACTGGCAAGCTCCAGTAATAATCAATGTGCAGGTGTTAGTGAGCAAGCTAGACTGGACCACACTGGACATATACAGCATTGCTCTAGCAGCATGTGAATAAATTATAGGGTTGGGTATCTTCTTAATAATTCGCTTTCCATTGTAAATCTCTGGGCGGATTCACACTGCGGTCTCGGGAACGTTCTCGAGGCTACTTGGCAGATGTTTTGACAGTGTGAAGCCTGTGGTTTTCCTCAGAAACGGATCAACGCTACCAACCTCGAGACCACCTCCGGAGGTAGTCTCGAGGCTGCATGATGCGTCCTCGAGAACGGTGCTCTGCAATGTGAAGATACCGTCCACAAAAACGGAATTGATGTTGAACGTGACCTCATATAAAGTCGACGAGTCAGGCGTCGCCACAAATAAACACTAGGTAACAGTTGTCGACATGGCCATGAGATCAGCTGTGCCTCCCCCATCTGTTTTTTCTGATACCGTTCTCGACACTGACTCATTGCTCTGTGTCCCGCGACTGCGGACTGGATCCCATCGTTCATTTAAAAGAGCCGTTCAAGAGAGCCGAATCGTTCGCGAATGTCTCATTTCTACTGCGCGCTGCTTGCCGACGGGGCAGAGTTGAACAGCGGAGAAGTTTTATTTGTTTTAACGGTGTTATCGGTGTGCACTGCTGTGCCTGCTTGACGTGCTTGTTACTCTTAATGTGAATATTAAGCCACACTGTGGCTTGTGAAAGCGTTTCAATTGTAGGCTACGTTGATTATTTTAAAGAATAAAAATAATAACGTGCGCTGCGCTGGACGTCTGACACAGTGACTCGCTCATCATTCTGCAAGTTTCTGCGCCAGAAAAATAGCAGATCTACAAGCTCACAACGCGTCGCGGATGCGAGGCATTGTGAGCTTGTAGATCAGCGAACGACGCTCGACACCTACTATACAGGTCTATTGATATGCACTGGGCTTGTTTCTTTGTTAAACAGTTGTCGAGGTGTGAACTTCGGGGGGGGTGCTCAGAAAAGGTTTGAGACCACTGCAACACTGTTTGCATGATTTTCGGATAAAATCTCACGGAATAATAGGAAAAATTGTGTCTTACATAAGTCGGCCTCCTGGTGGCGCTATAAAAGGCTGATGTGAAAAATGCAGGGAAAGGGTTTTTCCTTGGCCTCTAGGGAGCACGCTTACAAAGTTTGAAACTGATCGGTAGAGTTAAAGGTAAAACCACAAATCGGCCTGTTATAGCGCCACCATGAGGCTGATTTCAAAAATTTGAAGTGGCATTTCTTCCTCGACCTAGTGGGAACGTGTGTGCGCGATTTCATGATAATTGCAATTTGCGTTTGGGTTTTGAGGCATTTTGTTAAAAACTGCTCAATCCTACAAACTTTGGAAGCCAATCTTAGCCAATCAGGATGGAATATGCAAAATCGAACAGATCCGTGTCGATCACATGACTATCGAGATACTGCCTACCGATTTGTAGGATTTTTCGACAAAATCTGTAAGAGTAGTGCACAGAAATGTGTTTTGCGAACATCGGCCACTAGGTGGCGCTAGAAAAGGCCCATTTGAAAAATTTAGGGCAGAGGTTCTAGATTGGCATCCAGGGAATGTGTGTGCTCATTTTGGCAGCGACCGGGCCAACGGCGACTGAGATTAGCTGCTCAAACTGCGAGGACACACGGACGGACGCACGCACGCACGCACGGACGGACACACGGACGGACGAAGGGGAAAACATACTCTCCCCCATGACTTCGGCTGGTGGAGACAATAAAACAGATTGCAGTGTGAATCCGCCCTCTCTCATTGTCTCTTTTCCTGCAAGATGTTTTTAAGCCTGTTAAAATATCCCCTAGGCTACAGCAGGTTACCAACAAAACGATAGGCAGTATCAAATGACCTCAAAGCATAGAAACTTAAGCAGTCTAAGTTGCTAACCAACCCACCTGACCGTCCCACATTATCCCACACAAACAATACTACAATAATTCCTTCAAATGAATAGTTTGGTTCTGGTTACCCTGTATTCATCTCCTATAGTATACTAAACTTTAGCAGTCCCCAGTCCGTAACTGTAATAACCTTTATATAATTGTGTTGCATAAAATAAATATCTATAAGTAAGTATAACTTAGTGCCTTACCTGTTACAGTTGCCACAGATGTGGTCAAACAGCTGCTCCATATAAGTAGCAGATACATGTGTAAATAAATCCTCATGGTTTATTGTTGTACACAACAAACTCTGACTCGGAACAACAGGAGCCCGAGTGAGCTGGCGTGAAGAACGTACAAATTGATTAAACTGTAACTGGTGAATACTGAATACTGTCATGAGCTGTCTCTCTACAGTGTCTCCACATCGGCCACTCCCACATTCCATTCCATCTCTCAGACCTGGTTACACCTTATAACTCTATGGGTTACACACCTGTCCCGACTGCATGATAGCAAAAGGCAACCGCATTATTCCAAACCACACCCTTCCAGCATGTGATTGGCTGAAGTCCCTTCTTTGAGCCGCATTCGGACGCAGAAGCAGTCCCTTGGTCAATATTTAATAACGGCACATAACTTCCTATAAAACTGGACTAATTGCTCACACTCATTTTAAGTTCATATCATGATGTTCTGTCTTGCTTGCTCCTGTGTTGCCATCGGTATATGGTCTGATTCCTGCTGTGTACATTGCTGTAAAGGTTTGCCTCATTCTGCTAACTTGTCCAGATATCAGACGAGGGTAGAAAGCAGCTTCAACAACATGCATGCCTATTTATTTAGCTACACGCCTATGTTGTATTAGTCCGGTCAAGCGTGTAGACGCTGTCCTGTATCTTTTGAGCAGTGTCACCCCTCTCAGGTGCATGGACATGCATCGACGTAAAACAACAACCTGTGTTCTGGTGAATTTGGTTTGATACCCATTACAGGAAAACTCTGAACTAAATTACATCTATAGGCTCATTTTCTACTTACCGGTATATTGATCCCATATTGATCCATGGCATGTGGTCTATTTGGCAGAAATGCCCCTGTAGTCCAGTGTCCCCAGCAGCCATCATAGCATAAAGTGGAGCCCATAAGCCTATTGCTACACATTCCATGCCAATGCCATTGAGGAGTATGTTCTGAAAGCCTCTGAGTCAAAATTCCCAATTGAAATACACTGATATAATGACATCATAATATCATCCCCTCCCGTTTTTACCATTCAACAGCACTGTGGGTGCGTGCGGCTAACAGCTGGGTCACGACCCACCTGACAACCAAGTATAATGAGCAAGTGCGTGTGGCCACATAAAAACACAATTTTAACACAATTTTAAAACGATCTCCTTCTCCAAGTTTAATCATAATACCTGACGGTTATGTTATAGGGGAGAAATGTCTTTAACTCTGAGGGTGTACAAATGGAACCAAAGTGGGGTCCTCGGACCCCACTTTGAGAACCAATGTCCTACAGAATTTGTAGAAAAGTATCACAAAAATCATTTGAACCACTTCATCTATATAAGTTGGCTAATATCAGATATACAAGCTCACAGCATGTCACTTAGTGCTGCGCTGCAAGCTTGTAGATGTGATATTTTTGATAGTTTTTGGGGGGGAAAAAAATATATATATATATATTTTTTTTCTTTTTTTTTTCTTTTTTTTTTACATAATTCTCTTCTGGGGGCCCCAGTCACAAAACATGTTCAGATGAGGGTCCATGGGCCTTGGCACAAAAAGGTTTTAAAACCATTGTCCTACAGTGTGACACAGTGGCCTCCCCTTCCAGTGTATTGTGTTATTGAGATCATTGTGACCCCTATATCCAGTATATGGGTCAGTGCGGGTGGGGGCAGTATCACTGAAGGGCATAAGGCCAAACTGAAGGGGCACAGCATGACATTACTGCCCTGCTTTCAGACATGTGCGGTGGGGAGGACCAAACATAGCTCATGTGCCTGTGAAGGTCACATGACCGTCTAAGAATAAAGTCACACATAAACAGAGACCGTCTGCAGGTCTGCCAGAGAAGAGGAGAGATTAACCACTACCTTCAGTATACACGTAAGAGTTTATAACTTAAAGCATTAATACTGTCAATAGTTATGAATGCTATGGTTACTTAACCTTAATATGTGGTTAGTACGGTTACTCAAAATGAATGCTGTGGTTGGTCAGTTTTCCTTTAAAGTTGTTTTCATTTCTGCACACCACTTTTACAAAGTGGGTCCTTGAGAGGGTTCCAGCAGGGGGTCCCCAGCAAAATGAGTTTGTATAGCATAAAAATCTGTTTTATCACTTTAACCCACATTTGAGAATACCATATCTACAAGCTCACTTTACTTGACTTGGTACTGTAGGTAGTCCAACATTTAAAACATTTTGGGTCATTCGTTATATAAAAGAAAAAAAATATCTTTCTAAAACTAGTCCATACTGTGTTCACTCAAAGTGTTTGCAGACTTTGGGTTATGCCAAACCTTTATGGCCCTAAGGCCCCTTCCTATATTTTCAATACCAATATGCCTATACCGTATTCATTACCAACCACCCACAATGAATGTCAGGAATCTGATTATTATTAACACTATTTCTGTGTTGTCTTGTTATTCTCCCTGTATCAGCATCCTCATGGAGACAGCTGGGATTTCTTTGCCAGGAGCCTCTGGTCCATCGTTGGGGTTTGAGGACTATTCTGTCTACACCAACCTGTCTGATGAGGAGCTGATCCAGATAGCTATCGAACGCAGCCTCAGTGAAGACCACAATAAAACTCCATCCACAGACACCAGACCAACTCCATGCACATCCACTGCAGAAGTCTCCCAATACCTTCACAGCACCAACGCTCAACAAGGCAACCAAAGTGTTGCCACTGACTACAGTTCCCCAAATCCTCCAACTTCAAAGCCTCCAGATGGGTAGGTGTCAGATAAATTAATAAACACTTCTATTCATTTCAAATTTCTCTCCAGGTGTCAGTCGAAAGATGTGATTATAGCCTACATGAAGAAGCTGTACAAACAATACAAATGTTAAAGTCTAACTGGTAAAATGCTAGCTTAACTTCTTAGAATCGTCATAGTGATATAGAAAGTTTATACTGCCCTAGAAATCCCCCAAAAACCTCATATTTGAACTGGGGACCCCCCACCCTGACAAGCACTTGAAATTGTAGGAGCTAATGCATTACATTTAGTTTGACTCAGTTTCTTAGAGAAATATCGTGAACATAGCAGATCTACAAACTCACAACAACTCACATTTGAGTTTGTGAGCTTCTAAATTGGCTAATTTAATTTATAAATGTTTTGCCTCTCTCTCTGAATTTGGCCAATGTTTGACCAGTTTTTATAGTAGCCATAGGTAACCAAACTAATACTTGTTCTAGAGACAGCATGGACAACCCTTAACTCCTTGTTCATTTGACAGGGGCTGGGTGAGTCACTTCACAACGGGTTATGGAAAACGCATGGTGGCGTATCGCAACGCTGCTGGAAACATTGTACGTGTCGAACCAGAAGAAAAAGAGTGAGTTGAAACAGACACACCTGTTACACAGAACAAATCAATGACAAATCAATAAACGTCAACATGGCATGTAGAGCACTAATCTCTGCCAGGCTACCCAGGTCTTTGTAATGGTGCTTTTGTATTGCACAGTGTCTATAGTGTTGTGTAATTATTAAGGCCCATTCCCACTGGGCCAGATAACAGATATCTGGAGATATTTCTCCAGATATTTCTCCATGCAAAGTGGATGGTAGATACAGATAAAAAAAATGTTTGCCACAGATAAAAGTATCTGTGGCAAATATCTGTGGTATATATTTTTTTTATCTGTATCTACCATCCACATTGAATGGAAAAATATCTGGAGAAATATCTCCAGATATCTGTTATCTGGCCCAGTGGGAATGGGCCTTTATACTTATATGATGGAGGATGTTAATCTTTCAGCAATACAGAACAGAACAGAACAGAATCTACACACACTCAAGAGCACACTTTTGGGTGCTGCCAATTTTAGAATTTTAAGAAGAAATTCTCAAAGAATGAACACACACACACACACACACACACACACACACACACACACACACACACACACACACACACACACACACACATTTTTGATATGTATGTACCGGTATGTTCTATCATTCTGATTGTATTCTGAATGACTACCACAAATATGAATAACACAATGAGGAGCCTCTAAACAACACAGATCCAAAAGTAAAGTGACAAAGTGACAATGACTATCAAACAGGGTTTAGTAGGCCTATGCCATACAGTTTGCGTGTGATTGTTTTCAAAATCTGTGTACATACATTATCATGAACACATTAACTCAACTCCAAGTTGAAATCGCAACTATAGACTGCACCTCCAAAAGTGCTTTCACACCCACGGTTTTCCGGCCGCCAACCATTACTTAGACAGCCTGAGCCTTGGTTAAGCAACCCTGCCTGGTGGAGATATGCTCTCCAAAGGAGCGCACATTTCTAGTTTAGTATTGTTTTCTAGGGAGGAGGATCCTCTACTTGAAGCGATAAAGACTGGTGACGCTAACAGAGTCAGAAAGCTGGTTAACCTCCCAGGATGCAACCTGGTGTCCAGTAAACCTGGCTGGATGCCAATCCACCAGGCTGCCTCCTACAGCCAGGAGGCCTGTCTCAGAGTGCTGCTGACAGGTAACAAAAACACTCCTGCTGAAGAACACTGTGACAAGAGAAACAGTTCTTCTGGGAATTATTGGATCCTCTCTCTGTCTAGTTTAGTGTGTCTTGTTTATTCCAGCCCAGCCTGGTGTGGTGAACCAGAAAACTGCGAAGCAAGAGACAGCGTTGATGTTGGCGGTCTGCAGAAAGCATGCAGGCTGTGTCCGTCTGCTGTTGGAGAGAGGAGCTAATACTGAACTTGTGAATGAAGATCGAGAGTCTCCTCTGTATAAAGGTAGACATTGATCATGCAGGAATTATCAGTGTTATTATTGTCCCATAGCTTCTTTTGATTGTCTGATTTGTTTGGATCTTTTGATTGATTGCTGCCAGACCAATCAAACAAAACAATGGGGAAATTTACGGCGTCTGTTCTCTCCAGCATGCGAGAGGAGCAATGCAGAACTGGTTGCAGAGCTGTTGAACCACGGTGCAGCAGTCAACACCCCGTCCATCCGGGGATGGACAGCGCTGCACGAAGCTGTCATACAGAACAACGTGGAGATCTGTCAGATGCTGGTCAAAGCCGGAGCCAAAGTCAATGCAGGCAACATCTACGGCATGACTCCTCTGTGCACCGCTGCGCAGTGCAGTGGAAAGTTTGAAGCAATGCAATTCCTTCTCAAACACGGTAGGTAGATGACTTCTCTAGGACTCGGCCTGTTAATTCTTATATTATTGTCGATAATGAGCACCTTATCGATCCTGCTTATTGAGCCGGCCTTTTATCGAGCCCACTACTGAGCGGTTCTTTTTATATTTTGTGGAAAGACGTGAGATGACAAATTCTGAACAGAACTTTTTTATTGGCCAGTTGTTGTGACTGTGTCTGACCACCATCTATGAAGATGACAATTGACAAAAGTTAAAAATAATATCAATAAATATCATTAAAATTAATTAATGTGAAATAAGTGTAAAATGGCATTATATTATGCATAGTACTGTAATAATTCTTAATTGCCTCTTGTCTTGATTGTTTAAACATGACGTCATGGGCCGCTATGCTCGATAACAGGCTTGTCCATCTTTTATTCTAACTTGTGGCACGAATAGCGAGATTAAACTAATTAATTTGCATTATGTGGGGAATAAAAACAATGCGACACCAACCGGAACCCACCAGAAGAACACAATTATTATTATATTTATTTCCAATGTTATTATTTGTATTTATTTATTATAACCGGTTCCACACGGGCCAGTTTAGAACCACATATTGCGATGGTGTATTGCTCCAATGAACAGCAGCGGCCAATGAGGTTAAGCATAATCTACAAAATATACATGCTTAGACCAACCACTAACGACCAGGGAACGGCTCAGCAAATCAGAAAGCTTACCTGGACATGTTAACTTGTGATTCAGCACTTTCTACAGACGGATAAAAGGGCAGGGGCTCCTAGCCCCCTTTGATGTCTATGTGTGCACACGCCTGCAGGTGCAGACATAAACAGCCAAGCGACTGATGGGTCGACAGCCCTTTATGAAGCAGCAAAGAACGACCATGAGGACGTCGTAGTGTTTCTTCTGTCCCTGGATGCAGATGCTAACATACCAGGAAAGAGAGGCCTGTTGCCACTTCATATTGCTGCCCAGAAAGGAAGTGCTATGTACGTATACTGACATACTGCCCCCACACAACGGGAGAGTGTTTTCTGCTGGTGTTTCAGTCCGAGCGTATCAAAGGGTGCGTTCGGAAATGCGCACCGGGTGTGTGCTCAGTCTTGTGAGTGCCTAAACCTAACCCTAATCCTAACCCTAACCTCAGTAAAACTATGCCTAAACCCAACCCTAACCCTAACCCTAACCTCAGTAAAACTAACCTTAACCAGAACCGGTGCGCATTTCCCAACGCACCCTTTGATACGCTCGGACTGAAACACCAGCAGAAAACACTCTCCCCCCACACAACACTATTATTACTTGCGCCAGCAGAGTGCGCAAATACTGCGTTCGGCTGCATATGTACAGGTATGTATGTACAGTATATGTCGGTGTCCTGCACGTGTGTAAGCCTGTAGCCCAATCAGGGACCAGCATTTCTGGCAACGTCCTCATTAACAGCCAATGAGGGACCAGCATTCCTGGGGATGCCAGTGGTGATGCCAGTGGTGAGTGCACCTCATGGCGCGCTCTGCTGGCTCACAAGTAGGCCATACTTGCCCTACTTGTGCACAATAGGTTAGTCAATCTGAGGTTTGACCCAAAAGAAATTGCAATGGTAATGGTCAAAGGTTTTTTATGATCCTTAAGCCCTTTGCCTTTGCGTTTATCCGCACAGATAAAACGGACAATTTCATTTTTTTTAAAGAAAACAATGATTCTCTACGACCTCATGCACACCGGATCCGAATGAGCCGTGCGACGAGTGGCTGCGGCCGTGCGTTCTTTCTCGATCGAACCCAGTTCGATTCACTCCTTTTATGACTACTTTTGGGATCCGCAGCGCCGATTCCGCACAGCATTGCACACCAAATCCAATGCGTTTTATTCATGCAGCAAACGAATAAAACGCAACTGTCCTGTGTGCAAAGGGCTTTAGGGTCATCCAAAAAACATGTTAAACGTTTCCCATTATATTCTCAGTGGATCAAGGTGAATTCAGGGGGTTCACGTTTGGGTCCCTTCACTTACTATACAGGAAAAAAGACCCCCAAAAAATCTTTAAGTGGCCCTAAGGATCATAAAAAACCCTGAATGATTACTATTGCAATTTCTTTAGGGTCAGGCCCTTTTTTGTAGATTGACTGGCCTACAAGGCGCAAGTTGTCACCTCGACAGAGTGCAGTTCTAGTTCATATTCTCATTCTGGTGATTAATTTCCAGCATGGTGACCATGCTAATCCCAGCCACCAGTAAAGCGAGGGTCCGTCGAACTGGGATCAGTCCTCTCCACCTGGCGGCAGAACACGACCACGACGACGTTCTGGAGCTCCTGATCTCGGCCGGGTTTGACCCCAACGCCCAGCTGTCGGAGGAGAGGTCCAAGCTGTACGAGGACCATCGCAGCACGGCGCTCTACTTCTCTGTCATCAAGGGCAACAAGGAGGCCACATCCATGCTGCTGGAGGCAGGAGCCGACCCCAACCTGGACCTCTTCCCCCCTCTGCTGGTGGCCGTGAGGCAGGGCTGCATGCAGACAGTCAAGCTCCTGTTGGAACACAGGGCCAACATCAACGCCTACATCCCCTTCCACCACACCAGCTTCCCAGCCTCCATCCTCTTCAGCATGAAGCATCTCCGAATGCTCAAGCTGTTGTTGGACAACGGCTGTGACGCCCAGTCCTGTTTCGCCTGTGACCACGGCAACGGGCCTCATCCACCAATCAGGAGCACCCGCTTGGAGAGAGTCCTGTCCGACGACACGCGCGACCATTGCTACCAGGTGTGTGTATGTGCGTGCGTTTGGGGTGTCGCTCTCCATTCTGACATGTCGCCACTCTGAAATTGACTTCTTATTGTCGGAGTGGCGACACTTCCATAGAGGTTAAGCTTAGGGTTAGAGATAGGGTTAGTGTCGGAATGGAGACATGTCGGAAAGGAGACATGTCGGAGTGGCGGGGTGTAACCGTGCGTTTGGCCTATGTCTTACCATAGGCCATGTGCATAATTGTAGTCCAATGTTTTTTTTAGAAGGTGGCATACCCATTTCCTGTTCCGGTACATTGACATGTTTTATTGACACGGCAGCACATTTTAATTGGAAACACATGTGAAGGCAGACGTCCTTACCTGGAGATTTTCCTTTCCGGGAGGTCCTGGTATTGTATAACAATGTTGTTTGCTTGTGAACTTTCAGTTCTGTGAGATGATCTCCTTGGACAGCATCAGCCAGTGGGCAGGGCCCATTATTGACGTTCTATTGGACTATGTAGGTCATGTGACATTGTGCTCCAGGCTTCAAGAACAACTGGACAGCTACCCTGGTTGGCAGAGCATTAAAGAGAAGACAGGTAAGAAAACTAGCTGTACTAGAGGTCCCCGGACCTGGTAGGATATAAAACCAGCAGTACTAGAGGTCCTGGATCTGGTAGGATATAAAACCAGCAGTACTAGAGGTCCTGGATCTGGTAGGATATAAAACCAGCAGTACTAGAGGTCCTGGATCTGGTAGGATACCAGCAGTACTAGAGGTCCTGGATCTGGTAGGATATTAAACCAGCAGTACTAGGATATAAAACCATCAGTACTAGAGTCCTGGTAGAGTATAAAACAAAGTACTAGAGGTCCTGTTCAATATAAAACCAGCAGTACTAGAGGTCCTGTTCAATATAAAACCAGCAGCACTAGAGGTCCTGTTCAATATAAAACCAGCAGTACTAGAGGTCCTGTTCAATATAAAACCAGCAGTAATAGAGCTTCCATCAGAATAAGAAACTAAGAGATCTGGATGACCAGGGCTGGTAGCCTCTGCTTTATTCTATCTATACTCTATACCAGTGGCTGTCAACCTTTCCAGGCCACGAACCCTAAAATAATCATATTCAACTTGTGAGCATTTAGATCTGCTATTTTCACAAATTCTCTCTGTAATATTTGATTTCAGAGGTATTAAAAAGTCATTAAATTGTCACTGAAATGTGCAGATACCCTCTATCACTTAAACGTTATGTTGGTTTGTTTGGTACTGTTGAGTGAGAAAACAATGTTGCACATTAAGTTAATCATCTGGGGACCCCCCAAAAATATTTGGGGACCCCCCTGGGGGTCCCGACCCACAGGTTGAGAACCACTGCTCTATACTGTGTGTATACGTAGATTTAACACTAAACAAGGCGCTAACTCGTTCTCCTGCTATACCATCAACATGTGGAACGCCCTTCCACAAGCCTTAAAGGAGAGCAAATCCCTAGCCTCCTTCAAAATTGGTATGAAAAGTCACCTTCAGACAGCTGCTACCCGTGACTTGTAAATAGACTAAGCCCCCATGCTCCCCCCCCCCCCCCTTTTTTTTCTTTTTTTTCTGCCTTTGTATTTGATGTTATGCTTTTGAAACTGATATTATCCTAGATAAAGTATGTTCTATCCGTCTGTCTTTCAATGTTATATGAGATACTTAAAGTGTGGTTCCTGTGGAAATAAGCCTCTGCTTTCTAGGATCTCCTTTTAGTTGACCTTGTACCAGTGATTTGTACTGTCATGAAACTGTACTTTTTTCTATTGCAAACTTCTAATAAATTCTTCAATCAATCAATCAATGTAAGTGCAGAATGTTGTGTGTTCCAGTACCACCGTGGAGACTCATGCAGCTGTGTCGTCTGAAGATCAGACAGCAGGTTGGAATCCAACGCCTCAGAGATATGGAGACCTTACCTCTTCCTGGAACTCTCATCAGGTTCCTCCAATACCAGGAAGCTTCTGTGGACGAACCCCAGGAATCATGAGAGGACACGGATGCGTGGAGCTAAGCATTGTATTGTGGGAAACCAGCAATTGACAACAAAGATCGGGAGAAAATGTGAAATCATGGACTGGTGGTCACCTTTTCAGACTCCACCTTAGCCCATAGCACTTACTGTAGCACTTGCCTACTAGTGCGGGGCCTTAAGGGGAGAAAATGCTCATTTTGTGCAAATCAGTCTAAAAGCGTCAAATTTTGCACAGATGTAGCCCAGGGCTTGCTCTAATCATTTAGCTAGCTAAGTTTGCAACCTTCGGGGTCACCACAGCGGCCAAATCAAGTTGGGCTCCTATTGACTTTTATGGAGGAAAATACTGCGAAAAAAAATCTGCTTTAAGTAGGATGTGAAGGGTCTAACTAGGGGGTTGTCATGATTCTGAAACAATTGCAAGCATTTGGTTTTGCACAAAAAACCTTCCTTGGGCTAAAAATGGCCTAACAAAACGATGGTTTAGTGATGAGTCATCACTTTTCACAGTTTTGTGGGCATTTTGTGGGACCATTTTTAGCCCAAGGAATGTTTTTTGTGCAAAACAAATGCTTGCAATGGATTCAGAATCATGACAAACCCCTAGTTAGACCCCTCACATCGTACTGAAAGCAATTTTTTTCCTGTGTATTTTCCTCCTGTATAGAAAGTCGATGGGAGCCCAACTTGATTTGGTCGCTGTGGCGACCCTGAAGGTCGCCGACTCGGGTGCCCTAGCTAAATCATTAGAGCAAGCCCTGGGCTACATCTGTGCTGAATTTGGCGCTTTTAGACGGATTTACACGAAATGAACATTTGCTCCCCTTAAGGCCCCGCACCATACCCACAATGACCATAAATGTAGGTTAGATTTTATTTTTTAGGTTTGTATATAATTTTTTAGATGAATAGGTGCTTGGTCTACTTACGTTCTTTTCTTAGATTACTATTTCTATGCATTTGATGTATTGATGTTGTATTACCTTGCTTATTGTAAATTGCTATAAAATAAAGCAATTTATTATTTAAAAACTTAAATTGTAAATGGTATGGACTTTGAGATGGAACACGTCTGGCCACCTCCGGAGGTTCTGGATGTGTATCGTTGTTATTGTGTGTGTGTGTGTGTGTGTGTGTGTGTGTGTGTGTGTGTGTGTGTGTGCGTGTGCGTGTGCGCGCGTGTGTGTGTGAGAGACACTTGTTGCAGTAAGACATTCTAAAGGCCTGTCCATACTTTGACCGAAACCGCCGTTTTAGGTCAAAAGGTCCTTTTCTACCATACAATTATATCCCTCGGGACTTCTGAAAATCATTGGACCGAACGAGAGTTCGGAAATTTGCACGTTGGAAAACACAACTCACCGAACATTTCGGTCGAAGTATGGAGAGGCCTTATAGTTTGAAAATGTTACAATACAATTAACATTGCTATAAATATGTATGCATATTCCTTAAATTGTTTGTGCAAAATTATTACCTACATACATACATTTTGTCTCTTACCACTAGATGGCAGCAGCCTTCAGGAAATATTGTCTTCATCATCATTGACTGGGAGCTGGCCCTCTTTTGGAGAATGTCCTTTTTCAGCAGAGAAGAAAAATCACACCCAGTGTGAAGTGAGCCTTTTATGATAAAATATTATTAAGTGTCCCACTAGGCAGAGGAAGAAATGCCAGTCAAATGCATTTATTTGACTCAAAGCCTTAAATGGCTGAGCTCCTTAATATATTTCTGATCCTCTTACTGCACCTCCTGCCCCCCATGTTTCTTGGGTCATCTTCCCAAAAGTTCCACACAGTTCCACAAAAAAATCAGTGTGGCTCCCCAAAATAATCATATTTGAACTGGGGACCGTTCCCACCATGGTAAACTTTTGATGCAGTGGTCTCTTTCTTTCTTTCTTTCTTTCTTTCTTTCTTTCTTTCTTTCTTTGAGGTATTAAAACGGTCTTAAAAGTCCTTAAATTGTCACTTCACTGTCATCTGGGGACCCCCCACCCAAAATCATGAGGGGACCCCGCTGGGGGTCCTGACCCACAGGTTGAGAACCACTAGTCTAATTAAGTGGCTCTGAGGTCAGCTGACCAGTTGCTGCTTGTCATCCATAAGATGAGACTCAAGGAAAGGGGGATGGGGTGGCTTCTCAGTTGTAGCCCTCAAACTTTAACCCCCATTAACCAATTAAGTCCTGAGGCCAATTCTACAAATGTTTTCTAAAATGGTATTCTGAAAAACCTGTTTCTATATCGGTGGTTCTCAAGCTTTTTCATGTCAAGGACCCTCATTGCGACCGTCAGGTCGCAGTTACTGTCAAAACCTCGACCAGCTGTCCGTCAGTACGTCAGTCTGTCACACGTCACACTTTTGCCCTGCTCATATCTCCGCAACCGTTGCCCCGATCCATGCCAAACTTTGCACACACACTCCTTACCTGCCAAACCACAACCCATCAATTCTCACCTGGCCCTCTTATAGCGCCACCATGAGGCCGATTCTTGCAAAACACATTTTTTGCACACTGCTCCTACAATTTTTGCCCTAAAATCACGCAAATCGGTACACAGTATGTCTACACTCATCTCATCAACATGGATCTGTCCCATTTAGCGCCACCTTCAGGACGATTTTTTAAAACACATTTTTGGACACTACTCCTACAGATTTTGCCCTAGAATCACGCAAATCGGTACACAGTATGTCTACACTGATGTCATCACCATGGATCTGTCCCATATAGCGCCACCATCAGGCAAATTTTTTTCAAACACATTTTTGGACACTGCTCCTACAGATTTTGCCCTGAAATCACGCAAATCAGAAGCAAAGATTACAAAAGTTTCCTTAACAAATATACTATACAATGTATACATTCAAAGATTTGCAAAAATGTAGATCTACAATCTTGCAGCACTCGGTGCCACGCTGTGAGTTTGTATATCTGCTATTGTTCAATAGCTAAGGCATATGATAATTAATGGTTGAAGAGGTTAAAATCTAAAGTGACACTAGAAATGTTCCAGGTCATAAAGAGTTGATGAGAGTTGTATCTATATTTGTTTTATTGTGCTTTTGAGTGGTACTAGACGCTTCAATGCGTGCCGTTGTGTGCATACTGTATGTCCATGAGGGGAAAATGGGTCATTGATTCACTGTCCATTTTGAATGGAGAAAATGTTCCCTTTTCTGATTGGACAGTAAGACGGGATTCCTCAGGATTCAGGAACAGTATTTTCTAGTGTGAAGTGGGTGTGATTTGTGTTATTTTGTTTATTGACCTTACAGAGCTTGGACCAACTAAGTTGTTTTGAAATGTGCTCTATAAATAAAGTTGGATTGGACTGGATAAAGTGTCTGTGTAATGGGCAGTGGTGGAAGAAGTACTCAGATATTTTACTTAGGTAAAAAAATAAAAAAGCAATATCATAATATAAAAATACTCTGTTACAAGTAAAAGAGTAACAGCACAAATGTATTGGCATCAAAATATACCAAGCTCACAATGCATCGCAATGCGACGGATTGACTATTTATAGCTTGTAGATTTATAGATGTATAAAATAGGGCCAAAGTGGTTAATGTTTGTTTATTTGCCTCTGAGATGTTGTGGAGTAGAAGTAAAAGTATTGAAATCTCTAAATACTCCAGTAAAGTAGAAATACCTCAACATTTTACTCAAGTATAGTACTTGTTACTTAGTTACTTACACCACTGGTCATGTGACAGTCTAAGAATAAAGTCACAAACAGAACGTCTGCAAGTCTGACAGAGAAGAGGAGAGAGATTAAAACCACAACCTGTATAAATGTAAGAGCCTCCAACATTAATACTGTAGTTATTAGGTCGTACTGTATATGCAATTATGCATGCTAGGAGTATAATCACTGTGGTTTGTCCTGAATAGTATGGCTATTTAGCATTATCCCTCCGTTGCAAGGAGTTGCATTGGTGTGCCATAGCCTTAAAGGACCATTTCACCTCTGGGACAACCATATCTTATTGTATTGTTGTTACATATGATGCTTTGTAGCATGCTGAAATACCTAAAAACACAGATTGAACACAAAAAATAACTCAGGATTGTGTTGATCGTGTCCCAAACAACAATAAAATAAGATCTGGTTGTCCCAGAGGTGAAATGGTCCTTTAAGTGAGTGGGATGGTATGTGGGTTTGGATCATGTCCTGAAAGTGCAGGGGTGCCATGCCATTAAGATTGACTGAGGATAAGGAGCTGGACAGGCTCTTGGGAAGGGTCCGATCTTTCGGATGTTGTAAAAGTGGAAAACCCAGCTGACTGTCACACACACACGCACGCACGCACGCACGCACGCACGCACGCACGCACGCACGCACACACACACACACACACACACACACACACACACACACACACACTTTGTCTGTTTACACAACATTTCAGGTTTGTCTGTTTAGTTTAGTTTGTTTCCTCTGAAAGGATATTGGCATTGAGATGGATTAGTGTCTGATATTAACACATCTGTTGCCATGGCTTATTTCTGTCTGTACTGTGCTCTTGCCATGTTTTTGACCAACTTCGAAGACAGCCTCAGCATTCAGTTTTATCGTGACAAAATCAACACACCGAATGAAAGAGGAGATTCTCTAGTTTCACCCGGTCCAAGAACCATGTTTCTACGATGTTCGCTTCTGTATTTATAGGCCAGACAAAAAAAAAAAGCGGCCAAAAATGACCCCTTTTTAGACCTTGTTT